>NC_050198.1:51312910-51668257 GCF_004126475.2 Phyllostomus discolor
ATCAACACCTAAGGCAAATTTCACTTTGCTATCCTGTTTATCTTCTGACCATTTATTTAGTTTATTTTGTTTTATTTGTTTGTTTTTATTGTTTGATTTATTTTCTTTATTCTCCCTTTCATATTGCATTTTAATTTTAATTCTTTCACTTCACTCATATTCCAAATAACACACCACTCTTGGTCTTCTAAATTTTTATTCTTTTTATTCAGATTATATATTTTTATCATACTACTATTCCAAATCCCACACAGCACCCTTCCCTGATCTTAATGCATTCCGCCATTTTCCTGAACTTTATTACTGTTATGGTTAACTTTATTTTCTCTCACACTACACCAAGTTTCTATCCCTTACTTTAACTATTAATCCTTCATCTGACCTACATAAGCGCTCTTGTTTCTTAAGACAGCTCAAGTTCTTTTTCCTTTCTAATAAGTGTCTTATTTCTTTTTCACCTTCTATAAACAGTAGCTAGTTGTGTGAAATATCATGGTTATTGCTATACTTCTCTAAAGGAACTACTATTTGCTCACTGCCTGTTTGTACTTTAAATCCCATAAAATACTCTCCCACTGTCTTACTCAGTTTCGCATTCACCCTGCCCCTGATCAGTTGAGTGAGGAATTTCATTTCATTGTTTTCTCTCTCCCTTTTTCTTCTTGTTTCCCCTCTCTTGACGTAGGCTTCACTTATTAATCTTATTAGTTTACTTCCCCATCATCTCAAAATCATTTTTCTTTATATAGACATTCCATAGTCACTTTTCACTTTTGTACAATATTCTTAGTCTCATTGTACCTTTACTAAAATGCATTCAGCTGTTGTTGCTATTGACTCTGCTGTGGTTTTCCTGCAGTTTTGCTCCCATTGGTCCAATACCTTTTCAATTTTACTTCAAACCCCATAGTATACTCTACTGTTTTGTCACCTCATTGTTCCTATCAACCTTTTGTGTTTTACTTCAGTTTTAAATTTTGTTCTTTCACATTCTTCCCCTTGGTTCTATCCCAATCTTATCAATTCTCCTCCCTCTTACCACGGAACATTTTCCCCTCTTTTAGTCATCTCATATTCCCTTTGTCATATCTTATAATATATGCAATCTCTCTTCACCTTTATTGATATTAGTTAAATTGCAGTTGAGACTGATGATGTAGTAAGGGGGATTCCTTTTGCTGGCATAGGTTTGGTTGTCTGATAATACTGCTGTGTTAATCAACACCTGTACAACAGCATACAAGATATCGTAGAGTTGTGAATACCAGTAAACCTGCTGGAGGGAAGAACCTACCAACAAAGGAGCCACCAACAGGTAAAGCCCAAGTACAACAAGAGAATTCACACAAATGGAAGAAAGGGCAACCCTAGAGCATCCAGACAAAAAGACCAAAGATACTACACCACTGAATCCCACAGAAACTCTACCACAGAACTTCACCCAATGCAGACAACTGATAAAGCAGAGCATCTGAAATCACAGAAACAAACAAAAAGAGTTACCTGAAATAGGGAGAGAAAGAAAAAACCTGCAACCAAAACGAATGGAAGATTCTCCAGTAAAAGAGCTAAATGCAATGGAGGCAAGCAAACTATGATATATAGATTTCAAAAAATGGTTATAGGGATGCACAAAGAACTAACTGACAACTACAAGGAACTGAGTGGGAACTACAGCAGTATGAAAACGAAAATAGAAACTATAAGCAAGGACCAGGAAGAAATGAAGAATACAATATCTGAATTTTTTTAAAAAAATACACTAGAAGGAATTACAAGAAGGCTGAATGAAGCAGAGGACTAAATTAGTGAACTGGAAGAAAAGGTAGAAAGAAATGCCTGGGTAGAGCAGCTATACCAAACAAAGACTAAAAAAAAAAAATATGAAGATAGTTTAAGGGAACCACAAGATAACATGAAACACAAAAACATTCAAATCATAGGAACACCAGAAGGAGAAGAAAAGGAGCAAAGGATAGAAACCCTGTTTGAAAAAATAATGACAGAAAATTTTCTGAACTTGGAGAGGGGAAAAATTGCACAAGTTCAGGAAGCAGAGAGGATCCCAATTAAGATGGACCCAAAGAGGCCTACTCTAAGACATATGATAATTAAAATGACAAAATTCAAAGACAAAGAGAGAATCTTAAAAGCAGCAAGGGAGAAAGAAGAAGTAACATACAAAGAAACTCCAATAAGGCTAGCAGCTGATTTTCAACAGAAACACTGCAAGCCAGGAGAAAATAGCAAGAGCTATTCCAAGTAATGAAAACCAAAGGCCTGAAACCATGACTACTCTACCCAGTGAGGCTCTCAATTAAAATGGAATGTGGAATAAGGAGTTTCCCACACAAAAGAAAGCTGAAAGAACACATGTCCACCCAACCAGCACTGCAAGATATGCTAAAGGAACTGCTATAAGAAGATGAAGAGAAACAGTGAGAGAGAGAGAGGAACACAAGTACAAAGGGAATAAAATGGCAATGAATAAGTACCTAACAATAATAACCTTAAATGTAAATTGATTAAATGCTCCAACCAAAAGACATAGGGGAGCTGAATGGACAAGAAAATGTGACCCATACATATGCTGATTGCAAGAGACCCACCTCAGAACAAAAGACCTGAACACAAACTGAAAGTGAAGGTTGGAAAGAAATATGCCAAGCAAATGGACAGGAAGGTTGGGAAAAAATATGCCAAGCAAATATATATATATATTTGCATCAAAGAGAAACTCAAAAATGTTCAAATTCATGGAGATTGAATAGCATATAATTGAACAATGAATGGGTTAAGAATGAGATAAAGGAAGAAGTCAAAACATTTCTGGAAACAAATGAAAATGAACACAGAAGAGTCCAAAACCTATGGGACACAGTAAAGGCAGTCCTGAGAGGGAAGTTCATAATGATACAGGCCTACCAGAAAAATAGAAACATCTCCAATAAACAACCTAACCCTACATCTACAAGAATTGGAGAAACAAAAACAAACAAAGCCCAGAGCAAGTAGAAGGAAGGAAATAACCAAGATCACAGCAGAATTAAATGAAATAGAGAATAAAATAAATAAATCATAGAATCAATAAATCCAGGAGCTGTTTTTTTGAAAAGATAAACAAAATTGACAACCCTTTAACTAGACTTATCAAGAAAAAAGAGAGAGGATCCAAATAAATAAAATCAGAAATTAAAGAGGAGAAATTACAACCAATACCACAGAGGATTGTAAGAAATTACTATGAACAACTATATGCCAAGAAATTTGAAAATCTGCGTGAAATGAATGAATTCCTAGAAAAATATAATCTTCCAAAACTAAATGAAAAAGAAGCAGAAAGCCTGAACAGACAAATTACAGCTGACAAAATTGAAGCAGTAATAAAAAAACTCCCAGCACACAAAAGCGCTCGGCCAGATGGTTTCACAGGAGAATTTTACAAAACACTTAAGGAAGAGCTAACCCCTATCCTTCTCAGAGTATTAAAAAAAAAAACTGAAGAAGAGGGAAGACTTCCAAACTCTTTTTAGAAGGCCAGCATTATCCTAATAGCAAAACCAACTAAAGATACAACAAAGAAAGAAAACTATTGGTGGATATCACTGAACATAGATGCTAAAATCCTTAACAAAATTTTGGCAAGCTGCATCCTGCAATACATTGAAAAGATCATACATCATGATCAAGTAGGATTCATCCCAGGGATGCAAGGATGGTCCAATATTCACCAATTAATAAATGTAATACATCACATGAAAAGAAACACAAAAATCACCTGATCATATCAATAGGTGTGGAAAAAGCAGTTCATAGTATACTACACCCATTTATGATAAAAACACTCAGAAAAGTGGGAGTAGAAGGAACATATGTCAGCATAATAAAGGTCATGTATGAGAATCCTACAGCCAACATCATAAGCAATGGTCAAAAACTAAAAGTTTTCCCATGGGCAAAAACCAAAAGCTTCCCCATTAAGATCAGGAACAAGACAAGGGTGTCCCCCTTAAACCACTTCTATTCAACATAGTATTGGAAGTCTTAGCCACAGCAATCAAACAAGAAAAAACATTAAAAGGAGGAAAGGAAAGGAGGAAGTAAAACTCTCACTGTTTTCAGGTGACCTGAGAGTGTACATAGAAAACCCTATATACTTTGCCAAGAAACTACTGGACCTAATAAGTGAATTTGGCAAAACAGTGGGATACAAAAAGTCAATATTCAAAAACTGAGGAATTTTTGTACACCAACATCAAAATATCAGAAACAAAAATCAGGAAAAAAAATCCCATTTGCTATAGCAACAAGAAAAATAAAGTACCGGCCTGGCTGGTATAACTCAGTGGATTGAGTGCAGGCTGTGAACCAAAGGATCACTGGTTCGATTCCCAGTCAGGTCACATGCCTGGATTACAGGCCAGGTCCCCAAAGTGCGACACTTGAGAGGCAACCACACATTCATGTTTCTCTCCCTCACATTCTCCTTCCCTTCTCCTCTCTCTAAAAAAATAAAATCTTAAAAAAATAATAAAATAAAATAGACTGATGGTTTCTTCATTACAAGGAAGAAAGAAAGAAAGAAAGAAAGAAGAGAAAGAAAGAAAGAAAGAAAGAAAGAAAGAAGAAAGAAAGGAAGAAGAAAGAAAGGAAAGAGGAAGGAAGGAAGGAGGGAAGGAAGGAAGGAAGGAGGGAGGGAAGAAAGAAAGAAGAAAGAAAGGAAAGAAAGAAAGAAAGAAGAAAGACAGAAAGAAAGAAAGAAGAGAAAGAAAGAAAGAAAGAAAGAAGAAAGAAAGAAAGAAAAGAAAGGAAGGAAGGAAGGACCTAGAAATAAACCTAACCAAGGAGGTAAAACATCTGTATTCAGAAAACTACACAACACTGAAGAAAGAAGTTAAGGAAGACACAAATAAATGGAAGCATATACCATATTCATGGATTGGAAGAATTAACATCTTCAAAATGCCTATAGTACCAAAAGCAATTTATAGATTCAATGCAACCCCTATTAAAATACCAATGACATATTTCACAGATATAAAACAAATATTTCAAAAACTTATATGGAACCATAAATGATCCCAAATAGCTGCAGCAATTTTGAGAAAGAGCAAAGTAGGAGGGATCACAATACCTTTTATCAAAGTATATTACAAGGCCACTGTAATCAAAACAGTCTAGTACTCACTTAAGAACAGACAAATAGATCAATGGAACATAATAGAGAGTCCATAAATAAACCCAAGTCTTGATGGTTAATTAGTATTTGACAAAGGAGGCAGAAGGATAAGATGGAGTAAAAATAGCCTCTTCAACAAATAGGAGAAATGGACAGCCATATGCAAAAAAAAAAAATGAAACTTGAGCGCCAACTTACACCATACATAAAAGTAAACTCAAGGTGGGTAAAAGATGTAAATACAAGTCATGACACCATACAAGTCCTGGAGGAGAACATAGGCAGAAAAATCTCCAATATTCCATGCAGCAATAGTTTCACTGATATGTCCCCTAGAGTAAGAGACATAAAGGAAATAATAAACAAATGGGACTTCATCAAAATAAAAATCTCTGCACAGCTAAAGAAAACATCAGCAAAATGAAAAAGGAATCAACCATATGGGAACACATAATTGCCAATGATACCTTAGACAAGCGTTTGATTACCAAAATATATAAAGAACTCATACAACTCCACTCTAGGAAGACAAAGAACCCAATTAAAAACTGGGCAAAGAATCTGAACAGATACTTCTCCAAGGAGGCCACACAAAGGGACCAGAGACATATGAAAAAAAATGCTCAGCATCACTAGCCATCAGAGATGCAAATTAAAACCACAATGAGATACCATTTCACAACAGCCAGAATGGCCTTCATAGCCAAATCATCAAACAAGTGCTAACAAGGTTGTGGAGAAAAGGGAACCCTAGTACACTGTTGGTGAGAATGCAGACTGTGCAGTCACTGTGGAAAACACTATGGAATTTCCTCAAAAAAGTAAAATTTGAATTGCCTTTTGATCTGGTAATTCCACTGCCGGGATTATACCCTAAGAATACTGATACACCAATTCAAAAGAACCTATGCACCCCAATGCTCAAAACAGCATTATTTCTAGTAGCTAAGTGCTGGAAACAGCCTAAGTGTCCATCAATAAATGAGTGTATCAAAAAAATTGGTACACTTACACAATTGAATACTATACAACAGAAATAAAGAAGGTGCTCCTACCCTTCATGGCAGCAGAGATGAAACTGGAGAGCATTATGCTAAGTGAAATAAGCCAGTTGGTGAAAGACAAATACCATATGATCTCACCTATAAGTGGAACCTAATCAACAAAACCAACAAGCAAACAAAATATAACCAGAGACACAGAAATAAAGAACAAACTGCCCTGGCTGTATGGCTCAGTAGATTGATTGCTGGCCTGCAAACCAAAAGGTTGCCAGTTCGATTCCTACTCAAGGCACATGCCTGGGTTTTGGGCTAGGTCTCCACTGTGGGGCACATGAGAGGCAACCCCACATTGATGTTTCTCTCCTTCCTTTTCTCTCTCCCTTCCCTTCTTTGTAAAAGTAAAAAAAAAATGAAATTTTGAATTAAAAAAAAAAGCAACTGACAGTAACCAGATGGGAGAGGGGAGGGGGTAATGGGATAAAGAAGGGGAAGGGTCATCAAGGAACATATATAAAGGACACATGAATAAAGCCAAACGGGGTTAGGATTGAGGGTGGGAGGTAGAGGTGGATGGGGTGGCGGAGTGGTCAGGAGAAAGTGGAGACAACTGTACTTGAACAATAATAATAAAAAAAAAAAAATCCAGATGGGCAGTGAGCATTCTAAGCAGGTAAAATAGTGTGGCAATTGCTGAAATACAAGAGCCTCTCTAAGAACTGATAATTACCTGATGTGACAAGGTTATAGGCCCAGTATACAGGTTTGTGGGAGGAAAATACAAGTACATAGTCTGGAATTACAGTTTGGGTGGTTTAGACTAGTGGTTTTTCTCTCACTTTCCCTTCCTTCATGCTCCTTCCTCAGCCCCTTTCCTTTCATCTCCCTTCCTACCCACTCCTACTTTTTTCTCTTTTTATAATTTCCTTCTTTTAACAGTTGCTACTGAAAGTCTCCTACACTACAGGCCCTGTGGTAAAGACCTGGGGTACAGAGATGAAATGGATTCTGTCTTCAAGTTGCTGACACTGCAGAGCAGTGCATCAGCACCACCTAGGAGCTTGTTCAGAAATGCACATTCTTGGATCCCACCTTGCATATACTGGATCAGAAACTCTGGGAGTGGGACCCAGTGATTTCTGTTTTAACAAGGCCTCTAAAGGATTTTGAGGCCCTAGTTTAAGAACCCCTGCTCTTATGAATTCCACTTCCTTTTCCTCAGAACTAAGTGAAGACCTAAATAGCATATATAATGTCATGGGCCATTTGAATCAGCGTTTGCATCTTGCCCAGAAAAACAAATACTTAAGAGACTGTCAAATCTGGCAAGATATCTATATATTTAGTTTTCTGAAGACTACTATTTCAAGATTGAGTCAACTTTCATAGGTAAATATGTATTGAGAGTGGGTCTTTGCAGCTGTTGCAAAGTCCAGATGACAACATGAGGAGGCCCTGAATTAATGCCAGAGCACTGGTGATGGTGAGGAGGGATAGGGATAAGGATCTGTTGATAATACAAATGAAAAGATTTGGTAGACACTGGGTGTATAGAGTAAATGTGAAAGCAGAAAAGCCTGAACTTGATGAGCAATTCATTCCTAGCTTCCCTGTCCCCAAACATGGTCCCCTGTTCTGCACAGCTCAGTAGCTTCCCTTGTATCCACCCTTTCCCCTGACGTGGGCCCTGCCTATGCAATGGTCATTCATACTTCACTCTTGCGGACAGAGTCTGCCCTTCTTTCCTTGCCCCCCAAAATACCCTATGAATGCCCTTCCATATTCTCTCTACCTGTATAAATCTCAGATGTAGCCAAAAGCTACCAGCAATGGAACTTAAGGGATATTTATAAGAAAAACAAACCTAAACATGAAGAAAAAAATGCAACTACCCTGAATTTTCCAGGGCAGGCCTGATCATAAGTGTTTCCCACCCCCAAATAAAGCTGATTGGTTAAACATGTAACTAAATGTGATTTTGTTTTCAGACCTTTCTTTAAAATTTTATGTAAACACACCTCAGAACTGGAAAACATCCCTTGTCAGGATGCACATCTGTACTGAGAATTTGGAAAATATGATGTCTTTCTGGGAGAGGCTTTCCTCAGGTTTCCTTGTCAGCTTGTCTGGCCCCCCTCTACTCAATCCTTTTGCCTGAATGGGAGAGATGCTACCTCTTCTATCTCTAATTCTGTCTTTCAGATAATATGATTTTATCATGCTTGATTGCTTCAAAGAGACAGTCTGGAGTAAGACAATTTCTTTTTGAAATCTGGAGGATGATGATTTTCTCCAATCTAGAAGACTTGGGTTAATGCTGGAAGCAACCTAAGTGCCCATCAATAAATGAATGGATAAAAAAAACATGGTGCATCTACACAATGGAATTCTATGCAGCAGAAAGAAAGAAGGAGCTCTTATCCTTTGTGACATCATGGATGGAACTGGAGAGCATTATGCTAAGTGAAATAAGCTAGGTGGTGAAAGACAAATGGCATATGATCTCACCATTAACAGGAACCTAATCAACAAGCAAGCAAAGTATAAACAAAGTCATTGAAATTGAGAACTGACAGTGATCAGAAGGGATAGGGGAGGGCATAATGGGGGGAGAAGGTGAAGGGTTTACAGGAATAATTATAAAGGATATATGGACAACAACAAGGGGGGTGGAAATGGGGGAGGGAGGCAGGCAGGGCTGGGTGGTGGGAAGGGGTGGGGGAAAAGGCAGAAAACTGTTCTTGAACAACAATAGAAAAGAATAAAATAAAATTCTGACTAGGGAAAAACAATAAATAAATAAATAAATAAATAAATAAATAAATAAATAAATAAATGTCATATTGAAATATATATTAAAAAAAGAGAAGATTTGGCTTAAATTTTGTCATTTCTCTTCCTTTTCCCCTTGCCTGCACAGCTCTGGATGTTTCTGAAAACACTTTACCTGATTGGTGACATTATGTCCTGGAGGTCTGCATTATGTACTATTTACTATTCACCATTCTCAGTAATGAGCCAGTTTCATACAGAACAAGAGAATGTCAAAGGTGAAAGGGCCCTGGCCCTGGCTGGCGTAGCTCAGTGGATTGAGTGCGGGCTGAAAACCAAAGTGTCGCAGGTTCGATTCCCAGTCAGGGTACATGCCTGGGTTGCAGGCCATGACCTCCAGCAACCACACACTGATGTTTCTCTCCCTGTCTCTCTATCTCCCTCCCTTCCCTCTCTAAAAATAAATAAATAAAATCTTTTAAAAAAAGGTGAAAGGGTCCTTATGAACCACTTGTCCAATGTGTCCCAAACTTTCCCATGGATGCGAGTCACTTCTTACAAATACAAGTTCTGGAACATCATAGCCTCACTTCTTTAGGATCTGCAGAACAGCAGCCAGATAAATTGTATGTTTAAAAAGAATCTCAGTGATTCTTATATTTGAGAAGTTCACAGTGCTTCTCTAAATTTATTGTGGATAGAATCATCTGAGGATCTTATTCAAATGCAGTTTCTGATTAATGAGGTTTAGAGGAGGAGCAGATTCTACATTTCTAACAGGCTACTGACTGAGGCTCCATGCTCCTTATATGTGGACCACAAGTTAAGTAACAAAACATTAAATTCACACCCCTTATTATTCAAAAGAGGAAGAACCATAGGCCAAAGAAAGGAAAGAAAGTTATCCACATTCACACTCAGATAGAGGGCAAAGGTGGCATAGCACTGGGGACTCCTGACTACTGGATCAGTCCTCCTTTTGCATGACTGGGCTTCCTAGCACCAGCAGGGACTAAAAACTGTCCAGCTGCAATAGCACTGTTTCCAAACAAAGGCTAATTGGAAAAATAATGTTTCTTGGTAATGAATGGGCACACTGTGAGGGAGAAGACAAAGGATAGGGGAGGGTTCAGAATGTATGTCTCATTTTTTTAAAGATTTCATTTATTTATTTTTAGAGAGGGAAGGGAGGGAGAAAGAGAGAGAGAGAGAAACAGCAATGTGTGGTTGCTGGGGGCCGTGGCCTGCAACCCAGGCACGTGTCCTGACTGGGAATCGAACCTGTGATGCTTTGGTTCGCAGCCTGTGCTCAATCCACTGAGCTATGCCAGCCAGGGCTATGTCTCATTTTAATTGAAGAAATGAGCCAAGTTTGCCTTACAAGGGGCTGGGGGCAGAGGGTTAAGGTCACACTGTGTCTTCTTACCTCCTCCAGAAAAAAAATCCTCCAGAAAATAAATTAAAACAACCAAAGAAACAAACAAACAAAAACCCACCACCCAAAGTCTTGAGAATGCTATAATGCACCCAAATGCTATAATGAAGGTGCTGTAAAGAGTTGAAAGAGCCCAGAGGAGGGGTCATCTGGCTCTTGAGGTTATGAAGGCTGCTAGATACTGGAGTTCAAATAATAAAGCATTAATGATGAAGAATGAGCTAAGAATTAACCTGCCTAGAATAAATATTTCATTTAATGAACTGCTTCAGGCACAGGCTTCACCAAGGGAATGGAATTTGAGCTGTGACTTACACAACAAATTGCAGTGTGTTAGGTAAAAAGGGGAGGGGTGGACAAGCGCATTCCAGCCACAGAGACCAGTGTGCATAACAGGCAAAGAGATATGTATGATCCATGTCTAATGTGTCAGGGGATCAGAAAGCCCTCCAGTGAGGTGGAAGGGCCTGGAATACAGGGAAATAAGTGGATAAAGACCACATTGGTCAAACATACAACATGCTATATGCTGGGTACTGTACTAGGCTCTGAGGCTAAAGAGACATGGCCCCAGATCTCACAGAATGCCAAGCCTAGCTAAGGTAGACAGTAATTTTAACATAGTGTATTGAGTGCTGTGACACAATGAATCGTAAAATGGAAGGGGAACCTCATGCAGTACCTAATTCAGCAGGTGGGGGGTGGGGTGAGCTTTCCCAGAGGAAGTGAAATCTTAGCTGAGACTTCAAGATAAATAAAAGTTATCCAGGGAGAAGAAGGCTGTTCTAGGTTAGGGGGAAAAGAATATGTGAAGGCCTTGAGAAAAAGCATTGTTTTGTTGGAGCAACTGAAAGAAGTCCAATATAACTGAAATGTGGAGTGTGATGGAGGAGAGGTGTTGAAAGATGACACCAGTTGGACAGATAAAAGCCACATTATGTAGGGTCTGTAAACCACATGAAGGAGTCTGAACTTCCCCCATAAAGAGCATCCAGGGAGTCATTAAAGAGTTTTAAGTACGAGAGTCAGAGGAATAGATAAAAGTTACAGATAGATCACTCCTGCTGGTGTTGTGTGGAGACTGGACTGGAGGGATCCATGAGCAGGAGACAAGAAAAACATTGTCAGTGGGTGGAGGGGGTGTGTCCTGATACAGGCTAGGCAAGAACTGATAACAGCTTGGGCAGATGTGAAGGAAGTAAACTATTGGAGAGACTTTTAGGAGGTGGAATCTACAGGGCTTGGTGAAAGACTAAAATCTGTGGGAAGGCAAGGTAGTAAATGTTTCAGTTCTCAAAGTGAGTCAGAGGGTAGAAAAAACTCCAGTACAGGAAGAACTGAAGACAACTAAAGGCTTCACCATATGAGACATGTTTTGTGGCCTCCTGCCAGGCAGTTGCAGGCTCTCACAGAACTTAGGCTTCTTGAGGCACAGGGATACCAAAAGCAAGGAGTCAGTGAGGGACTTCCCCTGTCCCTGTCTTTTAGTGCTCTACAGCCTTGGAGTGGAATGTACCCTGACCAGGCACAGTGATTTCTTCTTGCTGAAAAACTACCAATTGTGCAGTATTCCCGTGGTGTTTCAGGATCTGATCTCAACACACACATGTTTTATCCTGAATAAGACTTGCCAAACCACAGCAGGGAGGGTTGTGCTATCTTCATGTT
The DNA here is from genome assembly GCF_004126475.2 of Phyllostomus discolor. Taxonomy (NCBI): domain Eukaryota; kingdom Metazoa; phylum Chordata; class Mammalia; order Chiroptera; family Phyllostomidae; genus Phyllostomus; species Phyllostomus discolor. Next base: position 51,324,966 of record NC_050198.1, read on the forward strand.
TACAGATAGGAAACTGGGACTCAGAAAGGTGAAGTGACTTGTCAGTAATCACACAGCCAGGAAGTGATTGTCTGATGGTCTTTCCATTAGACCAACTTTCTTTTCAGAGAAATTTTGATGCATCACATGGGCTTCATACTTTGCCCTGCCTTGATGGCTGCTATAAAAAAAAAAAGAGTTTAAGCTTATCTCTGCCTAGGATGACAAAGAGGTTGCAAGTGGATTTGAGACTGGAATGTTATAACATCCAAGACTGATGATGCTATTGGATGAGAAGAGAGATCTCACAGGAATGGACAAAGCAGCAAGAAAGTTGTGGATAATTAAAGTAAAATGGTACTTAGAATGGAACATGTTCTTTCTAAGAAGCAGCCTAGAGCTAATAGGGTAAAGACGAAGTAGTATACAAAGAACTTGAGAGAAGCATCACCAGGAGAACTGAAACTCAAGAACACAGAACACAAAGAACTTGGGAAAATTACCTAATGTGGCTGCAAACCTCTGGGCATCATTCTCACTGGGTTGTTTTTCTATTATAGCATATTTTCTCGTCTTTAAAAAGTGAGATGGAGAGATCCAAGATGTCAGTGCAGGTGGAAGGTACATTCATCTACTTCAAGGACAAACCTGAAAATACAACTAAATTATAGAACAATCAATCTGAATAACCAACAGAAAACTAGCTGAAGAAAAGTCTTATAAACAAAGATTTGCAGAGAAAGCCACATTGAGACTGGTAGGAAGGATGGAGTTGCACAAAGGGCTGGCTCTGCTCTCATGGACTATAGCTGAGATTCTACAGGGATATCTCAGCTGTGAATGTTGTCCCTGAGAAGCATGGGAGTCTCAACTCTGGAAGTCTAGAGACTCTGGGCATCTCTGGTGCTCCAACCCAGAGCACTAGAGCCGGGAAGAGATGCCCACATAACATCTGACTGTAAAAATCAGGGACAGGGTAGAGTCTGCTAGAAACACAAGTGCCCTCTTAAAGAACCAATGCACAAAATCTCATTCACAGCCACTCACCCTGGGCTCTGGTGGAGGGAGGGTGGAACAGACCACAGTCATGTGAGGAAAGACTGAGGTTTGCTGCTCTGGGGATAAAGCTAAAGAGACAGCAGCCAGGATCCCTAAGCTGAGTCCTGCTCTCACACTACAAACACCATCTTCTTTTGGTGGAGCACTCCCCTCCATAATGCAATAGCCTGGGGGAATGTAATAGTCCCATCTTCTCTATTCCCTACTGCCCCACCCTGTAGAGCTTACTCTCAGCTGAGGAGTCAGCTGCCTGCATTGGTATATAGAGGTCTGGGAAGTCTCAGGGGAGTGTCAGTAAGTGAGTGTGTGGCTTTGGGGCAGGAGCCACTCCACCTATGATCCCCCAAGCCTAAGAGGTACCTCCACCTCATATGAGACCCTCTAGCCACACTCTCCCAACTCTTGGCAGCCCCACCATGCTTACATGGGGATTAGAGAAGAATCTGGGACAGACTGAGTTGTATGGCTATAAGCCTGGGGCATTTTTTCCTCACATGCCCAATTCATGCAGAGCCCTTTGTTTACACAGCCAAAACTTGGTCTGTTTGGGCCTGATAAACTCTGCTGGCCTCACCCTGACAACTAGAGCATACCTGCTTGATACATACAAACACACAGAGGCATGAAAAATGGGAAGACAAAGAAACATGCCCCAAATAAAAGAAGAGGAGAAATCTCCAGAAAAAGGTCTAAATGAAATGAAGGCAAAAAACTTAATTGAGTTTAGAAAAATGGTTACAAGGATGCTCAAGGAACTTAGTGAGAATGACAAGGAACTTAATGAGAACTACAGCAGCATGAAAAAGGGCATAGCGGAGAAGGAAGATGGCGGCTTTGATCTAGGCAGCGTTTTTCTCAGTTTCTATGAAGAGGAGGGAAACTCGCGGTTCGGTGGAGAGGCAGAGCAAGTAGACTGGGTTACCTAATCACTTTTGAAAGCAGGACATGGGGGATTATTGCGATCACTGGAAAACCAGATGGTAGGGAGACTGCTTCGGGACAAAAAGGACCCGGGGATCAGCGCGGGGTCTGGGGGTGTGCAGTCCCCAGGCCCGGTGCTCCAGGGTCTGCCTCAGGGATCCTGGGAGAGGGGAGTTGCTGCTCCCTCCACCGAATACGGGGGTTGAGCAACTGCAGGGGAGAACATGTTGCTTGAAGGAACAGATTGGCCAGTTGGTCTGGGAAAAAATTGCCCAGGGACTATGAACACCCACCCAGAGACCTGGGAGAAGTGAGGGCCCCCAGCCAACATGACCACTCCTGATCGGGAAAGGTGCCAACGCCCCTAGCCTGGTCGGGGTGGGGATCGGTGGAAAACAAAGAGCTGGGAAGGACTCTGCTTGCACCCCACCGGGAGGTCTGATTCCTGTGCACTGTGACCCCGGAAGGGATGTGCGCTCCACTGGGGAGCCTGTCTTGCACTCGCTGTGAACTCGGAAGAGTCACAGTGTGGCGCTTTGGGCGATCCTAGAGCCCAAATCTCAAAACTTTGGTGGAGGGGCACACACTTTAATGATTCCCAGGGAGGGTGAAGTGAATCCCAAAATGTCTCGGGTGCCTTCTGAAATCATAGAGCTGGAACCCTGCAGGACCCAGGAGTCCAGAAGAATGCAGCAGTGACCTCTAAAGAGCGAGTATGGTTGGGAGCACCCAGGGTACCTGACAGTCTTGCTGAGATCTGTCTGGGAAGAGAGAGAAGCATTTCAAAGGTCCCTCAGCCAGCTGAAGCCAGCAAAATCAGAAAAACTGGTCTGGCCAGTTAGAAACCAACAAGAGGTTTTTCTTATTGTGTTTTGTTTTGTTTTGTTTTGTTTTGTTTATGTAGCTGTTGTTGGTTGACTGATTTTATCTCGTGTTTTATGTGACATTTTATTTTTCAATTCTTATTATTTTTATACCTCACAATCCCTTATATTCCTTTTCCATTCATCCTAATATTATTCTTTCCATTCCAAATTTATCTCTCCTGCACTACATCTTCTGCTTTTCTTTCCTTTCTTTTTTCAATCTTGCAAGTTACTGTAAATTTGTATTATCTTTTTCTCACTTTTCTGACATTGTTTATTTTAATAATATTTTGGTATTCTTTTTCTTTCTGTATAATCTTCTTTGCTTGGCTGGTTATACTGTCATTTGATAGGTTCCCCCTGGTATCTCAGTCACAATGTGTTGATAATTTACTATTCTTCATCTGTGTTCCATTAATACACCTCTCAAGGTTCTATACTCTTTATTCTTGTTATCTAGATCTCATCAATTCTGCCACGAGACTGTCACTTTACTATTACTGTTAATAAGACCTAGTTCATACAATTGTAAATACTACTCAATACCACTACCTGATCTCAGCCCACATTGCAATTTTCTGAACTATACTATTGTGGGGGATGTCTCTATTCTTTTACACACTACTCCTATATACTAAAATTTAATCCAATCATACCTTAGAATCTGACCTCCCACAGTCTCACACTTTGTAGATACAACAAACAACCCTCTCGTCCCCAATAAGAGTCTTACCATCTTTCCATCCTTTCTAAAACGTGGATAGTGGGGTGAAGGATCACGGTTAACATTATAAGGAGCAAAAGGATAACCCATCTCTTCTCTACTGGCTGCTAATGTAAATATCATAGTAGATAGTATTGCTGTCTGAAACCATTTCGCTTTACTCCTCCAACTGATCACAAAAAAAGAGTAGGGGGAAGCTGTGAACACCAGGACACACGAAGGAGATTGTACCACTGAATCTCACAAATATTCTACCACAGAAGTTCACACCATAATTACAGGGAATCAGAACAGATCAATTTAAGGAACAAGAAGAAAAAAGAAGAAACCCACGAACAATAAGAAAACAAAGAAACAACCCCCAATTGAAGGGAAACGAGTAAGCCTCAGGAAAAATGCTGAATGAAATAGAGGCAATTCAACTATCTGATAGTGAGTTCAAAACAATGATTACCAGGAATTTGAATGAACTCACGATGAGCTATCAGAAATTAGAGGGAAACTACATTAACCTCACTGCAAACTATATACACATGAAAAAGGAAATAGAAACTCTCAACAAAGGTGAAGAGGAAATGAAGAATACAATTTCTGAACTGAAGAACACAGGAGAAGGAATGAAAAGCAGGATCGATGAAGCAGAAGATCGGATTAGCGAGCTGGAGGACAAAGTAGAAGACACCATCCAGAAAGAGCAAGAAAAGGAAAAGAGGCTCAGAAAGAATGAAGAGGGACTAAGAGAAATGAAAGACAATATGAAACGTAATAATATCCGTATAATAAGGATACCAGAAGGAGAAGAAGAAGAGCAAGGGATAGAAAACCTAGTTGAACAAGTAATGAAGGACAACTTCCCTAATTTGATGAGAGAAAAAGTCACAGAAATCCAGGAAACACAGAGAGTCCCAATCAAGAGGAACCCAAAGAGGCCCAACTCCAGACACATCATCATTAAAATGGCAATATTTCAAGACAAACAGAATCTTAAAGGCAGCAAGGGAGAAAAAGGAAATAACATACAAGGGAGCCCCAATAAGGCTAACAGCTGACTTCTCAATGGAAACACTCCAAGCCAGAAGAGAATGGCAAGAAATATTCCAAGTAATGAGAAGCAGAGGGCTGCAACCAAGGCTACTATATCCAGCAAGGCTCTCAATCAAGATAGAAGGCCAAATAAGAAGCTTCCCAGACAAAAGCAGTCTAAAAGAATACACCTCGACCAAACCAGCTCTGCAAGAGATCCTAAAGGGACTGCTTTAAGGAAGGGAAGGAAAAGAGAGACAGAGAGAGAGGAACACACGTACATTAAAGACAATGAATAAGTACCTATCAATAATAACCTTAAATGTAAATGCATTAAATGCTCCAATCAAAAGATATAGAATAGCTGAATGGATAAGAAAAAATGACCCACATATCTGCTGTGTACAAGAGACCCACATCAGGATAAAAGACCTACGCAGGCTGAAAGTAAAGGGCTAGAAACAAATCTTCCAAGCAAATGGACAGGAAATAAAAGCCGGGGTAACAATACTCATATCAGACAAAATAGACTTCCAAAAAAGGTCAATAAAGAGAGACCCAGAAGGTCACTTCATAATACTCAAGGGAACAATCCATCAAGAAGACATAAATATTGTAAATATATATGCACCCAACATAGGAGCACCCAAATACATAAAGAAAATCTTAGAGGACTTCAAGAAAGATACGGACAGTAACACAATTATACTGGGAGATTTTAACACCCCACTATCAAAAATGGACAGATCTTCTAAACTAAATATCAACAAAGATATTGTGGCATTGAACAATACCCTTGATGAAATGGACTTTACTGATATACACAGAGCTCTCCATCCAAAAGAAGCTAAATATGCGTTCTTTTCAAATGTACATGGAACATTCTCAAAGATAGACCGCATGATAGGACACAAAACAAGCCTCAAGAATTTCAAGAAAATTTAAATCATACCAAGCATTTTCTAAGACCACAAGGGACTGAAGCTTGAAACCAACCCCAAGGAAAGAAACCCAAAACACTCAAAATCATGGAGATTAAATAGCATGCTATTAAACAAGGAATGGGTCAAGAATGATATTAGGGAAGAAATCAAAAGGTTTCTGGAAACAAATGAAAATGAACTCACAACAACCCAAAACTTATGGGACACAGCCAAGGCAGTCCTGAGAGGGAAGTTCATAGCAATACAGGCCCACCTAAAAAGGTTCGGAACATTCCAAACAAACAACCTAACCCTACGTCTACAAGAACTCGAGGAAAAGCAACAAAGGCAGCCCAGAGAAAGCAGAAGGAAGGAAATAACCAAGATCAGAGCAGAATTAAATGACATAGAGACTAAAAGCACAATTCTAAGGATCAGTGAATCCAAGAGCTGGTTCTTTGAAAAGATAAACAAAATCAACAAGCCTTTAAGCAGACTCATCAAGAAAAAATGAGAGAAGACCCAAATAAACACCATCAGAAATGAAAGAGAAGAGATTACAACATATAACACAGAAATACAAAGGATTGTAACAAATTACTACAAAGAGCTGTATGCCAAGAAATTTGAAAACCTAGGTGAAATGGACAAATTTCTAGAAAAATATAATCTTCCAAAACTCAATGAAAAAGAAGCAGAAAGCCTGAACAGACCAATAACAACAAAAGAAATTGAAGCAGTAATCAAAAAACTCCCAACACACAAATGCCCTGGACCAGATGGTTACACAGGAGAATTCTACAAAGCATTTAAGGAAGAGCTAACCCCTATCCTTCAAAGACTATTCCAAAAAATCCAAAATGATGGGAGTCTTCCAAACTCTTTTTATGAGGCCAACATCATCCTAATTCCAAAACCAGATAAAGACACAATAAAGAAAGAAAACTTCAGGCCATTATTATTGATGAACATAGACACTAAAATCCTCAACAATGTATTGGCAAACTGCATCCAACAATACATTAAAAAGATCATACACCATGACCAAATGGAATTCATCCCAGGGATTCAAGAATGGATGTTACAATATTAGTAAATCAATAAATATAATACATCAAATAAACAAAAGCAAAGACAAAAATCACATGATTAAATTGATAGACGCAGAAAAAGCATATGATAAAGTACAACACGAATTTATGATAAAAACACTCAGCAAAGTGGGAATAGAGGGAGAATTCCTCAACATAATAAAGGCCATATATGAGAGACCTACAGCCAACATCATACTCAATGGACAATAATTAAAATCTTTTCCACTAAGATCCGAAACAAGACAAGGCTGTCCACTTTCACCACTTCTATTCAATATAGTACTGGAAGTTTTAGCCACAGCAATCAGACAAGAAAAAGAAATAAAAGACATCCAAATTGGAAAGGAGGAAACAAAACTGTCACTGTTTGCAGATGACATGATAGTATACACAGAAAATCCTATAAACTCTACCAAAAAACTGCTTCACCTAATAAATGAATTTGCCAAACCATGGGATACAAAGTCAATATCCAGAAATCAAAGGCATTTCTGTACACCAACAATGAAACAGCAGAAGCACAGATCAAGGAAAAAATTCCATTTGAAATAGCAAAAAGAAAAATAAAATATCTAGGAATAATCCTAGCCAAAGAGGTAAAAGACGTGTATTCAGAAAACTATATAACACTCAGGAAAGAAATCAAGGAAGACACAAACAAATGGAAACATATACCATGTTCATAGATTGGAAGAATTAATATCATCAAAATGTCCATACTACCCAAAGCAATTTACACATTCAATGCAATTCCCATTAAAGTACCAATGGCATATTTCACAGACATAGAACAAACACTTCAAAAATTTATATAAAATTATAAATGACACCTAATAGCTCCTGCAAGAAGTGTAAAGTAGGAGGGATCACAATACCCAACAGTAAACTATACTACAAGGCCACTGTAATCAAAACAGCCTGGTACTGGCATAAAAACAGACACATAGACCAATGGAACAGAACAGAGAGCCCAGAAATAAACCCAAGTCTCTATGGTCAATTAATATTTGACAAAGGAGGCAGCAACATAAAATGGAGTAACAATAGCCTCTTCAACAAATGGTGTTGGGAGAACTGGACAGCCACGTGCAAGAAAATGAAACTTGAGCACCAACTTACACCATATACAAAAATAAATTCAAGGTGAATAAAAGACTTAAATATAAAACGTGACACCATTAAAGTCCTAGAGGAGAATGTAGGTAGGAAAATCTCAGATATTTCACGAAGAAACTTTTTTACTGACTTGTCCCCTAGAGCAAGGAACATAAACGAAAGAATAAACAAACGGGACCTCATCAAAATTAAAAGCTTCTGCACAGCTAAAGGAAACAGTACCAAAATTAAAAGAGAACCAACTGTATGGGAAAACATATTTGCCAAGGATACCTCAGACAAGGGTTTAATCTCCAAAATATATAAAGAACTTACAAGACTGCAGTCTAAGAAGACAAGGAATCCAATTAAAAAGTGGGCAAAGGACTTGAACAAACACTTCTCCAAGGAGGACATAGAGAAAATCCAAAGACACATGAAACGATGTTCAATATCACTAGCTATCAGAGAGATGCAAATTAAAACCACAATGAGATACCACTTCACACCAGACAGAATGGCCATCATAAACTAGGCAACAAACAACAAGTGTTGGAGAGGTTGTGGAGAAAAGGGATCCCTAGTGCACTGCTGGTGGGACTGTAGACTGGTACAACCACTATGGAAAGCAGTATGGAACTTCCTCAGAAAACTAAAAATGGATCTGCCTTTTGACCCTGTGATTCCACTGCTGGGACTCTATCCTAAGAATACTAAAACACCAATTCGAAAGAACCTATACATCCCAATGTTCATAGCAGCACAATTTGCAATAGCTAGATGCTGGAAGCAACCAAGATGCCCTTCAGTGAATGAATGGATCAAAAAACTATGGTACATTTACACAATGGAATTCTATGCAGTGGAAAGAATGAAGGAGCTCCTACCCTTTGCAACAGCGTGGATGGAGCTGGGAAACATTATGCTAAGCGCAACAAGCCAAACAGTGCAGACAAATACCATATGATTTCACCTTTAACAGGATCCTAAACAACAAAACAAAGAAACAAGCAAAATATAACCAAAGACACTAAAATAGACGTCAGGCTGACAGTGCCCACAGAAGAGAGTAGAGGGAATTTCAAGGGACAATGGGAAGGGTTTACAGGAACAAACTTAAAGGACACATGGTCATAAACTAAGGGGAGGGGGGCTGGATTGGGAGTAAAAAGGAGAAAAGTGTAATTGAACAATGATTGAAATAAAATTTAAAAAAGAAAAAGGGCATAAAAACCAGTTAAAATGAAGAATACAATATCTTAAATGAAGAATACAGTAGAAGGAATAAAAAGTAGGTTGAATGAAGTAGAGGATCAGATCAGTGATTTGGAAAACAAGGTAGAATAAAACAGCCACTAAGAGCATCAGAAAGAAAAATATATTTTAAAAATGAGAATAGTTTAACAGAACTTCTGTACAACATGATGCATAACAATATTTGCATCATAGGGGTACGAGAAGGGAAAGAGAGAAAATAAGAGATTGAGAATCTTTTTGAAGTAATAATGACCAAAAAATTTCCTAACCTGGCAAGGGAATAAGACACACAAGTTCAGGAAGCTCAGAGAGTCCAAAAAAAGTTGAACCAAAAGAAGTCCACACCAAGAACATCACAACTAAAATGACAAAGGTTGAAGATGAGGAGAGCATCTTAAAAGCACCAAGACACAGCAACCTACAAGTGAGCTCCCATGAGACTGCTGATTTTTCAACAGAAAATTTTTAGGCCAGAAGGGATGGGCATGAAATATTAAAAGTGATGAAAAGCAAGGACCTACAACCAAGACTACTTTATTTGGCAAGCCTATCATTTAAAAATGAAGGAGAAATAAAGTGCTATGCAGAAAAGAAAGCACTAGAGGAATTTGTTACCACCAAATCAGTATTTCAACAAATGTTAAAGAGCCTTCTTGCAGAAAATAAAGGAGGAGGAAGAGGAGAAAAAGGAGAAGAAGAGGAGGAAGAAGAAGAAGAAAAACATAGCTAAAATAATAAGAATGGCAATAAAAAATGGCATTAAATGCCATTTTTTCATTTATACATTTAATAAATTTTTACAAAATGTATACATATACAATAAATATGTATATATCAATAATCACTTTAAATGTGAATGAATTAAATGCTCTGATCAGAAGACACAGGGTAAATAAATGGATAAGAAAATGAGACCCATATGTATGCTGTTTACAAGAGACTTACTTCAGAAAAAAAATATACACACAGACTAAAAGTAAAGGGATAAAGATATTTCATAAAAATGGAATAAAAAAGCTGAGGTAGCAATATTTATATCTGATGAAACAGATTTAAAAACAAAAGATATATTAAAAGGCAAAGAAGGACACTACATAATTATAAAGAGAGAAATCCAACAAGAGTATATAAACCTTGAAAACATATATGAATCCAATATAGGAACACCTAAATATATAAAGCAAATCTTGATGGGCATAAAGGAAGCAATTGACAATACTACAATCATAGTAGGAGCTTTTAACACTTCATTGACAACAATGGATAAGTCTTCCATACTGAAAATTAACAAGGAAACAGTGGCTTTAACTTACACACTGGGTCAGATGTATTTAATTGATATCTTCAGAGAATTTCATCCCAAAGCAGCAGAATACACATTTTTTCCAAGTGCACATGGAATATTTTCTAAGACAGACCACATGTTAGGCCACAAAACATATCTCAATAAATTTAAGAAGACTGAAATTTTGCCCTGGCTGGCGTAGCTCAGTGGATTGAGTGCGGGCTGAAAACCAAAGTGTCGCAGGTTCGATTCCCAGTCAGGGTACATGCCTGGGTTGCAGGCCATGACCCCCAGCAACCGCACATTGATGTTTCTCTCTCTATCTCCCTCCCTTCCCTCTGTAAAAATAAAATATTTTAAAAAAAGAAATTATGAGATATGTCCATATAAAGTCCAGTCATTGTTAATATAATGAGAATGGTTTGTACAACATCAATATAACCTGGCAGCCAAGGAGAATGGATTGAAATGCACATGTGTGAACAATGATGACTTCACTGTACTAGTCATTCGGGGTGGTAGATGACATTGAGTGAGCATGTGTACCGTGTGGCTGTTGAATTCAAAATGACTGAGTGTTAAGCTTGAACATTCCTCTGTGGACACTATTTGGATGATTCAGAAGGCTGCAGCTATGGGAAACTGGTGATGTGCAGCTTCTTCATAACTGTGCATCTGCTCCTGCATCTCATCTTATGCAGAGTGGTCTTGTTCGAGGAGGTTTGCTCTGCCTGGGTGAATACCTAAGGCCCCACCTCTTTACAACTTAACAGGTGTACCAAGACAAAGAAACAGGGCTCAAATGAAACAACAGAGCAAAACTTCAGAAAGAGAGCTAAGCAAAGAGGAGATAGCCAACCTATCTGTGGGAGAATTTATAGCCCTGGTAATCAAAATAATCACAGAACTGACTGAGCTTGGTCAACAAATGAAAGAACAAATGAAAGATATACAAAATGAAACAAAGCAAAATATTCAGGGAACCAACAGTGACAGGAAGGAAACCAGGACTCAAAGCAATGATTCAGAACAAAAAGAAGAAATAAACACCCAACAGAAACAGAATGAAGAAACAAGAATTCAGAAAAATGAAGAAAGATTTAGGAACCTCTGGGACAGCCTAAAATGTTCCAATATCTGAATTATAGGGTTGCCAGAAGGAGAAGAACAACAGCAAGAAATTGAAAACTTATTTGAACAAATAATGAAGGAAGACTTCCCCAGTCTGGTGAAGGAAATAGACTTCCAAGAAGTTCAGGAAGCCCAGAGAATTCCAAAGAAGTTGGACCCAAGGCAAAACACACCAAGGCATATCATCATTAAGTTACCCAAAATTAAAGATAAAGAGAGAATCTTAAAAGCAGCAAGAGGAAAGGAGTTACCTACAAAGGGGTGTCCATAAAACTATCAGCTGATTTCTCAAAAGAAACCTTGCAGGCAAGAAGGGGCTGGAAAGTATTTGAAGTCATGATAGGCAAGGACCTACATCCAAGATTACTCTATCCAGCAAAGCTATCATTTAGGATGGAAGGGCAGATAAAGTGCTTCCTAGATAAGGTCAAATTAAAGGATTTCATCATCACTAAACCATTATTATATGAAATGTTAAAGGGACTTACCTTAGAAAAAGAAGGTGAAAAATACGAACAGTAAAATGACAACAAACTCACAACTATCACCAAATGAACCTAAAAAAAAATAGAACAATGAAAACAAAAACTAAGCAAACAACTAGAACAGGAACAGAATCAGAGAAATGGACATCACATGGAGGATTTTCAATGGGGAGGTGGAGGAGAGGAATAGGGGGAAAAGGTACAGGGAAGAAGCAGCATAATTGGTAGGTATTCAATAGATGGGGAGAGGTAAAAAATGGTATAGGAAACAGAGAACTCAAAGAACTTATATGTACAACCCATGGACATGAAGTCGGGGGAGAAGCTGGAGGGTTGGGGGTGAAGGGGGGATAAAGGGGAAAATTTGGGAAAACTATAATAGCATAATCAATAAAATATACTTTAAAAAATAAATCAATCACAATACAAAACCTGAAAAACACACAAAGACATGGAGACTAAATAACAGTTTATTAAACAATAGACTTCTGGCCATGATAGAGATGCAGGTTGATACGCTTTGCTTCCTCACACAACCAAAAGACCACCAGAAGGTGGTCTTTTGTCCACCAAAAGAAGGACAACAACCAATTTAAAGACAAAAAATAATCAGAACTGCCAGAAAATCAAACTGTATGGAAGTCCAACAACCAGGGAGTTAAAGAAACATTCATCCAGATTGGTAGAAGGGGTGGAGACGGGTAGCCAGGACAGAGAGAACTCATGGCAAGGCAGCAGCTGGCAGACAAGGTGGTCCCACATTTGCATGCAGATAAACCAGGAGGAACAACTGGGGATCAAGACAGACCACACAACCCAGGGTTCCAGCACAGAGAAATAAAGCCTCAAAACCTCTGGCTGAAAAAAATCTGTGGGGGTTGCAGTGGTGGCAGAAACTCCCAGACTCACAGGTAAGTCCATTGGAGGGACCTATGGGGTCCTAGAATGTACACAAACCCACCTACCAGGAATTAGCACCAGAAGGGCCCAATTCACTTGTGGGTAGCAGAGGAAGTGACTGAAAGTTGGGCAAGAGCTGAGCAAGCATCATTGTTCCCTCTCAGACCCCTCCCGCACATACAGCACCACAACAGAGAGAAGTGGGTGGTCCCACTCTGGTGAAAATGTAATGCTACACCCCTAACAATGAAACTGGTGTACTGAGACAAAGAAATATGGCCCAGATGAAAGAAGAGATCATGTGCACTCTCAGTTCTGAGAATAGGGGTATAGCTAATGTTTGCTAGTTGGAAATGTTAAATGTTCAACCATTCAGACCTTGGGGAAAGGGCCATTCAGTTCTTTCACAGTTAAATAAACTGAAAATCAGAGAAAGACTAACAAAAAGAACAGATTAAAACTCCAGAAAAAGAACTAAGTTATGAGGAGATAGCCAACATATCAGATGCAGAGTTCAAAACACTGGTAATTAGGATGCTCAGAGAAATGATTGAGTACAGATGCAAAATGAAGAAGTGAAGGCTACACAAAGTGAAATAAAAAGTATATAGGGAATCAGCACTGAAGGGAAGGAAAAAGGGACTCAAATCAATTATATGGAACAGAAGTAAGAAATAAACTTTCAACCACCATGGAATAAAGAAACAATGATTCAAAAATAAAATGAGGAGAGGCTTAGGAACCTCTAGGACAACTTTAAACTTACCAACATCTGAATCATAGGGGTGTCAAAAGTAAAGGAGGAAGAGCAAGAAATTGAAAACCTATTTGAAAAAATAATGAAGGACAACTTCCCCCGTCTGCTGAAGGAAACAGACTTCCAGGAAGTTCAGAGAGGCCCAAAGAAGGTAGACCCAAGGGGGAATACACAAAGACACATCATAATTACATTATCCAAGATTAAAGATAAGGAGAGAATCTTAAAAGCAGCAAGAGAAAACCAGAGAATTGCCTACAAAGTAGTTCCCATAAGACTATCAGCTGATTTCTCAATAGAAACATTGCAGGCAACAAGGGGCTGGAAAGAAGTGTCCAAAGTCATGAAAGGCAAGGACCTACATCCAAGATTATTCTATCCAGCAAGCTATCACCTAGACAGGAAGGGCAGATAAAGTGCTTCCCATATAAGGTAAAGCTAAAGGAGTTCATCATTACCAATTACATTGCCATTATTGCATGAAACATTAAAGGGACTTATCCAAGAAAAAAAGATAAAAATATGAACATTAAAATGACAACAAACTCACAACTATCAACAACTGAACCTAAAAATAAATACATACATACATACATACATAAAGGAAGAAAACAACTAGATCAGAAACAGAATCACAGAAATGGAGATCACATGGAGTGTTATCAGTAAGGAGGAGTAGGGGGAGAATGGTGGAAAAGGTACAGGGAAGAAGAAGCATAAATAGTAGGTACAAAATGGACAGGGAGAGGTTAAGAATAGTATGGGAAATGCAGAAGCCAAGTAACTTGCATGTATGGCCCATAGACATGAACTAAGGCGGGGAATGCTGGTGGGATGAGGGGTGCAGGGTGGAGAGGAATAAGGGAGAGAAAAAAAATGGGACAACTGTAATAGTGTAACAGGGTGCAGCCAAGAGGGGAGCCTCAAATAGGGATCTGTAATAAGATCCAGAAGAGCCTGGAGATAATTGGCTCCACACCACAGGGCCACACCTGCCCAGAATCTGGCAGCTGTAGCCAATTGTGAGAGGAGCCAGAAATGGGGCTTCAGAGGAAGATTTGCGCTGGGATTTAAACCGAGACACAGCAGCCATTTGAAGGGGGAGAACCATGCACAGCCCTGCAAGAGAGAACCACACAGCTTTAGCAGAGTGAAGACTGTCACGGCCCTGAGGGAGAGAACCACGTGGCTCTGGCAGAGTGGGGACTCCTGTGGTCTGGGGAGAGAGGACCACGTGCCTTTGCCAGAGTAGGGACCCCCACAGCTTTAGGAGATACGGTACTCTGGACTGGGCAAAGGGGGAAGGAAGGACTGTGTCTGTTTGTGGGTGCTTTAAGGGACTTTAGGATTTTTGGTGAAGACATTAGGTCCCTACTTTAAGTTTGCATAGCATTAAATAAACATTTCCTTTCCTTTTCACAAATCTCTGGCATTGAGAGACGTCTTTCCTCTGGCGGCGGACATAATGGACCTGGGGGCTTCTTTCAGTAATAGTATATCATCTCAGGCCCCCCCTTGTTTGTTCTGTAACAATAACATAATCAATAAAAATATTTTAAAAATTACAAATGGAACTGCCTAATGACCCAGCAAGTCCACTTTTGGGAATATATCTGAAGAAACCCAATATACTAATTTGAAAAAAATACATGCACCCATATGTTCATTGCAGTGTTATTTACTATAGCCAAGATTTGGAAGCAGTCCAAGTGTCTTCCATCAGTGGTAAGTGGATAAAAATAGCTATGGTAGTTACACAATGGAATACTACACAGTAGTATAAAGAAGGAAATCTTACCATTTATGACAGCATGGATGGACCTGGGGAGTATTATGCTAAATGAAATAAGCCAGTCATAGAAGGACAAGTACCATATGATTTCCCTTATATGTGGAATCTAATGAACAATATAAATAAACAAAAAATAAAAACATGCTCTTCAGTACAGAGAGCAGGTTGACAGCTTTCAGAGGGGAGGGGAGTTGGAGGGTTGGTTGAAAAAGTTAAAGGGATTAAGAAAAAATACTTCATAAATGCAGATAAGAGTATGGTGATTATTGGAGGGAGAGGAGAGTGGGGGGAGGTTTAAGAGGGTAAAGGGGAGACAAATGGTGATGGAAGAAGAATTGACTTGGTTTTGTAAACACACAATGCGACATAAAGATGATTTATTATAGAATTGTACACTTGAAACCTATATAATTTTAATAACCTATAAATTCAATGAATAGTTTTTAAAGAAAACTAAAAATGTGGAAGGAACAGCAAAGGTCATAATCAAGAGAGTGAAAAGGCAATCCCTGACATGGAAGAAAAATATTTGGAAATCACTTAAGTGACAAAGAGTTAATATCCAGAATATATAAAGAACACCTACAAGTCAACAACAGTAACACAACCCAATTTAAAATACAGCAGAGCATTTGAATAGGCATTTCTGCAGAGAAGATATATGAATGGCCAGAAAGCACATGAAATGATGCTCAACATATCTAATCAACAGAGAAATGCAAACAAAAACCACAGTGAGATACTACTTCATACCCATTAAGAAGGCTACTTTTGAAAAAAAAATAGAAAGTAGCCTGGTGGTTATTCGGGCTATGGTAGGGAAAAAATGAAGTTGTTTAGTAAGTATGGAGTTTCAGTCATGTAGGATGAAAAAGTTCTGGAGATCTATTACACAACAGTGTGAATATACTTAACACTACTCAAACATATACTTAAAATTGGCAAAGATGATAAATATTATGGTTATTTTATCACAATTACAATTTAAAACTTTAAATATGACCTGGGTTCAATATTTCTGGGAGCTTCTTCTCTCTTTAGAAATTTTGGCTCTCCTATCACCTATGTTTTTCTGAGTTGTCCTAAGCCTCTTTCAGTAAACTTCACACAATGGGAAGAGTATGAGTGATTCTTTGACCAGGCCACTTCCAAACCACCTTCCTCCCTCCCAGCCTGCAGGTTTCTTCCTCTTTTGCTTATAGCCAATGGATATTCTCAGCCTGTTTCCAGTGTGCTCATAGAATGTGCATTCTCAGAGGTACTGGGTAAAGGCTGTTGATAAGAAGGAGAAAGGTGTAGACAGTTTGTTCTAGCTGTGTAAGTTATAAGGAGCTCTGCTTTTGTCAAGCATAGCATAACTTTGTAGATTTCAGGCAAGTCTGTTTCCTCTGAAATGTTCTTTTACTATAGGTACAAAAACACAGTAAACCACAATCCAAAAAAACAAAATAACCTGTCCACCCATGAATGGCACTTTGTAAGACAGTTAATGTATAACACTTTAGAAAGCTGGGCAGGGAGCATGTTTGCTTTTCCAACAAGAACCACATAAGGGGTGTCAGATGCTAATAATCTCAGGATTCTGTGGTCATAGTCTTTGAATCTGCAGCCAAACATTGGCATCTAGACATAGAGACTAGTGATTTCCAACCTTTTCACCACCAAAAATCCCCTTTATTACTTTCCTCTCCCCACTGTGGGTCCAACATTTGGAAACATTTTTATGTAGCAGAGTTACACTTGATCTGGAATAATTTATTCTCCCATTTTTTTACTCATTCAGATCGTCATGAGATAACCACACAAAGCTAATACACATTTTAGTTAAAAGCACAGAAACATGATGTTATACTTTGGTCTCTGTGGTTTTGTCTTGGCTGAATGGAAGTTTTTTATTCCATTTTTTTTAATTAAAAATAGCTTAAAGGTACTTGCTACTACCTTTATAGATTGAGAACTGTCAGGACAAGTTATTGGGGGAGCATTAACAGCATGACTATCAGCTTAACATGCTCTGAATCCCATGAACCACAAGTAGAACAAAATCTGTCCATCAGGGGGCCTTCTTCCTTTATTTCCCTCATATTTCACTAACTTAAGTGTTTTTTTTTTCTCATGTAAAAGGAAAGAGATTGTTCCCAAAACAAAGATAACGAATGTTTACCAAGACCCTACCTAGCTGTCTGGTACTGTGACAGGGCAAGTGTTCAGACACAGAAGTCTGCCTCCCTCCAGGCCCTGTTCACCAGTTCTAAGGCATGCTCTCTACACCAAGGACCTTTGGCCAGAGAGTGTCTTAGAGGCTCATCTAAACCTAATGTCCTTTACCACACTGAATACAAATGTACACATCTATGTGTCTGTCTGGACTACTATACTGGACTCCTCTTGAGGTCAAGAATCTTGTCCTATTTTTTCTGTATCTCTGTATCTCCACCAACCAGTGAAGTGCAATGCCTGGCACTCCGCAAAGTGCTAGTGGAATGAATGACAGTGAGTGTAAGGCTGTATGAGTAGTTGAACTCCTGGGAATGGAGGCTAGATTGCAAACTCCTTAAGGTCAGACACTGTGTCTCATTCATTTCTATGTTCCTAGAGCCTGGCACAGTGAACGGCATAGTGTGGTCACTCAATAAATACCTCTGTGAATGGATAAATGGGTGGATTCCATAATGCAAGACCTAGCACTCTGAGGCAGGAAATCTGGTGATGACCCATAGACCAGTTTTACAGATACACAGATCAGAGGACACAGGTAGAACACCTTTCTTATATATTTTTGTAACTCATAAACTAGTGCTGCCACATCTTTGGCTAATTCTTGGCCACTACATTCCTTTCTGTGAGATTCGGTATAGCTCCCTCCTCTCCATTCTCCCCCTCTTACCTCAGCACTCTCCCAGCTTGCCATTGATTGCATACAAAAACTCACATACATTAGTCCAATAAAAGTATGTGGTTCAAAGCCCTGGTACCCCATTTTGGAAAGGGCACTGACTCTGCTATAAAAGAATCTCAGAAAGGATGACGCCTAGACAGAAATGCAGCCTAGACATGCTTCTCCCTGTGGTGTCACTGGGTGTAATTTAAGCAGAGGCATTTCTGCAGTTGTTACATCCAGGCCAGTATGGGGAATGAAACAGTTGTCTGTGACTGATTTAAACTGTGTTTTTTTTTTACAACTGTGCTCTGGATTGAAGTGTCCCATCTGTTAAATTTAGTGTCCAAGGGAGCTGTGAAAATGCACTCTAATAGCAGCAGCTTCCATTCTGTGGAGTGATTGACACCTCAGGAAGTTTCTATCCCCAAACAATATTGGGAATTTTCTCTGCATGTATGGCTGTTTAATTAATGGTTAAATTAATTTTAACCATTACTCCTGGCAATGGAGTAATGGTTAAAATTACTCCATGGTAATGGAGTAATGGTTAAAATTAATTTATGGTTTAATAAATGGTTAAACCATTTAACCATTTAAATGGTTACTCCTGGCAAGATACTCGAATGCAGGAAAAAGGTAGGCAGAATGTGTAGGGTAATGGGGGAGAGTTCTTTTCAAATATTTAAGAAATAACGAGGATTATCTTTATTTAAAGGTCACCAAAATGCCCCCTTCTCAAATTTCCACCTTGACATCCATTCTCACCCCATCCCCCTTTTCTCTAAACCTGAAAATCCCCTTATAACCCCTGCTTCTAGCAAAGGCATTTCAAGCTCCCATCTAGATTTAAATGTTATGAAGATATATTAACTATTAACATTTACTGTGAATTTGTCCATCAGATTTATGCTACTCACATGACAGAGCCCTGAGAAAAAGTGATATGGTTTAAATGGTGAAAGAAAAAGAAACCAGTAGTGACAGAAAAAGATGCTTCCTAGGTATGGTGGTCCTGGGTGAGACTTTGTCAGTAGTAGAATGTGAGAGCTCTACATGCAGAAGAGAGGCTGAAGCTATTAAAATTCAAGGAAAAAAAGTTCAATATATGCAGATGAAGGGACCCTAGGCATACAATTTTTCCATATGTGGGCCCTTGCTCACAATCTCCATTCCAGAGGAGTTTGATATGAAAGAAGTTTCAATTATATTGCTCATCCCTAGTGGCAGTCCCAGCTGCTCTAGTTAACTAATCCATGATGGTCTCTACCACTATATTTGGCTAGACAGGCTCCTGTGCCTACACATACCAGCTTGTGGAACCCACATAAACTCCTGGCTCCTCCAGATTTAGACTCTACCCAGCCTATTACCAATGGGAGATTGGTAATAATCTCCCATTATTACCAATATGAACTCTGAAACCCAGCCACAACAGTCCTCCTCACTGTTCTTTCCTGAATTTCATCTCCAACATACAGCACATTTCTACCTGACTGACTCAAGGTCTTTAACTTTACAGATCTCTCTACCCTGTGCCCCAAATGCTTACTTTCTCTCAAAGCACTAATATCCTTTTGGTCTAGCTCAAGTCTCATCAATTGCACAAAGAAGTTCCTGACAACTCTAAGTTTTACAAAATGGAAACAAAAATGAAAAGTGTACAATAATGTGGCATAAAGACAAGAAAATAGACAATTACAATAAAACTATGATAAATGGAGTACCTAGGTTCAAATCTTGGTACTGCTACTTACTAGATGTATAACTATAGATAAAACATTCAATTTCTTTGAACCTCAGTCTCTTCATCTATAAAACAGGGAAATTAACAGTGCTTACTTAATTGGGCTAATGTCAAAATTCAATGAAATAATGCATGTAAAGCTCCTGGCTTAATGCTACTGCCTTCTGCTCTAGGGCCTTAGACATAATCCAAGGGCCAGTAAGGACTGATGGAAAGTTTGTCCATGTTTCTTTAGTCTGAAGATTCTATATGGAAAAGGTTTGATAGAGAAGCAAAAACACACAGCTTAAGCAAAGTGCTTCTGAGTTGCAGAAGAGTAAATGCCTATCGGAGTATTGGAAAAGGAAGAGAACTAATTTCCTGGTAGAAGTGAGACTGAAGGAGCTATTTGGAAAATGAACAGGTGATAACTATATTGGTTAAAGGCCAACCTAGATATAGTACCACTTGGTAGATAGCAATACCCCTCAGCTTTTTCTGGAAAGGGGAAAGAGGGAGAAGGAGAAATATACTCCACCCCTTCCACATACATCCTGAAAGGCACAAACTACAGAAACTTTTAGGGTATTTCTTTCTGAGGACAGGCAATACCACTCCAGGAAAAGCAAGAAGCTAATTGCTGTGGAAGGCAGTCCCCATATCACATTTTCTCCATTACAAAGCTCTTGGTGCCCCTTTTGACTCCCTCTGCCCTCGCAGTTCTAAGTCCAGAATCACAAAAATCTTTACCAAGGCTCAATCTCAGTACCTTAGATTCCTTTAAGAACTGATCCTCATTATAAGTATGTGACTTATTAAGTGTTCTTTTTCATCCCTTCCCATGGTTCTGTAGCTTTAGGAAGTTTAACTCTCCAAGTAGGGTTCTACTTAAATAGGAACAACTATACTGAGAATGTTTCAGTCAGAGGAAGTGGTGACATCACCACCCTTGAAATCAACAACATGATCTCTCCCAAGGCCCCTGTTCTTGGGCATAGCTACCAAGTGGCATCCAAGTATCAAGAAAAGTTGTCCCCTGGCTGGCGTAGCTCAGTGGATTGAGCGCGGGCTGGGAACCAAAGTGTCCCAGGTTCGATTCCCAGCCAGGGTACATTCCTGGGTTGCAGGCCATAACCCCCAGAAACGGCACATTGATGTTTCTCTCCCTCTCTCTCTCTCTCTCTCTCTCTCTCTCTCTCTCTCTCTCTCTCTCCCTCCCTCCCTTCCCTCTCTAAAAATAAATAAATAAAATATTTAAAAAAAAAAAAAAAGAAAAGTTGTCCAGTATAAACCTTTACCTGGCATCTAACAACTGATAGTTCACTTGGAGAAGGAGGCTCCAAAGGGGAGACGCAACAGCTTGCTGCAGCCAGTGTAAATTGCCTCACCAGTCTTGGAAGTGTTTGTGGGTGTCCCATTCCTGAGGGTGTCTATGTTCTTCTGAATAGGATGTCTCAGGATTAAAAGCCTATAGAGAGAGGTAGGAAAGGAAGGAAGAATTTCACTAAAAATGCCTCTGGACCACAAACAGGTGCCCAGCTAACTATGATAATATGGCACAAGGGAAGTGGCCAGGCCTTGCCATCAACAGGCTTGGGTTTGAATTTCACCTCTCCCGCTGAGAAATCCATCTTATTTTTTGAAAACTAAATGTAACAATATACAGGAAGCACATCACACATGGTAGATACTCAAAGTTAGTTGAATCAGAAGTGCTAAGGAGGAGTTTGCTTCCTGTGCTTGGAATATCAGCTCATTTGGAGGGGAGTGTGCTTGTGTTCCTTCTCTAAACCTAAATTTTCAGTCTTCCAGTAGGCCAGAACTCCCATCACTCTTGAAACCCTTTCTCTTTGCTACCTACTTAATGGAGCACACATTAGAAATGGCCACCGGCCTGATCTACTTCTTGCTACCTTCTCTTTGCCAGTGGGTACCCAGGATTTTACAGCCTGTTTTCTGACTGCACTCCACCCTCTTCCCTCTCTTGCTCTATATCTGGTCTATGCTGCAGCAGCACAAT
The DNA here is from genome assembly GCF_004126475.2 of Phyllostomus discolor. Taxonomy (NCBI): domain Eukaryota; kingdom Metazoa; phylum Chordata; class Mammalia; order Chiroptera; family Phyllostomidae; genus Phyllostomus; species Phyllostomus discolor. Next base: position 51,346,881 of record NC_050198.1, read on the forward strand.
CAAGTCAGCAGGGATTTTCTGAGTGCCCAGAACTGTGACTTCACGATGAATTGATCTTGAAGGACCACTTGGGCCTCAGTCATTTCAATCAATCCAGACCAGCAAGCAGGGTCTAGAAAAGGGGTGCTGGTCTGTGTTCTGTAGCTATTGCAGCTGAGGGAATTTAGCAGAAATACTAACTAGGGCCAGGACTTGTGCAGTCACACAGGACCTGGTGGTTAGAGAGGTCCCATGACTGGTTTAGTGCTCTGCAGTCACTGTCTTGAAATTCCTTATACATTTTAAATAAGAGGCCCCACATTTTCATTTTGCATTGGGTCTCACATATTATGTATCTTTTTCTGGCTGAGGCCCATTGTAGTCAGGTTTCTGGGAACAGGGTTAAGTCTCCAAGAAAAGGGCAGATGAACCTGCAGTTATGGCCTTAAATAAAAGGTCCCCAAGTGTGAAATCTGTTCCTTAGAATTTCACACCACACTCCCATTATTTTGCACTCAGTCAGGCTTAGCAACCTGTGTGAACTTTCTCCTTGAGTTCAGGCCCACCTCCTCCAAGCCTTGGCTATACTGCTGCAATCTACCAGGCCACTGCAGCTTCATCTTTCAAAAGTGATTTCTGCCTGAGTAAATTGAATATATTTGATGTATATATAAACCTTCCCACTATATATAATCTCTTTTTTACTGAAATGTTTGGGATAATTGTAGATTCTCATGCAGTTATAAGAAATAGTACAGAGAGCCCTGTATACCCTCTCCCAGGTTTTCCCCAATGCTAACATTTTGTAAAACTGTAGTGTATCACAACTGGGATATTAATATTGATACAATTTACCAATATTCTTAAGATTTTCTATTTTACCTATAATTATTTGTGTGTGCATTTCATTCTATATAATTTCATCATGCATGGGTTTATGCATTCACCACCACAGTCAAGATACTGAACAGTGCCATCACCTCAAGGATCCTTTCAGGTGTTACCCTATCATAACTGTACCCACCTCCCTTCTGCTACCTACCTTCCCACCAGTGGAAGACAGTAATAAGTTCTCCATTTCTAAAATTAGCACATCTGGGCTAGTTGTAGGTTTTGGTTATTATAAATATCACCTCTGCTTTTCACCATGTATTTTTTCTAATGAATTTTGGCCAACTAAATGAATTAACAAAATATGATTTGTCAAAAAGTCTTTGAATTTCCCATCAGTCAATAGCTATTTTCAGTGTAGAGGCAACACAGTCTAAGAGAAAGCTAGAGGACTTTGGATTTGAAAGAATTGTTAAAAAAAAAAACAAAACAAAACAGGGCTTCATCATTTCTTTCTTGTGTGGCCTGAAGCTAGTTACTTAACACCTCACCACCATCACCCCTCCCTCACCCAGCATCTCTCTATCTCTGTTAACCAAGAAAAACAATACCTCTGTGCAGAGCTGTTTCAGTGAAGATTAAATGAGATAGCAAGTGAAAGCTCTCAGTACTTCAGGGCTTTCCATAGTCCTTTTTTTCTTAGCACCAGCTGAGGAAAGGGAATGGTTCTAAAACAGTAAAAAGTCAAAATTGTAAATTTTTGAAATGTAGTTTTAATACTCCTAATGTTTACAATAAGGGGAAACATAGGACAAGAATGACTATGAAACCGGGACTTCATAATTAGCTTAATAAGACTTCTAAAGAGTTTTAGGAGGGCACTTCTTTTAACTAAGTCAAATAAGACATTGTTTTATCCCCTACTCCCTCTCCCAACAGGGAGGAGGCTTAATTAGTTTAGCAACTCTTTCAAGATTTAGCTATAACAAGCTGCAGCCTCTCTTAGTTCAATTGTTCAGAAAACCTAAATTAGCGAAGCTAGATGAATGACATTTTACTGAGATTAAAGAAGATTCCTTCCTTCCCTCAACACCCCTCCCAACCCCCATGTTAGAAATTCTTTGTAATTTTGTTTGTTTTCAAACTGCTCCCAATCTGTACTTTACTCTCAGCCTTGGTGACAGCTCAGGCTGCCTCCACCCTTTTTGTTGTAATTCTATAAGCTTTCCTAGGACTCAAAGGACTGTTTATGGATGTGTAGCTATGACAAAGAGATACTATCATTTCCCTCAGACCTCCCCTGTTTCTCAAGTTTTGAAATCCTGGAATACAGTTCTACTTGATTTTCCAGGCACTTTTTGTGAGTGTATGTTGGGCCCATCTCAGAGTCTCTTGCTAAGTTGTTACTAATTTCCATTTTAAGTGTCTCTGGAATCCATTGCTAAGTATTTACTGCACATCTACTTGGTGCTTAGCTCTGCTTCACACTATGGGGAGTGCAAAAGCCAGAGCTATTGTCTTTAACCTGGTAGAGGTCATGGCCAATCTGAGAGATACAAGCTCTTCTTAACTGTGGTTACAAATATTGAGCCCTTAATCATTTGTACATGACAATGTTAATGTTAAGCCACAACGTTCAAGCTAGTCATGACCTTGAACCTATGCACCTGATATATGTAACAATAGTTAAGAAAAAAGGTTTTTTCTATCACTCAGATCATTCAGTGACCTTCAGAGGGTTAAGAAGTTTACAGATTGAGGAAACCCAAGTATACACATGAAAGAGGTAGAGAATAATTAACCAGAACCTTGTGTGATGTGAGACTGGATCAAAGGGCGATGATTATTTAGAGGTTGCAGATCATTGAGGGAGGAAAAATACATCATGAGAAGTAAGGTTGGAGAATCAAAGTATACTCAAGACTTGGGTAGAAGAAGTGGCAAGAAGGGACAATCAGTGGGGATACATCTTGAGTAAAAATGTGAGAATAGGATTGAATTATGCAATGCATCCAGTTTGAATGAGTAGTTGATCTTTGACTTTGTTCTCCATCTTTGCCTTGCACTATTCAACTTCAGCCCACCTTGTACTATGCTTCCTGGCCTGTGAGTTCTGGGTCATCTAAATTCCTGACTACTCGTTTTGCCTTCTGTTTATGTCCTTGCCTACTTTTGCCTGGTACCCAATACTCAGTTCTGGAGCTGACCCCCAGCTACAGTGTATGCTTAAGGCTTGAATGACATCTGTATCCAAAGAGGCCTCCCCAGCCAATTTTTTCCAGCCCCAATTTCCCTATCCCAGCAGCATCCAGTGGTGGTTATGTTTCTGAAAATTTTGTCCAGCCCTGAGAAATGCAACACAAAGACCAGCTAGCCCAGCAGCAAGGAGTACTGGTGAAGTCAATCATGCAAAATGACTAAAATGACATCCCTTGGTGGAGGAAAGAAAGGCTTTAGTTAATAAGCAGAAGAGTATAGATTTGATAATAGAGATTAGACATGACTGTAACTATTTATTTCAATTACTAGCAACAGAGGTTTCCTTTGACTAATATTGAGAAATGAGAGTCGTTTATTTGACAAGGCAAATGAGTTGCTTTTCTTAATAAAAGGACATCCTGACAGCCTAGTGAAGTATATTTTTGTTTTAACCAGGCCAACAGGGAGGATGTCCAATTTAGTCCCTTCCAAAATCTTGTTTGACCTATACCCCTCACTGGCCCAAGGCTATTTGCTTTGGAATCTGAGAGACCATCCTCTTCCATGGCTTCTGTTCACACTCTCATGGGCCTCAGGGAATCGTAAAGTCAAAAGAGGCAGAAATGGCAGTTAGCTGGCTGAAACCGGATGGAGCTGCACACCACAGGCACACTACACTGATGTGCAGCAACCCCAACACACACACACACACACTCCACAGCTGGCCTTTCCCCATAGGAGAACTTGATTTTATAACCTAGGGTTGGAAAATTCCCCAAATGGGGAAAATGATTGGGCTAGGGATGAGGCTGGTGGATACAAAAGAGTTGAACCCAGGACTTGGGTGAAGGCTGAGATGCAATTAATCAAAATCTATAACAACTTGGACAGAGTAGCCAACAACTTGCTCCACAAATCCTGGGCTACTGGATCTAAAGGCTTCTTCCACTAACCCCATACACTTTTGAAGGAGATCAAAACTTTTAAAGAAATAACTAAAATTCAAGACTTTTCTCAGCATATGAAACAAATAAACAAACAAGTAAAAAAGAGTACAGACTGAAAATTTCCATAAAATAAACAGATGGTTGATCTTTAACTCATTGAGGGCTGAGATCCTGTATCTCATTGGTCACATTTTTATCCCCAGGGCCTAGCATGTTATCTGGCACAGAGTAGGAGCACAGTAAATACTTGTCAAATGAATAAATGAATTACAATAATAATTACAGAAATGAATATTTATTGAGCCCAATTTTTACATCAGGCAGTATTCTAAATACATGTCTTAACTAGCTGATTAAATTCTCACAACATCCATCTAAAGTGGGCCTATTAACACTCCCATTTTATAGACAGGAAAGCAAGGCTCAGGAGGATTGTGCTTTGCCCAAAGATATACAAGTAGTAAGCAATAGAGCTTAAATGAACTGCTACTTGATAAGGGAAGACAGGAACACCCTGGCAATCTTTTGACTATTTTTGGTCTCTTAGTATTGATAATTATTAACCAAGTGCACTATGAGGCAGACCCAGGGTGGTGATTCTTTATTGTATCACGACCTAGGATCTTACCCTCAATCTCCTTTATGATCTTACCATATACGCACATACCACTTCTTTCTTCACATTGTAATCCTACTCATTATTAAAGATCCAGTTCAAATTTCATCTCCTTTACTAAGCCTGCACTGAGTACTCTTGCTAGAAGAGCCCCCCCCCCTCTCTCTCTCTCTCTCTCTCTCTCTCTGCCCCTGTCTTCAGAACTCATATAGCACCCATGGGCCATATCACTATTTGATACTACATAGCATGTTGGTTAAGAGGTAGAATTTAGAGTCAAACAGGTTGGGATTTAAATTTGGAACAAAGTGTGTGACTGTGGGCAAGTTACTTAACCTCTTCATTAGGAGCATGATGTCTGAACTGGAAAGAGAATTAAAGCCCAAGATAGTTGAGGGAATAATAAGGGAACACCTAGCTTCCTTTAGTGAGTTCAAGTTCCCAGGCACAGACAAATTACATCTGAGGCTACTAAGAGAATGTGCAGATGTGGTCATAGAGCCAATCTTAATAACTTTGAGAAATTATGGCAAAATGAGAGATGCAAAGGGCTGACACACATTGTTCCAATTTTTACTGAAAGGGGGTAGTAGATTTGCAGGATATAATATGTAGGTTCTGAATACTGTAGACTAGTGAACATGGCCTTGGTCTTTGGCAGAAGTATAGCATGCACAATTAGGCAGATCATTTTTAAGGCTATAGAAAGGGACTGGAAACCACTAAGGGTAGGCATGAGCTCACTAAAAACAAGTCATGTTTAACTAAGCCCATTTCCTTTTTTGAATGGGTATCTAAAAAAAAGTCTTATAGTATCCCCATGGAGAAGATGAAAAAATAGGAGCTAGGTAGCAGCAGAAGTTATGTGGATTGACTCAAGTTTGAATAACTTTATTGAAAGTGATTGGTAATAAGGGGAGGGCTTTAAGATTATGCTGCAGTATCCTGTCCTGTATACTAGGTCATCTTGCTAATCTGGTTAGCCAAATATGCAGATAAATAAACTTGGTGATATAGAGTGTGCATTATCAATGGGAGTGTTGTCACCCCCAAAAGAGCAAAAATTGGTTCTTAAAGAGTGAAAAATATTTTATGTACAAAACAGATATGCATATAGTACATAAACATGCATACAGCATATCCATGTTATTAAAATTTCATGAGGAGAGATTGGGGGGAAATGTCTAAAAAAGCTCTTTAGAAATGTCCTTTAAAAATTTGAGAAACTTTGCTATAGAAAATATGATAGTCTAGATGAGATACTCAATATCTAGAAAAAATATTTTTACCCAACAAGGCAATGGTTATTGAGGATGCAGGTAATGCCCAGCATCTAGGTTAAAATAAAAGTTAATTAGACAAGCATAGAATCAGGCAAATAATAGTAGTTTATGCAAGAAACAAAAGAAGGTTTTAAATAAGCTACAAGTTACACAATGAGAAGATCTATGCCCCAAAGACAACCAAAATGGCATAAGATCTGGAAACCATGTCCCATGAAGCATGGTTTAAATGAACTGAGCATAATTAGCCTAGGGACAAGGGACTGGGGGTGACATGACAGATATTTCAAAGTTCTGTCACGTGAATGAGGAATTAGAAATAGTTTGTGTAATGCTCATTTTTGCTGAACCTAAGGAATGTTTTAACCATTAGGGGATGCCTAAAGTTGGAACAAAATGTTTTACAGAGCTATCCAGATATTAGGAAGATATTTCTGCCCTGAGTGGTATGGTAGATATGGCCTCTAAAGTTTCTTTTAATTCTCAGATTCAATGATTCCTTACTCATTTTGAAATTTTGGAGTTGGAGAAAATGGCTGAATATGATGAGCACAGACAAGACACCTACCCTTAGTTTCAAAGCCAAGTGCCACAATATAGGGGACACTGGTGTGAGAAATCTATCATTCAGGAACCAAATTGGGTACCAATATTTAAAACTCTAATTCTCCTGAGCTCTGGCATTTTATATTGCTACCTATCTCCAGCTCAATTTCCATCTTGGCATAGAGGCAGAAAAGTCACAGAGGGAGCTATGGGGAAATGTCAAGGAGAAGACTCAGAGACCACAGTTAAAGAACTGCTCAGATGTTTCATGGAAATATAGGGAGAGCGCACTTCCTTTGCTTCTTAGGCCTTGCCTTGCTTACTTGTGTTCTCTCCTTCTTCCTCCCAACTAGCCAAAAGAAGATTTGGTGAAGGGCTAGCGATAGATGGTAGTAGTTTCAGGTTAAAGGGTAAACATTGCATTGGTTGGGAGAGCTGAGGAATGTGATGAAAATTAGACAAGATGTAAAAACCAAAACTATTTATGAATTGTGTTCCTGGAGTTGTGTCCCAATGAATGTCTCAGGGAACAGGACCTTGACTGGGATACAGAATAGTATTTTACATGGGTCTGACTATCCTGATGAAGCCTCTTGGTTGGTCTTTCAGAGCAAACAGTTATTTGTTCTACTGTCACCTAACACTTCCAGGCAGTATCTCCACAGCCTTGTTGCTAGAAATTAAGCTTCTTACAAATGCCATGACATCAAACTCCATGAACCTCCCTCTTAATGCTCCTTGCTCTCTGCCCTTGGCCAAATGTAACCTGTTACTTCACAAAGCAGCCTTTTCTTCCCTGTGCCCCATTAGCTCTCCTTTCACTCCCACAAGCTCGCTGAAGTCCTCATCACTATCATAGATCTGTGTATAAAGGGCCTCATCTGCAGACTAGCCCACAAGAACTTTTCCAACACTTTAAGATTTTTTTGCCATGTCCTCTCTCAAGTAATGGTTATGTCTGCTTTATTAACCCTGAGACAGAAAAGTCAGAAGTCTGTCAGACTTCCCCTGAAAGTCCTATTTCTACTTGGAAGTGAAAGAGCTTTCAAATGTGGCTTCTTGAGTTTTCCAATTTGTTGGTGGCTGGATCTAGAGTGGTCATCCTTTTTGAACATCTGGCACGGGCGCTTTCCAGATTTTCCTCATGACTTAGGATCAGTTTCTGACTGCCAGGCGGGGCAAAGTTTCCTGAAGTTTCTGCGAGTCACCTCCCCCTGTGAGCAGAGCTTGGTACAGCCCAAATAGTTTTCAGGTTAAGAAAGCCAGAATCTTTGTTCAGCCACACTGACTGAACAGACTTTGTAGGGGTTACCTGACCAAGAGCAGCAGAAGCAGCAGCAACTGGGATAACTCAGGTGAGTAGAGAGGGCATTCACAAACTTATCCTGGAATTTTATTTGCTGGATAACTTGGTGTATAAAAGAAGTGAAGAAACTTGAACTTTATAGTTAATCAAAATCCACAGCTTTGATTTTATGGTTTGTCTGGATGAATGTGTGTGTGTAATAGTTTGGAAACTTCCAAACTAATGGAATTTTTTGATTGGTTATTTTTGGGTGTGTGTGAGGTGATTGTGGTTATCTGGCAATGAGATTGTTCTGGTGATAGCTGTTTTTTTTTTTCTTTTTTCTTTTTGTCTTCTGTTCCCAGGAATCCCCGGTAAGAAAGGACAAGCCTTCCTTAGGCAAGTGAGAGGGAAAACCCAGGCTGACTGCCAAGGATTCATTCTAGCTCTTGCTGACCCAGAGCTGTGGGCAAATTATTGAAATGCAGACAAAATCTTGAAATCGCACTGTACAAAAAGCTTAAAGCATTGGAAGTGGGGTGCATGGGCTGTGCACTGTTGCACAGGAGGGAGTGGCAGCAGAAGCTGTCCTGTTTGCACAGTTAGGAGTCCCCCTGCCCTGATGACAGGTTGATCTTGACTTATTTTATTTTCAGTCCCTGGCTGGCCTGGTTTTGTTCTTCTCTAATTTTTAATTTGGTTTCAATTTTGATTTGCAGTTGTGGTTCTACCCTCCCCACCCCATCCACCCACAACACTGCCACTGGTATTCTAGGGGCTTCATTGGGTGGGGTGGAGGGCAGAAAAAGTATGGGGGCATTGCAGTTGAAAATTGGTTCTGAAGATTTGGAGCTTGAAGTTTGGTGAAAAACACATAGGAAAATTAAACAAATTTTGCCATCCTGATAGTCACTTCTAGCTCCAGGATAAAGCATCCTGGTTTGTACTGATGTTTTCTTGAACTTTGGCTAATGTCTCATTTAAAAATCTTTGCTGTGAAATTAAGAACATTTTATAGTCTAAACTTTTTTTAAAGATTCTTTGGGGGACTGCTAATTAACCCTTTCATTCCTCTAGCAATTTGCATGCATATATGTGTGCATGCCCGTGTGAGTGCACATTTGTGTGTGTCTGTGTGAATAATTTGTATTTAAATAGCATTCTTTATTTATCCTTAGAGTCCCTAGCAGACTGGAGAAAGTCTAAACACACTTGTGTAGTCAGGAATAAGTTAAAAAATATGCTTTCTGCATCCTTTGTATGTTTTTGGTTCCTAAATTAAAAGCAGAAAAAGCCCCTTTGTGATCCCCAAATAGTGTTTCTTTGATTAGCCTTCATTTGAAATCATCTCACTTTCTGACAGCTTGAAATTAAAAAACAAAACTCTGAAATGCATTCTTGTAAGAAGAGGACAATGAGAATTTACCAGAGCAAATCTTCAAGAGCAATGTTTTGAGGATTTGTATTTGTAACTCTTACCTCCAACTTTTTAAAATTGTGGTAAAAATTTCAGAAGGTCCTGGTTTTAGTGCTAGCTCTGTTATTAACTATGTAACCTTGGGCAAGTCCCTTCACCTTCCTGTAAAAACAAAGATTTGGGTTAAGTGATTTCTAAGAGTTCTTCTAGCATAATGCTATAGAAAATGGGAATAGATTCTCACAAGGCTATAAAATTAGACTTGTAGGATGAGTTTATTTATTTAAGAGGGATAAAACGAGTAGTGGAGAGCAAGTCATCCAAAAAGGAAAGGTAGAAAAAAGGAGATATTGAATGGTAGATGAGCAATTTTATATTGGTCTTTTAAATGGCCTTGAGTATCTTATTTAAAGCATTGTGATAAAATCTCCTCATTTTCTACTAAGGACAGAAAAAAGGATTTAATTTGGCAAAAAAGAATGATTCCTAATACTACAATCTTACATGGATTATCCTTAACAGTTAATAAGCATTTTCATACACTTAATTTCATTAGATTCCCTCCAATAACACCACAAGGTATATGGGGCAACCATCATATTCCCATTATGCTTATAGGGAAACTGAGAGACACAGATGTTAATTATACCAAATGGCAACATTTGAGACTTGGTACTGGATCTCTTTGACTACCTGTGTTCTTTTTATGATTCTGAATTTCTTTTTATTTTTTGATAGAATTCTTCAACAACAGAATTTGTAAAAAAAATATGTACTCTTTTTCCCTTTGAATGTCTTTGAACAGAGTCTTCTTTCTGGGTAAATTTGATGTGTCCTAGATAAGACTGGATCAGAGGACTTTTATGATCCCTTTCAGGTCCCAGCATATCTGGCTAACAATTTGAATCTGAACAACTATTTGTCTTTTGGTAGATGCTTGCCCATAGATGTGGGCTAGGACTCTGCCTGTGTAGACATAGAAGCTCTATTCTCTGTGTAACATGTAGATGCTGAATTGTTATTTCTTTTCCCTCTCCAAGCCCCATTACTCGCAATGCACTACTCCCAGGTGTGAGAAGAACTGTTGATTATGGCTAAAGTGACTCCTACTTTGTACCAAGACAGGGTTAGGTCTTCTGCATTCAGTTTGCTCTTCAAAAACTCCCAATTGCACCCTGGCTGGTGTAGCTTAGTAGACTGAATGCCACACAGTGAACCAAAGGGTCACCAGTTCGATTCCCAGTCAAAGCACATGCCTGGGTTGTAGGCCAGGTCTCCCATTGGGAGCACATGAGAGGCAACCACACATTGATATTTCTCTCCCTCTCTTTTTCCATCTCTTCCACTTTCTCTAAAAATGAATGAATGAATGAATGAATGAATGAATAAAACTCCTAATTGTTTTACCTCCAATTTTGTCCCAGGTACAGCACTAGGGCAAAACTGGAGAAAAGAAGAAACTAGTCAGGGACAATATGACATAAGCCATGCTCTTTCCCTATCTCCACTTATAATGCCCTCCCTTACCCATCCAAATCAACAGAAGTGTGTAAACCACAGACTAGGTTTCTTCTATCAGTTAATAATTCTTTGTAATAAACTGAGTTAGATTTCATTTTTTAGAGCAAAATCTGGTTCCTACTCTAAAACTAACCCACAGGTAAAGAACAAATTATTTTCCTCTTAAGGGTTTGTCCAGCTCCCCAAGCTTTCCAGTCCAGTGAGTAGCAGATGCTTGCCCTCCTAACTGCAGCCTTGTGCTCTATGTGGCAGGCTCCTTCAACTTCCTCTGGCAATTCTCAACTTCCCATACTCTGTATCTGCCCCCTCTACTTGCTTTGATCCACTTGGCCTTCTTCCTTCCTTGCACTCGTCCTCTAAGAAGTGGGTCCAAAATTCTATTAGTATTGCTGAAGACCATTATTGCAGTATAAAACCCACACTCGCTGCCCATGATACTTGTCTCAAGAAAAAGTTGTTTCTCTCCTTAGATGTGCAAGTTCCCTTTGTTAGCTGTTTGGTAGCTAGAGGCTCTTGTCAGTTGATAAGCATAAGTTCCTGGATTTGATTCTATTTATGGAGTTTATTAATATGTGGTTACTAACCTAAAGGTTCTCTCTTCTTCATAGTTGAGTGCAGCAAAATAGCAAAAAAGGGACATACCTTTCTTCACTCTCCTACTCTCTTACAGAACAAGTTGCTTATGCAAAACCAACTTACAAATTTCTGGGTTTCTAAAAGTCTTATGAGGGTTAACTAATGAACCCTGAAATGTCAAATATTTGGATTCTCCCATGATCATCAAACCATGAAAGAAAGAACTGTTTAAATTTTCACCATGTCAATGAATTCTAGGCAGTATGCCTCAAAGTTAGGTGTTATGTTTGCTTTGGAGAGTTTTCTTTATTTGAGCTGAAAAAAAAATTCCTTTTTCAAAAAAAGGTAGTGACCAAAAGAAGCAGTATGGTGTGATGGAAAGCTGAACATTCCACAGCTTTAAGCTGAGGCATTACACAGACCCAGGTTTGTGTTGGTTCTGCAAGTTTCTAGTTGCCCTTCCTCTGAGCTGCCCAATTTATACAGACACAAAAAGAAGGGACAGATAATGTCTACTAAAGTTGACTTCCATGAAGTGATCATGAACATAAATGTGTATTTCAAACAATGACTTGCCATATAAATGTGAATTTTTTACATAACACATTCATCCATTCAGCAATTATTTCTTGAACAATGGTTGTATATCCAGCTCTGCACCAGGCAATGAGATGGCTTACAGTGTACATCTTGCATTTATGGAGCACTTTCTAGTTATTGAAAATACTTTTATACTAACCCTCTCATTAGTTATAGTCACTGTGTAGAGGGCAGGACAGATAACCCCACTCTCCCAACATGAAAATTGAGGCACTAAGAAACCAATGGTCACAGCAAATGGAACATAGTTGTCCTAATAACTAGTCAGAATGGGGTCAATTCTACTGCAAGTTGAATAGGGCATGGGACTACAGTTGTACTCTAATGAAAATCTGTCAAAGTTTAGGTTGATAGCTGCTATTCCTTATTTACTGTGAGCTCACAAAATGCAGGTCTAAAGACTTGAACTATCCATACCAGCTGTGCATCCTGCCTCTGAAAGAGCCTCCTGGGATTACACTGGTTCTTAAAATCAAACCTGATTTTCTTTTGCAATGGATACTGCTTTAGTCTCTAGACAGGTCTTCTTTTATTACAGGGGTCCCCTTTGTAGGCTCCTGCTTGCCTAAACATTGATTGAGTAGCAAAGGAGACTGGTGGGGCAGAGGGTCTTCCAAAGAACAGGAAATACTCATTTATTCAAAATGATTAGGGACTAGGAGGTTCTAGCAAACTAAAGATCCTAATTTGTCTCAGACTATCCCCCATTCATAGTCCTCAGCTAACGGCAATCCACCAAAACTTTCCAGGGAAAAGCAAGAGGCACAGTAGTGATTATCTTGTTTGAGCACATGCAAAAATTGGGGTTCATTTATAACAGGCTCCACAAAGGAGCCTGCGCAAACCTTCAGATTGGCTCTGGTACTGCTAATGGAAAATTATTAGTGATACCATCCATAACTTCAAGTACAATAAAATACACTTTAATTTTTAAACATTGAGAGCAGACTTAAAACTGATAACTGAAGGCATTTCAGTATTTTGCAGTGTTCCATAGCCTTCAGTTTGAAAAAACAAATGTTGATATATAGGTCTATGAAAAATTGTGGTTATTTTTAGCTTCTTATTCCTTAGATTAAGAAAAATGGTAAGCTTGTTATATATTTGCATATTGTAAGTTACAAAGAACATTAAATTAACATATTTTATGGTTTTCAAATGGTGAGACTTCTTTACCAGTAAGACATTTCAATATAATACTGAAAGGACATGAAATAAGATAGTAGAGAGGTCTGATTATATTACACTTTTTTCTTTCTTTTTTATACTCATCCAAGGATATTTCCCATTTCTTTTTTTGGAGAGAGAAGAAAAGAGAGAGGAAGTGAGAGACAGAAACATCGATGTGAGAAAAGCATCAATTTGTTGCCTTTATATGCACCCAGACTGGGAATCCGTGAAGGGACTAGGGATCATATCATTAACAGCAGGGTGGGGTAGGGAAAAAAACAGGGCTGGTGGGAATGAGACAACTGTATAAGAACTACAATAAAAAATAAAATAAATAAATTTAAAACAAGGCCGGGAATCGCATTTGCCGGCTCCCAGACTGGGGATGAACCTGCAACCCAAACATGTGCCCTGACTGGGAATTGAACCAATAATCACACAGGGAAGGACTATATTACACTTTTTATAAAATAGCAACTGACGCTTTATTAACCAGCTTTTGAGCTGTGTTACCTACACATAATCCTTGAAGTGAAAATTAGTCTTTTTTTTTTCACATCCTGTCCATTTTTTAGCAGATACTCTGACCTTAGAATTTTTATTTTCAGCCCTCATGTGAACATAGAATATGGACACAGTTATTCTTAAAATATATATTTTAAATAATTGGTGCCATGTAAATTTCACAACCCCCCTATTATCTACCATTGAATTTCAGGAGAAGATCATTAAAGTCATTACAAATCTATCTTTGTGATCAAGTGAAGGATTAAAAATTTATTATCACTCTAAGGCTATTTAAAATCAAATTTGCAGCCCTGGCTGGCGTAGCTCAGTGGATTGAGCGCGGGCTGGGAACCAAAGTGTCCCAGGTTCGATTCCCAGCCAGGGTACATTCCTGGGTTGCAGGCCATAACCCCCAGCAACCGCACATTGATGTTTCTCTCTCTCTCCCTCTCTCTCTCCCCTTCCCTCTCTAAAAATAAATAAATAAAATCTTTTAAAAAATAAAATTAAATATGCTTTTCAAGTTATCCTCATAAAAACCAGTTATTAGGGGCATTTGAGTGTGAGGCACTCTGATATACTTTGCCTGAAGAGCCACTATATTAATTTTCTATTTAGTCATGTGAGATTTTTTTTTTTAGAAAAGAAAGCAGCAGTGTATTGCCATGGGATAAGAATCTATAGTCCACCACATTGGTGAAATTGAATTTCAGAGTCTGCCTTTTATCAAGAGCAAATTATTGCACATTAGGCTTTGAAGAAGAAAGACATAAAATATTTCTGTCTTTCCTTGTCTTTGGAGGCCATCTTCTCTGAGCTCTGGTTCTTGCATTAGCCTTTCTGGCCACTAATAAAAATGCAAAGCTCTTTAATGATAAAAGGGAAAAGGATCTATGTAAAAGGGATTGTTAAAAGTGAAAGGAGTTGCTTTTTTCCCCTCAAGCACAAAGTGTGGCCCTTCAGAGCACCAATTTATTCTGAATGTAGTAAACCAATTTTTTTTCTTCATCACAAATTAAACATTTTGGGGTTTTTTACTGCCTTGAACTCCTCCCTGCTAGTATAAAATGGAAGATTGCCCTCTAAATTATAGTGACTCATGCTTAACTAGCAATCTTAACATTTATTATCTATTTTTCCAATAACATTATTAAGGCACATATTTTCTTGTTTGTCAGATAAAAAAACTGTGGCCCAAGAATGGTTTAGGTGCCTCACCCAAAGCCCCAAACTAATTAGTTGCAGAGCCTAGATCTTCCATCCCTCTACCCCCAAAGTGGTGACTTTCCCATTAAAGCCAAACTTGAAGTGCCTAGCTTCAGGAATAAATCACTAGAATGATTACCATTTGTCTAATCTCAGGTAATCTTTAAAAGACTCAAGAACTTCTTCCTCTAATACCAACAATTTTTTCTCATTCTAGACATAGTTCAACACCATGGGTCCTCCTCTGAAGCTCTTCAAAAACCAAAAGTACCAGGAACTGAAACAGGAATGCATCAAAAATGGCATACTTTTCTGTGATCCAACTTTTTTGCCTGAGAATGATTCACTTTTTTACAACAGACTGCTTCCCGGGAAGGTGGTATGGAAACGTCCCCAGGTAAGTTTCTTTTTCAACTTCTTTCTCCTTTTTATCTCTTTCATTATAACTTCTTGGTCCACTATTTATTCCACTCACTCAGCCTATTGCATATAGACCAACTTAGGAGACAGCTTTAAAATGGGAGGTTTTAAGAACCTATGATTTTGGCTGGCTATAGCTTGAGGAATCTTGACTTTTAGCTAAATTTTATCAGATTTAGTAATTTTAAAAGAACAAAAAAGAAATATATCATTTTTATCTTCTCTGGAAGTTTATTTGAGTAAATATGGTGACTCAAAAAACTACACTCTTTACTGAGTTTTCTATCACAGTGGCTTTATGGTAATCTCAGACCAGCAAGAAGGAAAGTTCTTTATATGATAGGTACAAATGAAATGAGCTCTATAGGGAGAAGATGGAGTTGCATTGGGTGAGGGAGGCTTATTTGCTGCTTTTTGGATACCATCACCCATATCCTCCCACAATTAGCAAAGTGGGATTCAAGTAGGACTGCAGCTCTTTCACCACCTATTAATGGTTACTGTGGTCCTTTGTGGGACATCCATATGTTGTCACCAAATCACCTCTTTTTACCCCTTTGCAAGCCCTAGACAAGAGGAAGCTCAGTGCATAAAATGATAAGATGATGGACTCTGGAGAACAAATGATAACCTTGCTATGTCTAAATGGTATAACTGGATAGAAGAATATACTACCTGGGTTCCTTCCCAAAGTGTATGACCAAGTATATAAGCTACAGAGGACTGTTATAAAATGCAAATTCTTGTACCTTCAAAATATCCTGAAGATTTTCTGATTCTATTTAATGACATACCTTCTGAGGCACTATTATGGAACTACCTCAGTTAGGTACTTAAGGTTTGCCTTCTTCAATGAGCAAGCTATCACTCTTTAGTTTAGCTTAAACTCCTAAATAGAATTCTTAAAAGAGCAACTTCAGTTGATGTAGGTTGCCAACAGGAGGTGCCAAGATACATCAGTCATGTTAAGGCTCTTGTTTTCTGTGCAATTCAAATAAGGGGGTATATTTTTTCAAATAAGTTTTCACTTTCCTGTTCTTCCTATTCTCTTTATGGAACCCTATGATTCAGGTGTTGGAATATTTAAAGTTGTCCTAGAAGTTCCTAAGCCTCTCCTCATTTTTTTTTTTTTAATTCTTGTTTCTTCATTTTGTTCTGGTTGAATGTTTCTTTCTTTCTTCTGGTCCAAACTGTTGATTTGAGTCCCGGTTTCCTTTCCTTTACTGTTCGTTCCCTGTACATTTTCCTTTATTTAATTTTGCATAGCCTTCACTTTTTCCTCTATTTTGCAACCATACTCAACCATCTCTGTGAGCATCCTGATTACCAGTGTTTTGAACTCTGCATCTGGTAGATTGGCTATCTTATCATCACTTAGTTGTTTTTTTTTTATGGAGCTTTGATCTGTTTTTTTTTTTTTTTTTTTTGGGCCATTGTTTTTGTCTTGGCACACCTGCTATGTAGTAAGGGATGGAGCCTTAGCTATTCACCAGGGCAGGGCAACCCACATTGCTGCATTGTGGTGCTGTATGTGGGAAAGGGGTCCAAGAGGAAAAAATGCCACTTGTTGGGTTCTTGGATGTCTTTCAGTCACTTCCCCCACTACCCACAAACAAATTGTGTCCTTCTGGTCCTGATTCCTGGGTGGGTGGGTTTGTGTATATTCTAGGACCCCCTTGTCTCTCCAATGAACTTTCCTGTGAGGCTGGGAGTTTCTCCTGCTGCCACAACCACCCAGATTTTTTTAGTCACAGGTTTTGAGGCTTTATTTCCCTGCACTGGAACCCTGGGTTGCACAGTCTGTCTGGGTCCCCAGTTGTTCCTCTTGGTTTATGTGCACTCAAATGTGGGAACACCCACTCAGCCAGCCTCCACTTCGTGCCCTGGTCTTCCAACTGCCACCTTGCCATGAGTCCTCTCTGCCCCTCCTATCTGTCTGGATGAATAATTCTTCTTTAACTCTTTGGTTGTCGGACTTCCATACAGTTTGATTTTCTGGCAGTTCTGATTGTTTTTTTTGTTTTTAAATTTGCTGTCCTTCTTTTGGTTGTGCGAGAAGGCACAGTGTATCTACCTACACCTCATCTTTGCCAGAAGTCTCACTTATTTGAAAAAATAATAAAGAAGAAGTTCTGTAATATGGCAAAGGAAACAGACTTCCAGGAAGTCCAGGAAGCTCAGAGAGTCCCAAAGAAGTTGGACCCAAGGAAGCACACAATAAAGGCACATCATAATTACATTAGCCAAGACAAAAGAGACAGAGAGAATCTTAAAAGCAGAGAGAAAAGGAGACAGTTACCTACAAAGGAGTTCCCATAAGATTATCAGCTGATTTCTTGAAAGAAACATTACAGGCAAGAAGGGGATGGAAAAAATTATCCGAAGTCATGAAAGGCAAGGACATACATCCATGATTATTCTATCCAGCAAAGCTATCATTTAGAATGGAAGGGCAGATAAAGTGCTTCCCAGTTAAGGTCAAGTTGAAGGAGTTCATCATCACCAACTCCTTATTATATGAAATGTTAAACAGACTTATATAAGAAAAAGAAGATCAAAATTATGAATAGTAAAATGACAACAAACTCACAACTATCCATAACCAAACCAAAAATTTTTAAAAAATAAGCAAACAACTAGAACAGGAACACAATCACAGAAATGGAGATCATATGGAGGGTTATCAGCTGGGATGGGGAGGGGGAGAATAGGGGAAAGATACTGGGAATAAGAAGTATAAATGGTAGGTACAAAATAGGGAGAGGTTAAGAATAGTATAGGAAATGTAAATAACTTATGTGTACAACCCATGGACATGAACTAAGGGGGAGGGGAATGTGGGTGGAAGGGGTTGCAGGGTGAAGGGGAATAAAGGGGGGAATTGGACAAGTATAATAACATAATCAATAAAATATATTTAAAAAAAACAAATAAGAGGGTATAAGGGGACTAAATGGTAATGGGAAAAATACAATTAAAAAACAAATATGGGAGATAAATGGTAATGGAAAAAGTACCAAAAATGCAATACAAATAAATAAATAAATAATAAAATATAACCAGAGGCATTGAAATAAAGAATAAACTGACAGTAACCAGAGGGGGAAGAGGGATATTGGAGGAAAATAGGGGAAGGGCCATCAAAGAACACATATAAATAACACATGGACAAAGCCAAAGGGGGTAGATGGGGTGGAGGGACATGGGAGGGAGGTGAAAATGGAGACAACTGTACTTGAACAACAATAAAAAATTAAATAATAAAAAGATGTCTCCTTTTTAAATTTGTTTTTCATTTTTCAATTACAGTTTACTTTAAATATTATTTCATATTGGTTTCAGGTCTACAACTTAGTGGTTAGACAATTGTATATTTTGCACAGAGTTCCCCTCAATAATTCTAGTACCCACCTGGCACCATACATAGTTATCATATTATTGATTATATTCCCTATACTTTACTTTATATCCCCATCACTATTTTGTGACTACAAACTTGTACTTTTTAATTCTTCCACCTTTCTCTCCCAGTTCCCCAACCCTCTCTTCTCTGGCAACCACTAGTGTGCTCTCTATTTCTATGTTTCAATTTTTTTTGCTCATTTATTATGTTCTTTGGATTCCACATATAAGTGAGATCATATGGTATTTAACTTTCTCTGACTAGTTCATTTCACTGAACATAATAACCCCTAGGTCAATGTCTCAGTTTTTTCTCATAAAGTATGATAGCCATTGAAAGTATGAGACCTGGAGAAATCTCTCCATCAGAAAGAATATTACATTCCTCCTGACTTTATGTGTGTCCAGTTGTTGACATCCCTGCATATCACTGACCTGCAATAAAATCTGGGAAATGTGAGGAGAATTCATTCATCAGTCACTAATTGGGTATACAAAAAGGTAAGTTTTTTTTTCCAGAAATGCATGAAGAAAATAGAGCTATATTGTCTGGAGCCACTTATGAATGGATGGTGATAATGAGGGGCACCATTCTTTTATAATGCTTGGATATAAAAGAAAGGAGATTAGTAAGGCTTAAGTACCTGAAAAGGAAGCAGGAAATTGAGGGAGGTTTTTAGGGAAATTAATGAATAAAACAATAAACAATAAAGCAGAAGATGTTGAAGATATAGAAGAAAGGAGGAATGATTGCTGATTGCTGACTGGAGAAATGAATGATTGCTAGAGGAGGTGGGAGGAGATGCAATGGGCACCAAAATTGCAAGCCAACATTAAGGCATTCCTCAGATGTGAATCAAGCCAATGGTGCTTCCTGTGTTGGCTAGTCTTTTGACACACTCTTCCTCTGTCTTGGCTCAGTCCTTTGTGCTTCACCTTTATATTTCAAATTCTGTGGATTGAATACTAGGTGGATTAGCAGGGAAGAAAAAAAAAACTTAGTAACTGTGGCAATAGTCCATCTTCCCTCTGAAGCAAGCAATTCTTCTTCAACAGTGAGGGAATGGCAGAAAGAGAGGGTGCATGGAGATGGGCAGAAAAGGAATCAGCATTTATGGCATGCCTACTATGGGCCTGGATATTGTGTTTTGGAGTTTCCTGTGCATATTTTTACTTCATCCTAATTTTCCATGGCTTAGCAAGATAGATATCTAAAAATCACTTTGATATCATTTTTCCTCATTTAAAAAAATAAAGGTAGATACTATGTCCATTTTATGCATGAGAAAATTGGGTGTCAGGGAGATAAGAGTCTGCTCAGGATCAGATTGTTAACATGCTAGGATTTGAACCACTTTTGACTGCAAAGCCCACATTAGTTTCTACCATGCTGACATTTTAGGAAAATAGAGTTGCATGTGTCTCTTGTTAAAACGCATAGTTCTCCAATCAGTTCTACCACTTTCCAGATTTTGTATATCATGAGTTGATCCATACTTTCCTTTTTGAAAGCATAAAGTGAGCTAACTCTTAATTAAGCCCAAAGGGAGAAGCACTTTGAAAACATTTATTGAGTACCTACTCTATGCCAGCTTCTGTACACGATACAGACATAGCCTGGGGTGAGGCTCTTCCATTGTAGTTGAAGACATAGATATTGTGCTATCAATGAGTTAAATAATAAATTAATGCTGATATAAGAAATGCTATTTTCAAGCATATAAACAATAAACCATGTAAGGTTCTGAAAAAAGAAAGATCATTGTGGATTGAAGTGGTTGGAGAGGGGACCTCTTGTGGGGAATAGGGAAAATACAGGTTTCTGGACCACCATCTCAGTCTCCTCAAAAAGCTTTGGATTTCTTTTCAGTCAGTGTAGAGGCCAAGCCTGTGGTCAAGAACAATGTCAAAGTTCTCTGGATTCCCATCAGGAAAGCCAAGAGACAGCCCTGGGCCTCTCTGAATTGGCTCAAGAAGACAAGATGGGTCATTGGCCTCACCCCTCTGATTGGCAAGGTTGAAATCCTGTTCTGCATAGAAGCTTACAGACTTCTTGTCCCTTTGCATGTCTCATAGCCTCATACTCAACCAGTCCTATTTTAAAGTCTCTAAAATGGAAGAAGCATAATTAACCTAATATCGTCTGTCTCTTTCCTGTCCTGTGTTGAAAAGTCTCTGCCTTTATAAGCACCTGTGCCTGTTATCACCATTGCTAACTGAACCAACCAATATGAGTCAACTAGCCAAGCCCTACCAGCCTAGGACACATTGAGTTCCTCTTTTTCCCACTTGCTGTTCCCTTGGTATCTACTAAGGAGCCACTTTAGATAGACAGAGTGTTTTGCAATTATTTAACACCCATACCATCCAGAGGAAAATATTTTTCCTTAATGCCTCCAGTGGCCCATGACCCTAGCCACTGTCATAGCTTACTGGGTGCACAGGTATATTGCCTGAGACATGTACTCCTGGACTTTCCTGTATTCCTTGGTCTTCAACATATAAAGTCTTAGTAAATTCTAATAGCTGAGTTTTACTGAGTTACAGTGTGATAATAAGACTGCAGGTAAGATTTTTATCCTGAAATCTGGCCACCACATTCTCATGGAAAATCTCTTCTTCAGCTCCCTCCAGCTACTCTCTGGCTTTTTTTCCTGAATGACTCATACTCAGTTACCATAGTGTCTTAGAGGAAGACTCTCTAATTTAATCTAATCTAATCTCAAACTAAAATTGAGCAAAGCCTCATGGGGATTTGCACAGCTAGCTGTGGGAGAAACAAGGGCACTTGCACAAGATCTTCTATCAGTTCTGGTCAATTTTGAGCTCAGCTTTGACTACCATTGCTCTTGCCCACATCTTCCACTAGGTAATATCTTCCCCAGGGGCCATTTCACTACACTGGATGGGAGGAGGGTAGTAAGGTTCTGGATTAAAGCAAAGAGGATAGGAATGGAAGGGAAAGGTTGATGAGGGGAGATATTAGAAGTACAGGACACAAGCCTTGGTGATAGATTGCATGTGAAGGAATGATAAAGGAGGAAACACTTCTGTCTTTGTGCTAATGGGAATTGCCAACACCCAGTTGACTCTGACACCTCCGCACAGTAGTTTTGGCCTCAACTGTTCATAAATTTCATTTTCTTCCCATAGATTATGCCCTCCCAGTAGTCCTAAGTATTTTTCACTGTTGACATACTTGAAGACAGTTGAATAGACCCATACGCTTTCCATTTATCCTATATTTATTTTAAATTCTGCTTTAAAAATATTTTACAGCTTTATCAAAATGCAATTTATATACTATAAAATTTATCTTTTTAAGTATATAATGCATTGTTTTTTAGTAAATTTACAGTTTTGTAAATATTATCACAATCCAGTTTTAGAACAATTGCACCATCCCAATAAGATCCTTTGTGCACAATGAATGAATATTGCATGAATATATAAATTCTTCCCAATAAAGCAGTTTGGAATTTATACCTGAAGTCTCCTAACAAAAGCTTGAAGATTCAAATAAAAAGATATTACGTTGTGACTTGGTTGTCCAGGTTGGAAGTGGACGTTGGGCTTAAGACCTTATTCCTGGGTTCCATATTGAGCTTTCCTTGGAAGAGCTAGGAAGAGAATGTTTTACTGATGATAATATCTTCATGCAGAAGCACAACTCCCCAGCAGGTAAAATGGACTCCTTGAGAGGCTGGTTCAACACTAGTCCCTGTGCCTGGGTTTGTCTTTCGATGTCCTATCTATAGATAGTTCAATATCCCAAGGATAAGATAATGGCAACCTGGACTAGTTCACAAAGCCCACAGGTCCTGAATGGCAACCCTGAATCTTCTGGGACTACTTACAGCCCTGGGCTTAGTCATAATATACCTGCCATAGGGCTGGCCTCACTTGTAGGTATCCATGCCATCATCCCTCCAGTACTACTGGACTGTGCACGTAGCACTTCAAAAATATCTCCATTCTTCTGACTTTCTAGGAATCCTTTCATTTTAATATGGTCCTTGAGGCTTACCCTGGACATCAGTGTTTACTGTCATCAAATTTTACATGTGTTAAAAAAATTCTAGAGATGTGTATGTGGTAGGTGCAAAGGGAGCCACATAGAGTGACATGTACAGGGCCCAAACAATTGTAATTGCCTGCCTCCCTCTCCCTCCCAGAGGTATCTGGTAAAGGGGATGAGGTGAGGACAATGGGAAGGTATGTTAATGCTCAGCTAAGAGAGCATATTTCCTAGACAAGCTGCTTTCTTTGGAAGGCTTTGGCTCAAGGGTGGGGATATGCAGGGAGCATTCCTGGCTTTACTCTTAGTGCTTGACTTCCTACTTGTGTGTGCTTTCCCCCAAGAGCTTTTTTGTCTTGACAAAAAAAAAAAAAAACATTTAAAGGTCACATTAACTGTGCCAACACAGTTGGGACCCATTAGGAGCTCAGCAATCTTCCTCCCCTTCCAAGCCACCCAAATATGTGATTATGTGAGGTGTGACCTCACCCCCAACTCCACTCCCTACCACTTTTAGATTTGCATTGGCTCATAACGCTTCACCCTTTTTATCTCCTTAGCTGATTCTTAGTTTTTCACTTCCTTAAAGAGATAGAAAATATGGCTTAAAAAGATTTGCTTCCAAGTTTCACATCATGGTTATAAAATACAGAATAGATGGGTTCATATTTGTTGTATTAAATTGAGAAAATTAAACCTTACTAATGAGGTTTAGCCTGGAACCAAAAGCTAAGACATGATTCAAGCAAGTCTTTCATAATAGTGGAGACCTTTCTAAGTGTTAAGCAAAGAAGCATAAAACAAAGGGGTGGATGACTGAGAGGTAGTTGCATCTCTGTCCCTGAAAAGTTGCACAATATTACCTAAAGGCAAAAGAATGGACCAGTTGAGGTCTTGAGGTCCTTTCTCTAACTGTATATGGTTTTGAAGGGCCTAAAACTTAAATGCTAGGTCTACTAATTAGCTAGATTATCAAAGGTCAAGTTGCTGCCCACCCTCATTTGTAAAATAAACAGGTCGACTAAATAGTCTCTAAAATTTTTTGCAGCTTTGACAGTCTGTAAACTGTTAATTTATAATGTTTAAAAAAACACAGTTAAATAGCCATTTTCCGTGTATAAAAATGGTAAAGTAAAACTGGGGCATGGGCCAGTTTATAAAAGGAAATACAAAGTAAGGTAAGTTTTTGCCCAGATATATATTCTCCCATGATTCTAGTTAAATTTACACACACACACACACACACACACACACTTAGGTTGACAAGAGAGTAATTACCTGGGTCCTCAATTTGACTTTACATGTTTTTTTCTTCACATGTGTGACTCTTTACATCTTGGATAGAAGTTGACATGCCAAAAGTGATGGCTGAGCCTAGATCCCTGCTATGAAATGAAACCTTTGTATAAATTGAAGACACTGTAATGTTAGCCAAACCACTAATAACTCCACATAAAGGCAGAAAATAATTTTCCTTAATGATCTAAAAGACACTTTTACACACACCAGTGTTCACTGTATTGTTTTTCCATCCTAAGAAACGATGGTATGCATCATCTAAGTCCAAGAAATCATTGTATAAATTCATGTCTTTGCCAAATAAAATAGTAACACCTGACCCAGGAAGGAAAAACTGTGTTTACTTCCATCTTAGAAAGGACAAGGAAACAATACAAGAAAAGAATCTAGTCCATCCTACATACTTGCTTTATGTTCAGTAAATGACAAAACAGGCAGCTCCCAACCCATAAAAAATTTTAGTAAGGTTGAAGTCTTTCCTAAGACACACAAGTATTGATGAGACACCAGTCACACATTAAAAAACAAATAAACAAACAAAAAACAGAAAACCCAAAGCTGACACCCCACCTAACGCTCTCCTTTTGGCAGAAGAAGGCCCAATTAATCTTCAATTTGGACTTGTCTCTACTCAGCATGCTTTTTCCTTTCCAGGGTTCTTTTGGCTTTTAAAGAATAGATGGAATGTTTCATTCTGTAGACCAGACTCTTAATCAAGGAGAATTATGCCCATTTAAAACAGAGGTTTGAGAACCAGAAAAATATAGCTGTCTCTCTTTAATAATTTTAAGTAAACATATGTCTAGATTTCCTTTCCATTTGAGGCTAGGATTTGTTTCTGCTGGGTAAACAGAATGACAAGGTACTGTCCAATGGCCTCCTCCAGGAAGTTTTCTCCATCTATTCAAAACTTCATTGGTATTTCCTGGCTTTTAACTTTGCAAGTGCTAATATTCTGAATCACACAAGCATGTATTCAATTATATTGTGTCATGCATGTGGGTATACCTTTGGCCATGCTTGTCTCTCTACCCATGATGTCTTCATATCCCTCCCTAACTGCCTAACTCTAGTGGCTCCTAAGGCTTCAACTTGAACATTGCCACTGTAATTCAACCTACTCACCAGGGAAACTTTGGGGATCCATCCTCTAGGTACTGGTTATTCCTTGAAAATGTCTCCATTGTGTCTTCATCATGTTTTGTTGTAATTATATTATTTGGGTCTTATTTTCCTACTTGCAGTTGGAATGACAATGTTAATGATATGTTGGGGAAGACACACATATACACTCCAAACAAATGCTGCCCCCACTCTATCCAGCTTCCCTCAGAACATCCATTGAGGGAAAAGAGTGTCTGTTAAAATGCTCCTGTGAGTGATCTATTACTACTTGCTACCAGTGTTGTTGCTATCTATATTTATCCAAAAATGTGGGAAAATATAGTTGCTATGGAGACCACTTTGCCTTTGCTTTATGTTAGGAAAGATCTTCATGAAAAAGTTTTCCTAAATAATTTTCCTAGAGAAGGAGGGGTATTTATGTTTACTTCCACCAGGCTTTGTCTCAAATTTAGTCACCTTTCTAAGCACAAGGGCTTCAGAAAATCTCATTCTGGCAAATAGGATCAGAATATAATGTGCTAATCCCTAGTTCTCCTCTGTAAAAGCTAACCGCTGTTCTGAAAACTCTTCTAAACCCCAGTAATAGCTATGTCTGAAAGCCCTGACCAGCACACCTCATCCTGTTTCATTGCATCCTTTTCTTCCATTTCTTCTGCCACTTTCCCACATTATCCTTTTCCTGTGGAGATGACCTACTGCTTTGTGGTTTTCCTCATAGCCCCCAAACTTCCCTTTCATTTCACCTGTGTGTGTCCTTTGACCCCACCTCTTCTATCCTTCTTAGATGAGCTTACATTGACTCTTTGAAAATACTTCCCAGATTCTTAAGCCAATTTTTGTATACACAGGACATCTGTGATGACCCCTACCTGATTGTGGGCAACATCAGCAACCACCAGTTGATCCAAGGGAGACTGGGGCACAAGCCAATGGTCCCTGCATTCTCCTGTTTGGCTGTTCAGGAGTCTCACTGGACAAAGGTATTGTGTCTCCTATGGGACTTCACTCAGTTACAAACTTCTTGTCTTCCTCAATAATTTCAGAAAAAGTCAGCTCATAACCTTCTAGATTGTCTACTTCTTGAAGTCAGTATTAACTAGGTAACTCCCCTCCATTTTATTATGAGATTTTTAAGAAATCAGAAACTTGAAAGAATTTTACAGTAAAAACCCATATATTCAAACAGGCTATACAATTAATATTTTAGTTTATGTGCTTTATCATATATATTGGTTGATCTTTTGTCACTTGCAGCATTTTGATGCAATAGCTTGGCCTAATTTTATTCTCTGTACCTACTGGGATATAAAGCTAGTAGGGGCCAGGAATAACTAAAATGTGACAAAGATGAAAATAGATCTTTGAAGAAGTTCTAATAAACTATTAAGAGCACAATTTTCTTGGCATTTAGAGTTCAGGGCAATAAAGTTTTGATTTGGAACAAAGAGCATTTTCTTCAGAAAAAATAATCTTAGTAGATTAATGGGTAATTGTATAGAAATGTAGATTTTACTCAAGTTGTGAATTAAATCTATATTCTATAGAATGTACATGAAGTCTCCAGGATGGACTTTTAGAAACTGAAACCACAGGAGGTCTTGCATTTTGACTGAATTTAATTTTCAAAATGCCTTGGCTATGTGGTTAAACATACAACCATGAACATGTTTATATACACAGTTTCTTATTGTCAAGTTTGTAGATTATCTGTGGGAAATAATTTAACCCCTAACTGGCTGTCTCCAGTCACTCTCTATGTATTCAGGACAGACATGGTAATACTGTCCTTAGTAAAACTGAATGGGGAAAGCAATAGTTGTTGAAAAAATGCCCTACCTAGGACTTCCCAATATAGATCCAAACCAGATGTATTTAGTGGGCTTCCTGTTGCCACATGGATATGCTGGAAGTCAATTGTAATCTCAATATTTGGATATAGTCCAGTATATAATAGTTGAGTGAATATTCTTATATTTCCAGACAATTCCCAACCATAAGGAACAGGACTGGGACCCTCGAAAACCAGTTAAATATGCTGGGATATTTCGCTTTCGTTTCTGGCATTTTGGAGAATGGACTGAGGTGGTGATTGATGACTTGCTACCCACCATCAATGGAGATCTGGTTTTCTCTTTCTCCACCTCCATGAATGAGTTTTGGAATGCTCTATTGGAAAAAGCTTATGCAAAGTAAGGAGTGGGGGTTGACTAACACATGAGGAAAGGAAGGCCGCATATTTTCATGGGAGTTGATTCTTTCCCTTAGTTTAAATTGATCCAAGTCAGATATAAGACATTGCTTTGGATCTCAGAATGCCCCTAAGAAATCCTAGATTATAGAGAAATCAGCTGTTCTGGTTTCTATTAACTTTCATCTGCTCCTAGTTGTCCCTTCCTGTTGCTAATCTGCAAATGACACAGTATCATGGCCTCCAATTTTCTTCTTGTCTAGTATTTTCCTGTAGAGAGAAGTTTCTGCATGGATTGTCCTTGACAGACATAGCCTAAGCCTAGAAATGTCTTACTACAGTCTCAAAATAACTCTCATGTCATACTTAGAGAAAAACCAGATGGTAAAGTATAGCTGGAAAGGGGCTGTTCTAATTCTTGGAACAACATGTCCCTAACCTGGAAAAATAATTTTACAAAGATAACCTTGTATATTTGTTCCCAGGCTGCTTGGCTGTTACGAAGCCCTTGATGGTTTGACCACCACTGATGTCATAGTGGACTTCACTGGCACACTGGCTGAAACTGTTGACATGCAGAAGGGAAGATACACAGAACTTGTTGAGGAGAAGTACAAGCTGTTCAGAGAACTGTACAAAACATTTACCAAAGGAGGTCTGATCTGTTGCTCCATTGAGGTTTGTATTCATCAAAAACAACCACTCCTAGCCCATTTCTGACAGAGGAGACTACAAAATGTAGTAGGGAATCTCCTTTACTCTGGAGATTCATGAAAAACCATTATAAGACTCAGAATGCTAACAATATACATCAATCCTTGGCACAGACTGAGGAATTTTAACTACTTATCCTTTTGTCCCAGTCATCCTGCTGGGAACCAACCCAGCATTTGAGTTGATGTAAATAGTCTCTGCTAAATCATCCCTTCTGTGTCTGTTCTTGGATGTTGAGGTTATAGCTTTTTTGCGCAAGGAGTAAACCAGCTGCATCGAATTTTAATACTGTTAATATGAATGTAGTACTGTGGGTAATTTGAATCTGGATTGTTTAAATTAATTGTTATATTAAACTCTTTATTTCTGCTCCTTTACTTTCTCTGTGTCAATTTAGGTGTGGATTAAATTTCTATCTGCATAGGGAGAACTAGCATCAACCATACTGGGGTAAACAAATCAAGGAAGAAGATGTGGCTTTGGGTGTTCCAAATCTTGTGCTCTTACATATCTTTCTTTGCTCTCAGTCTCCCAATCAGGAAGAACAAGAAGTTGAAACTGATTGGGGTCTACTGAAGGGCCATACCTACACCATGACTGATATTCGGAAGATCTGTCTTGGAGAGAGACTTGTGGAAGTTTTCAGTACTGAGACACTATATATGATTCGCCTGAGAAATCCCTTGGGGAGACAGGAATGGAGTGGTCCCTGGAGTGAAATGTGAGTGCCATTACATTTGATCACTGTATCTCAAAAGCCTTATAGATCTCCCAAACCCATTCCTCCAAACTGCTAGTGCGCTGTTAATATTCAGTGACATCTGTGGGCTCTTTTCAAACATGAGATCTTTGACCCAGCCAGAGGTGGGATAAAGCAGGCCCAATCTTCATGCATTCTATTTCTTTGGCATATTGCTTACTATAGCAAGTCAATGGCAAACATAAGGGCTTATTTCTTTTTTGTTCATTTGCCTTAAGTTCTGAAGAGTGGCAGCAACTGACTGCAGCAGATCGCAAGAACCTGGAACTTGTTATGTCTGATGATGGAGAGTTTTGGTGAGGAGAAGTCTTCTGTGCTATGGGGATTGTGGCTTCCACATGGAACTAAAGGGGCAGATATTAAGAACCATCTTTATTTTTTTCCTGTACTCATTTCATTCAGGATGAGCCTGGAGGACTTTTGTCACAACTTTCATGAACTGAATGTCTGCCGCAATGTGAACAACCCCATTTTTGGCCGCAAGGAGCTAGAATCAGTGGTTGGATGCTGGACTGTGGATGATGATCCCCTGATGAACCGTTCAGGAGGCTGTTATAACAACCGTGATACCTTCCTGCAGAATCCTCAGGTTTGTATCAATTCAAGTTATCAAGGCAATAGGAACCCAAGCTCACCTTAGAGTATTTCTTTGACATCAATTCTTCTATTAGTAGCTATTGTGTAATATTTATCAACCAAGATGTCTAGGGTTTAGCCAAGATGCTGGTAAAGCATGGCAGACTGTGTCTCTGTAGGGATGTACCTTAACAACACTATAAATTTGAGCCCTCTCCTCTGGCTACCTCTCTCCTGGCCATATTGTTGAGTATGGCCCTTTGACACCCTCACCACTTCTTTCTTATGGTCCCACATTGGAGAAAAAGGATCTTCTCCCAGAAACTTTCTTGATTTATTTTCATTTTTTCCCGCCCAACTGTTCTCTTGGGTGCACATTTACTAAATGTGTTCTCTTTCTCATGCAGGTTAGTCTTTTGAACCCCATCATTATGCCTCTCTTTTCTAATCTAGAACCAGGTCATTTCCCTCAAGATTTGAATAGCTACCCTACCAATGACCTCATCTCATCTTTAACAGCCAAAGCTTGAATCTATAATAACCTTGATAGTTTTATCCCTAAATGTACTGATGAGCTAATCCACAGGAAACAAGAATTTTGACTGTGTTGTAGCCTTACACGGGTGTGTATTTTCTTTGCATTGACCTCACTGGCAGGCATTTTGAAGGATATGATGACTAGTGGCCTAATTCACTTAACTTTTATTTTCTCCACCCCTTTTATTTTACTTGTTCCTAAAGAAAAGAAAGCTCCTATTACTCCCTCCCTATACCTCCATTTACAACACTGGG
Organism: Phyllostomus discolor; assembly: GCF_004126475.2. Classification (NCBI taxonomy): domain Eukaryota; kingdom Metazoa; phylum Chordata; class Mammalia; order Chiroptera; family Phyllostomidae; genus Phyllostomus; species Phyllostomus discolor. The sequence continues at coordinate 51,376,858 of NC_050198.1, forward strand.
AATGTTTTAAGTATCAAGCACATATACCAAACTGAGGAAATGGCACTTTGGGCTTCACTTTTAAGTGTTAAAATTGGCCTTTGGGGGCCTTGAAAGCCCATGGTTCTACATTTGTTCTCCATTTATTTCTTGCTACAGAGAGGGAGAGAAGAAGGGATGTAGGGAGGGAGAATGGGATGGAGAAAAATAAATATAGAGAAAGAGCAAGAGGGAAATCTGATGTCCTTTTAGTTTTACTTGCCAGTGACACCATGATTCTCCAGTAGCATAAGCTTGCAACTTTCCTAAAACAGTGATAGCAAACCATCAATTCTCGAGGAGTTGATCCAGCCCTTTCATAAGCCACACATCTGGGCAGGCAATAGGAGGTTAGCTTAGGGTGATGCTATACTGTCATATTAAGTTAAACAAGAATATTTTCTGCCTTTATATATTCTATAATTTTTCTGTGTACAGCTTTTAAAACCAAGAGGGCAATAATAAAAATAAAAATACCCAAGATTTTACCAAGAACTTACTAAAACAAAGAATCTTTTCATTGGTATCAAAGGTCTAGGCATGAAGTTATCTCTTTCAATACATACTGAATGCCATAGGGAAAATCAAGTATCATGATCTACACTTATCAAGTAAGTGAATTATCCCAGGCCTCATATTGTGGTCAATTGCAAAGCCCAGAAAATAACCCATTTCTATTTTCCAAAGTAGAATTTTCTTCCCTGAAATTTGAGCTGGCTTATCTGAAATGGAAGTGCTAAGTTCCTTATTGGCCTTTTTCCCTTAGTACATCTTCACTGTGCCTGAGGATGGGTACAAGGTCATCATGTCACTGCAACAGAAGGACCTGCGTACGTACCACCACATGGGAAGACCTGACAATTACATCATTGGCTTTGAACTCTTCAAGGTAAGAATGGGCATTTGGAGAAGAGAGAATGGTGGCAAATGGAATAAAAATATTAGGATGGCTTGGGGTTAGGAAAATTAAGAAGCATCCAGAGATAACGAAAGCAGAGGACCTAGTATCTTCCAACACAAAAACTATGACTTGAATGGAGTGGGACATTTTATTTGACTTTATTTGCAGGTGGAGATGAACCGCAAATTCCGCCTTCACCACCTGTACATCCAGGAGCGTGCTGGAACATCCACCTACATTGACACCCGTACTGTGTTTCTGAGCAAGTACCTGAAGAAAGGCAACTATGTGCTTGTCCCAACCATGTTTCAGCATGGCCGCACCAGTGAATTTCTCCTGCGAATCTTCTCTGAAGTGCCTGTCCAGCTCAGGTTGTTTCCTTGGTCAGCCCTGAAAACTCCAGTTCTCTGCTTCACCTCCAATTTCCCCTTCCCTCTCCCTGTATGCAGTACTCAAAGTAACAACTTGTTCACTAATTGAAATATTTTTTAACTCGGTAGAAATATTTTTTAAAGTGGGATTATAAGAAATTCCTCAGTGGGGGATCCTCGCTTGAAAGCTCTGACCTGCCTTTTAAGGGTAACAGGCCTATAGCCTAAGATTTTCCACTTATACTTTATCTTCTGTTCTCTGGATGACTCTCTTTCCTCTTACATAGCTGGCCCTCCTCACTGTTCCTCTATTATATTCTGAATGTTGGGTCACCAAAGCTACCTTTCACCCCAACCCTGCCTTCTTTGATCTTTATCTGCTGGTCCTTAAAGCAAGGGGAAAGGAAAACATAGTCATCAAATGTAAGCTATGTCTGAGGAGGAATGGGCTAGGTCACTTAGTGTTTCATGCTTTTTAGCAACATTGTCTGCTTTGGCAAGCCTATCTCCTCATCAAAGGGCATTCATCATCAATAACATGTTTTCTTTTTGATGTTCCAGGGAACTGACTCTGGATATGCCCAAGATGTCTTGCTGGAACCTGGCTCGTGGCTACCCAAAGGTAGTTACCCAGATAACTGTTCACAGTGCTGAGGATCTGGAGAAGTATACCAATGAAAGTAAGAACTGCAAGGGTATCTGGGAAAGCAAAGTTTACTTTCATTTTTGTTGCATGTGTGGTTAGAAAAGATGGTCACAAATGATTCTCTCCAGTGGTATTTTCAGTCTAGAACACTTTTCTATGCTCTCAACCATAGCAAAATAGAATGTAAACTTCTTTGGGCAAGGTCTACATAATATTCATTTTATATTCCCTCATAAAATGTAGAAAAGACTAGGGAATCATGAATAAAAGTCTTAGATGATTCTGGTACCCTAGTATTATGGTCAAAGTCACAGAATACATTTAGTGAAATTGTTTCTTGATTATCTGAAAAGTGAACTTTAATACTTGTCTTAAAAACAAATGTCACTTTGATCCAGCTGTGAACCCCTATTTGGTCATCAAGTGTGGAAAGGAAGAAGTCCGTTCTCCTGTCCAAAAGAATACTGTTCATGCCATTTTTGACACACAGGCCATTTTCTACCGAAGGACCACTGACATTCCTATTATAGTGCAGGTAAGAATGTGACTAGGGAACCCCATAGTGGCTCATATTTCATATCAGATAGTAGATTATCCCAAGTGCTTTGCATATGTCTAGGATATAAAGCAAGGATTAATCTGTTTTTTTTTTTAATTTGTATCATACTCAAAGACACTTCCTACCAGGCACAGACATTGACTTACTTATTATTAATCCCCATCCTAAATGGCTTCTTTTCCATTTATTTTATTGTTGGCAGAAGCCTTCATACTCACAGGTACACATGTTAACACATGTACTATAAAATCCCATGAGGGAAACATATGCCAGTTCAGATAACCCTGATTCTGATACGTCAAGATGGACCATTAGCTTGGTTGTCCTTCTCACTTAATGCTTCTGGCCAGCTGTGTTTAGGTAGCCATCTCACAAACCAAGGTTGATCTTGAGCTCTACTTGCTGGGTTTTCATCACTATTTGAGAAATCTTCCCTCAGTCTAACAGGAGAGATCATCTTTTGTTTTTTAAACAAACCTTTCCAAGCTCAGCATTAGGTTATAGATACCACTGGGAAAAGTCCAATCTCACAGTCAGTTGCTCACCTTCACTCTCTCAACTTGTTTCTTCAGGTGTGGAACAGCCGAAAATTCTGTGATCAGTTCTTGGGGCAGGTTACTCTGGATGCTGACCCCAGCGACTGCCATGATCTAAAATCTCTGTACCTGCGTAAGAAGGGTGGTCCAACTGCCAAAGTCAAGCAAGGCCACATCAGCCTTAAGGTTATTTCTAGCGATGACCTTACTGGGATCTAAATCTGCACCTCCAGAAAATCCTGGCAGTTTTCCATACTTTTATTTTCTGTCAGGTGCCATATTTTATCTCAGATTCATAATCTTTTGAAAGAAAGAAATTAATAGTAATTAACTTTTCCTTTCTTCCGATAAGTTCCCCAATACCTCCTGATCCAAGTAGCATCAGTAGCTACATAACCTATATACCTCCAGCAGCTGGACAGGGGGAGGTGACAGTCAACCAGAAATCATGAAGATGTTTGCCAAGAAAAATCTATAGAGCTTCTGAGGGTGAGATTCAAGCAGGACAACAGCCTGGATACCCTATAGATGTCTCCACTGCTGTCCGGTATCCAATATATCTCTTATATAAGAGCATGTTGAGGAAGGAGATGGGGTGATCATGGACAAGCTGGTCTAGCCTGATATCCCAGCTCCTGACTGAATACTACAAATGACCCAGCAGCATTTTATTCAGCTACCAGAACCTGCTTATAAGTTCCCAGTCCTTACTACCACCACCACCAACACGACCACCACTACCATCACCACCATCATCATTACCACCTCTGGAAAGTGTGGTCCTGCCATAACCTAAGTCATCTCCCACAGTAAATTTTACCTTCATGTTGAGGAAGCTTCTTAGGTGCTTAATCAAGAGCTGGAGTTCATTGAAGCCTAGTAAATGGGAAGGGCCTGAGCCCCAGCTCAATGGAAGCCTGCTGTATGCCACAAGGGGAAAAGTGGAAGAAGCTGCAATGGGAGACAAAACCTCAGTCCCCCACCCATCCACACACACCTACACTCACACACATGCCTGTGGTTGTACACCAACTACCATTCGAGCAGTCAGTGGGCAAGAGGAAGAATGAATAAGTGTCACACACTCTGAAAGGATAAGAAAATCCATTCAGGCATAATACAGAGTTTTAGGCCCCTAACTGTAATGTGAAACCTCCTGCTGCTGCTAGGTTTACAAACAATCCCATTGTCTTGTGCCTCCTAATATTTTATCATTGGTACTGAAGACCCCACCTGAGACCTTGAGACTTTGATCCCAGCCCAGGCCTCTCAGGCATTTTTCTCAGCTGAGAAGCTTCACTCCCTGGGGGTGTTTTCCCTCTTATTTTTTCAGTACTTCTACAGAATTTTCTCTAGGGTCAGTTGTTCTGAAATCTTCTTCCCTCCATCTCATCTACCAACATTCTACCCCTCCTTTAGGGACAAGCATAAAGGCCACCTCTTCAATGAAACCTTCCTTAACCCCCAAAGTCCCCATCCCCCAAAATATTTCAATGTTTCTGCAATGATAAAAAAAAATCACAGTCATAGTACCTAGTTTAGTCCTGCACACATTCATTTAAAAATATTTTGTAGGGTAATTTTTAGCTTGCTCATTTCCTATAATGTTTTTCAGCATGTGTTACTTCTGCAGTGCCTTCACCACACTGCCTTACATAATCCAAACCACAATAAAATTCACATTCAATACATTTACCAGTTTTGACTTGATTTGATGGTGAAGGAGAGAAGGCAAGAGTGTCCCCTTATTGTGACTTCTTTCAGAGGCATTAGAAGTAGGGGTGGTGATACTTTTTGCAACCTGACTGATGGTTGTCTGATGAATGCAGGGGCATTGGATGCATTTGGATGGTACACTCCTCCATCCAGGTTTGAAGAAGAGATAGAATTGGGAGAATGGAGAGGGGGGCCCTCTTCTATTCCATTTTTAGGAATATTTGGATGATATTTGGAGTTACATGATTTTGAAATTCCTCTGGGACTGTATTCAAAATCAAGCTACCATGACCAATTTTTCAAGGGCACACCTTCCAACAGGAAAAAATACCAGCTCCTCCCTTTCAGCATCTCTCCTAGAGCTGAGTGAATGTGAACACTTCATTTACTTGCTTACACATTCCACTCAGTTTGCCATTTGCCCATCTTAGAGGAGGCTATGGAAGAAGCTCGTCTCCTTCTTCTTGAGCTCTGCTTTCTGACAGATAAGAATGTTCAGGCAGAGGAGGGGTCCCTAAGATCAGCAGAACAGTCCTCAAGAACAGCCCTCATTTCCTGTCCCTGCACCACTACCCTAGAACACACTAGAAATGACATTTAAATACAGGTATTTAGATGTGGTAGAGCTTTGTCAGAAATGCAGGATCCAATACAGATACTGTAATAGTTCTACATGGTCACCAGATGGCACTATGATATTTCAATTTAGTTCAAAGAAGCTACCACTTTTTAGAAATAATATATATTTGATTGACTATGCTATTACAGTTGTCCTAAATTTCCCCCCTTTGTCCCCTTCTTCCCAGTACCCCTCATTTCCTCTAGCAATCCCCCCTTACTTCGTGTCCATGGGTCATGGATTAACGTTTTTTGGCTACTCCATTTCCTCTACTATTCTTAACCTCCCCCTGCCTATTTTGTACCTACCAAATTATGCTTCTTAATCCCTGCTCCTTTCCCCCCATTCTTGTCCTTCTCACTCCCAGCTGATAAACCTCCAAATGATGTTCAGATCTATGATTCTGTTCTGGTTCTGATTCTTTGCTTAGTTTGCTTTTTAGATTTCAATTGTTGATAGTTGTGAATATTGCCATTTTAATGTTCATAGTTTTGATCTTCTTCCTTTTCTTAAATAAGTCCCTATAAAATTTTGTATAATAATGGCCTGGTGATGAACTCCTTCACCTGGTCTGGGAAGCACTTTACCTGACCTTCCATTTTAAATGATAGCTTTGCTGGATAGAATAATCTAGGTTGTAGGTCCTTGCTTTTCATCACTTCTTGCCAGTCCCTTCTAGCCTGTAAAGTTTCTTTTGAGAAATCAGCTGACAGTCTTAGGGGAACTTCTTTGTAGATGACTCTCTTCTTTTCTCTTGGTGCTTTTATTCTCTCTCTATCTTTAACCTTTGGCATTTTAATTATAATATATATTGGTGTGGTCTTCTTTGTGTCCATCTTATTTGGGACTCTCTGTGCTTTCTTATATGTCTATTTCATTGATTTGATTCTCAGCTTTATTCCTTCCACTGTTGATTCCCTGTAAATTTTTCTTTATTTCACTTAGTGTAAACTGTATTTCTGCCTGGATCTTTTTTATGCTGTTGAAGTACCCAATGAGTTCCTTGAGCATCCTGGTAACTAGTGTTTTGAACTCTGCATCTGATAGATTGCTTATCTTCATTTCATTTAGTTCTTTTCCTGTTTTTTTTTTTTCTGTTCTTTCATCTGGGCCATATTTCTTTGTCTCCTCAGTTTGGCAGCCTCCCTGTGTTTGCTTCTATGTGTTATGTAAAGCTGCTTTGATTCCCTGTCTGAGTAGAGTGAACTATTATAGAAAAGTGCACTAGTAAGTTGGATGGGGTGGAGTCTTAGGTAATTGGCAAGGTGCGGCAACCATGTGAACCAGGTTGATAGAGTCTTATTTATGATGTTTCCACTCTGTGACTCTGTGTGGGGCTCAGAAAAGGGTCTATAACTACTGCCTGGCCTCTGAGGTTTTGCCCAGGTAGAAGCTGCACCCCAGCACTTACCCTGATGCCAGACACTTCAGTTTCTCCCCGTGTGCCGCTGATTCCCCTCCAGCTTCTTTCCTGCATGCTAGAGCTCAAAGGGAGTGATTCTGCATAAGTCTTAAGTCCTAAGATCATTGTGGGCCCTTTAACAGGAGACAACAAAGCCTGCTGCAGTTTTATCCTCTGTCCCAGCCCCCACTGGTTTTGGCAGCCAGAAATTATGGGGACTTATCTTTTTGGTGCTGGAACCCTGGACTGGGTGGTCTAGTGTGGGGCTGGGATCACTCACTCTTGAGATATCCTTCCCAGTTTTTACTTATGACATGTGGGTATGGGACCATCAGTTCCATGTCTCCACATCTCCACTCCTCTTACCCATCTGAATCAATGTGACTTCTTTAATTCCTTGGTTGTTGGACTTCCATTCAGCTCAACTTTCTGACAATTCTGGGTGGTATTTTGTACTTGTAATTTTTGCTGTGGTTGTGTGAGTCAGCAAGCTGTATTTACCTATGCCTCCATCTTGACTGGGAGTCCTTCCCATTGTCCACCTTTTTTCAAGATAAAAAGTTTTCCCCAAGTGAAAAGTAGAAAAAAAAGGAACACTGTTTGATTGTCTACTATGTGTCAGACTATATGCTCAATGCTTTATATATGTGATCTCTATTAATGCCCATAATAATCATATTAAATGCTATCATTATCCCTTTTTTTTCAAGAACAAGGAAATTAAGGAACAGAGAGGCTAAATAAAGATGTTCAGTCACTAATCACATCATGATTATTAGTCAAATAATCATGTCTGTTTCACTTCTAAATTTTAACATTTTCCATGAAAATATGCTGAGCCCGGAAAGTGGTAACATCTTCCCTACATCTGTATTACTAGCTGTGTATCCACAATGCTATAACAAGAACTGTGAAGACATACCAAATATTTCTGTCAGAATCTTTACCAATTTAACTTATATATGTATGCATATACTTATTCATGCATTCGTATAAAGTGTCAGTAGACTTGGTCTTCCCCAAAATAATCCAATGCATGAATACAGCAGTCTCTGACCATTTTAGCACCAAGGACCAGTTTTGTGGAAGCAATTTTTCCACTGATTTGGGTGGAGATGGCTTTATGTCCTTCCACTAGATGCAGCTTAATTGCCACTTGCCACTCACTGATAGGGTTTTGATATGAGTCTGCAAGCAGTTGATTTTTTATGGTCTCTGCGCAGTCAAAACTCTCTGCTAATGATATTCTGTATTTGCAACCACTCCCCAGTGCTAACATCACTGCTTCAGCTCCACCTCAGGTCATCAGGCATTAGATATCATAAGGAACATGCAACCTAGATACCTCGCACATGCAGTTTATCTTAGGGTTTGTGCTCCTATGGGAATCTAATGCTTCTGCTGACCTGACAGGAGGCAGAGCTCAGGAGGTAATGTGAGCGATGGGGAGAACTTATAAATACAGATGAAGCTTCCATCCTCTCCTGCCACTCACCTCCTGCTGTAGAGCCTGGTTCCTGCTCTAATGCATACCAATATGTATTTGATAACAGAAATATGAATGAATCTCAAATAATTACACTAAGTGAAAGAAGGCAAAAAAAAGGATTCATCCTGCTTGATGATATTTACATATTTTGCCTGTCTGATGATATTTCATACAGCCTGATTCTATTTCATACAGCCTGATTCTATTTACATATTTTAAAATGTAAACTACTCTATGGTGACATAAAGCTTATCATTGATTATCTGAGGAGTTGGGGAGAGAGGAAGGAATACAAAGTGACCTGGAAAAACTTTTGGGAGAAATGATTATTTTCATTATTTTGGGCCTAATCTATATTTTGGTTGTTATGTTGACTGTACAACTATAAATATTTTTCAATACTCAACTGATTTTTACTGGAAATAACTTTTAAAGAAATGAAGCTTCATAATCATATCACTCTCCCCAATAAATCTTTTAAAGTTTTCATAGTATTACATTTAAATCCAACACAGCTGTAAGTTTTACTTTCAATGATAATACATGTTTTAAAGAGCTTAAGAGGAGGAAAATCATTTTTTATATTCACTATTTCTGTTTATCTTTATTTCTGAAGTTTCACTATTCTCTCTGATATCATTTACATTCAGCCTCAAGAAATTCCTTTAGATGTTAATGAATGTTTTTATTTTATCTTTATTCCTGAAGTATATTTTCACTGGATATAGAACTCTGGTTTGACAGTTCTATCCTTTCAGCAATTTGAAGACATTGTCTCTCTGACTTCTGCCCTCCATGGTTTCTGATGAGAAAACCATAGTATTTCAAATTATTGTTATCATTTATGTCTAGCAGCTTTCAAGATTTTTCTTATCTTGTGTGTTCAGTTTTATTATCTGTCAAGAGCAATTTTCTTTATGTTTTTAAAGTTTAGAGTTCATTGAGTTCCTGAGTCTGTAAATTTATGTTTTTGATCAAACATTTAATGTTTACAGCAATTACTTGTTCAGAATTTAATTTCTGCACTAATACACTTTTCTGCTTCCTTTGGGACTTTAATAACATAAATGTTTGACATTTTGATATTCTCTCAGAGATCTTAAAGATTCTGTTTAATTATTTTTCATTTTTAGTGAGTATAATTTTTATAATTAGAGAGAACTATTAGATACTAAGGATGTACACATTATTTCAAGGGTCAAGGAAAATTTTCTGCAGGAGGTAATATCTAAGCCAGACTCTGATTGCTGAATACAATTAACCAAATGAAAAAGAAAGGAACCAACAGTTACAGACAGTGAGAATGATGTGTGCAAGCATCCAGACTTGCAAGAGAGCATGGAATGTTTGGCTAAAAAGTTTATTTTGAAACATATGATGCCAATGTGGGAATGGTGAAAGATGACATTGGAGAAGCAGATGGAACAGATTATGAGAGGTCTTATATTTCAGGAAAAAGATTTCTTTACTTAATCCTGAGGACAATTAGAAATCTCAAAGTTGTTTTGTTTTTGTTTTTTAATGTGAATATAGTTGCTTTTTCTTCTTCTTGCTTTTCTGTATTTTCTCATGTTTCTATAATGGACATGTATCAATTTTTATTTAACAGCTTTAATAAATTTTAATTTGCATACTATTAATTTAAGCAATTTAAAGTGTACAATTCAATGGTCTTTAGTATATTTACAGTTGAGCAACCATCACCACAAGCAATTTTAAAACAATTTAATCACTTCCAAAATGAAACCCTGCACCCTTTAGCAGTCACATCCCACTTTCTCCCAACTCCCTTCCCCTTTACCCTAGGAAACCACCAATCTACATTTTGTCTCTATGCGTATGCCTATTCTGAATATTTCCTATAAATGAAATCATAAAAAATGTGGCTTTTTGTGTCTGGCATCTTTTATTTAGCACAATGCTTTCAAGGTTCATCCATATAGTACCATGAATTGGTACTTACTTTCTTTGTATTTCCAGCTAATATTCCATTGCATTGATGAACCACATTTTATTCATTCACTCTTCAGTTCATGGACACTTCGGTTATGTATCTGTTTTAACTATTATGAGTAATGCTGTAGTAAATATTTGTGTACAAGTTTTGTGAGATAATGTTTTCAATTCTTTTGGATATATAATGAAAAGCAGAATTGCTGGATAACATGATAAAATTATGTTTAACTGTTTGAATAAGTGACAGATTGTTTCCAAAGCAGTTGTACCATTTTATATTCCAACCACTGGTATAAAAGAGTTCTAATTTGTTTTTTTTTTTTTTTTAATTTAAAGAATTTTTTCTTTTTATTTTAAGTATATTATATTGATTATGCTATTACAATTTTCCCAACTTTTCCCCTTTATCCCCCCTCCACCCTGCACCCCCAACTGTCCAGCACTGCTTTCTTAGTTCTTGCCCATGGGTTGTACATAAAAGTTCTTTGACTTCTCTGTTTCCTATATCATTCTTAACTTCTCCCTGCTATTTTTTGACTACCAGTTAAGCTTCTTATTCCCTGTGCCTTCCCCCTACATTGTTCCCCTCTTCCTCCTCTCTGACAACCTTCTGTATGATGTCTATTTATCTGATTCTGTTCCTGTTCTAGTTGTTTGGTTAGTTTTTGTTTTCTTTTTTGTTTGTTTGTTTTAGGTTCAGTTGTTGATAGTTGGGACTTTGTTGTCATTTTACTATTCATATTTTTGATCTTCTATTTCTTAGATAAGTCCCTTTAACATTTCATATAATAAGGGCTTGGTAATGATGAACTCCTTTAACTTAACCTTATCTGGGAAGCACTTTATCTGCCCTTCCATTCTAAATGATAGCTTTGCTGGATACAGTAATCTTGGATGTAGATCCTTGCCTTTCATGACTTGGAATACTTCTTTCCAGCCCCTTCATGCCTGCAAGATTTCTTTGGAGAAATCAGCTGATAGCCTTATGGGCACCCCTTTGTAGGTAACTCTTTCTTTCCTCTTGCTGCTTTTAAGATTCTCTCTTTATCTTTAATCTTGGGTAACTTAATGATGATGTGCCTTGGTGTTTCCTCCTTGGGTCCAATTTCTTTGGGACTCTCTGGGCTTCCTGGACTTCTTGAAAGTCTATTTCTTTTGCCAGATTGGGGAAGTTTTCCTTCATTATTTTTTCAAATGAGTTTTCAGTTACTTGCTCTTCCTCTTCTCCTGGCACCTGTATGGTTCAGACGTTGAACATTTCAAGTTGTCCCAGGGTTTTCTAAGCCTCTCCTCATTTTTTTGAATTCTTGTTTCTTCATTCTGTTCCAGTTGGATGTTTATTTTTTCCTTTTATTCCAAATCATTATTTGAGTTCTGGTTTCCTTCCCTTCACTGGTGGTTCCTTGTATATTTTCCTTCATTTCACTTTGTGTAGCATTCATTTCTTCCTTCATTTTGTGGCCAAGCTCAGTCAGTTCTTTGAACATCCTGATTACCAGGGTTTTGAACTCTGCATCAGATAGGTTGGCTAGCTCCTTGTTGTTTAGCTACTTTTCTGGAGTTTTGATCCGTTCTTTCACTTGGGTCATAATTCTTTGTCTTAGTACACCCGTTATGTTGTAAGGGGGCGGGGCCTTAGGTATTCACCCTGGCAAGGCAACGCTCTTCACTTTGTTTTGGCTGTCTGTGGGGGAGGGGTCAGAGATGTAACAAATCAGCTCACTTGCTCTGTTCTAACCCCACTTTCCAATGAACTCTCTAATGTGAGACTGGGAGTTTCTCCTGCTATGGCAAACCCCACAGTAGTTTACAGCTAGCTTTCAGTCTTAAGTTTCCTGTTCAGCTAGCCCTGCCTTGGCCACACAGTCCACTGCCTTGCAGCTTGTCCTGTCAGCCAGCCCTGCCTAGCCTGAGTAGTATGAAGCCTTGCTGTGCATCCTCTCCACTGGGCTGCCCATCTCTGCATCTTCTACCAGTCTGGATGAATGTTTCTCTAACTCCTTGGTTGTCAGAGTTCCATACAGTTTGGCTTTCTGGCACTTCTGGTTGTTTATTGTTTTTAGATTGGTTGTTATCCTTCTTTTGGTTGTGTAAGGAAATGAAGCATTTCTGCCTATACCTCCATGTTGGCTGGAACTCGCCTAAAAATAAATCAAGGATTTTATTTAGTTATTTTAGAGAGAGAAGGGAAAGGAGGGAGAGAACAGTGATAATTGCCTCTCTCATGCCGCAACTGGGGACCCCACCTGCAACCCAGGCATATGCCCTAACTGGGAATCGAACCAGTAACCTTTCTGTCCACAGCCTGGCACTCAATCCACTGAGCCACAGGAGCCAGGGCTAAGGGTTCTAATTTCTATTCATCCTTCCCAATACTGGTTATTGTCTCTGGTCTTGATTATTTCCATTTTACTGGTTGTGAAGTGACACCTCACTGTGGATTAGGTTTGCATTTCTCTGATGACTAAAAAATGTTCAGCAGCTTCTTATGTGATTATTGGTCATTTGTACATCTTCTTTATAAAAATATTCAGATTCTTTGCTCACTTTTAAATTAGATTATTTGTCCTTTTTTATTGAGTTTTAGGTGTTCTTTATAGAGTCTGGCTCTAATGCATTTAAAAGGTAAGTGATTTGCAAATATCGTCTCTCATTCTATGGATTGCCTTTCCTTTCTTTTTTATTTTCATTTATTTTTTAAAGTATATTTTATTGATTATGCTATTACAGTTGTCCCATGTTTTCCCTCCTTGCCCCTCCTCTGCCCAGTACTCTCCTTCCCTCCAGCAATCTCCCATTAGTTCATGTCCATGGGTCATGAGTGTAAGTTCTTTGGCTTCTCCATTTCCTATACTATTCTTAACACACACACACACACGTTTATTTTGTTCTTATGAATTATGCTTCTTAATCCATGCCCTATTTCCCCCTTTCTCCCCCTTCCCCCTCCCTGCTGATAACCCTCCAAGTGTCTCCATACCTATGATTCTGTTCCTATTCTCATTGTTTGCTTAGTTTGTTTTTGTTTTTTATTTAGATTCAGTTGTTGATAGTTGTAAATCTGTTGCCTTTTACGTGTTCATGGTTTTGATCTTCTTTTTCTTAAATAAATCTCTTTAACATTTCATGTAATAATGGCTTGGTGATGATGAACTCCTTTAGCTCTACCTTCTCTGGGAAGCACTTTCATTTCTGCCTTTCCATTCTAAATGGTAGCTTTACTGGATAGAGTAATCTAGGTTGCAAGTCCTTGCTTTTCACTATTTTGAAGGCTTCTTGCCAGTCCCTTCCTGCCTGCAAAGTTTCTTTTGAGAAAACAGCTGATAGTCTTATAGAAACTCCTTTGTGGGTAACTCTCTGTTTAAGGTGATCTCTGCTTTAAGATTGCTGCTTTAAGATGATCTCTTTATCTTTAATCTTGGCTAATTTAATTATGATGTGTTTTTTTGCGGTCCTCTTTGGGTCCAACTTATTTGGGATTCTCTGAGCTTCCTGAACCTATATGTCATGTTCCTTCACCAGATTGGGGAAGCTGTCCTTCATTACTTTTTCAAATAAGTTTTTGATTTCTTGCTCTGCCTCTTCTCCTTCTGGCACCCCTATGATTCAGATGTTAGTATGTTTAAAGTTGTCCTAGAGGTTCTTTAGCCTATCCTTGTGTTTTTGAATTCTTGTTTCTTCTTTCTGTTCTGGTTGAATGTTTATTTCTTCCTTATGTTCCAAATCATTGAGTTGAATTTCAGCTCACCTTTCTTCACTCTTGGTTCCCTGTGAATTTTTCTTTATTTCACTTAGTGTAACCTTCATTTCTTCCTTTACATTGTTGCTGTGCTCAGTGAGTTCTGAGCATCCTGATCACTAGTGCTTTGAACTCTGCATCTGATATATTGGCTGTCTCCATTTCATTTAGTTCTTTTTCTGGGGTTTCATTCTGTTCTTTCATTTGGGCCATGTTTCATTGTCTCCTCAATATGGCAGTCTCCCTGTCTTTATTTCTGTGTAATAGACAGAGCTGCTTTTACTCTCTGTCTTAATAGCATGGCCTATATAGAAAAGGCACCTATAAATTGTGTGGGGTATAGCATTAGGTAATTGCCAGCACAGGGCAACCTAATTCAGTGCTTTATGGCTGGGTATTGAGACAGGACTTGGAGAAGGCACAATGCTGCTGCCTGCCTTCTGGTGGTGTGCCCAGCACTCTCCCCATTTCCAGTCACTTCACCCACTTCCTGTATGTGACTGGCACCTTCCAGTTGCTGCTGTGATGGTGAAAGCCAGAGTGGGTAGGTTTGCTTATGTTCTAAGTTCATGTGGGTTCTTTAAGCTGCAAAAATCTCACATTTTCTTCCATTGCCCCTGTCTCCATTGGTTTTTACAGCCAGAGGTAATGGGGATTTATTCATGGTGCTGGAACTCTGGGCTATGCAGTCTGGCCTGGAGCAAGGATCTCTCGCTCCCAAGATATCCCTCCTGATTTTTATCCACCATAAATTAATGTTGAACAGTCTATTCCACATCTCCTGCTGCTGCTGCCTCTCTACATCACACTGCCCCTCCACCCATTTCTGCAACTCTACCCCCTTCTACTTGTCTGGATGAATGTGGATTCTGTAAATCCTTGGTTGTCAGACTTCCATATAGCTCAATTTTCTGACAGTTCTGGGTGCTATTTGTTTTGAGGTCTGGTTGTAATTTTTCTATGGTTGCACGAGAGCAAAGTGTGTCTACCTATGCTTCCATCTTGACTGGAAGCTCTGGAGTTATCCTTTTCTATGCTGTTTATTTTTTTTTAAGATTTTATTTATTTTTTAGAGAGGGAGGGGAGAGAGAAAGAGAGAGAGAGAGAGAAACATCAATGTGTGGTTGCTGGGGGCCATGGCCTGCAACCCAGGCATGTGCCCTGACTGGGAATCGAACCTGCGACACTTTGGTTCACAGCCCGCACTCAATCCACTGAGCTACGCCAGCCAGGGCCTTATTTTTTACTTCTTTAATTTATTTGGATGATATTGGTTAAAAAATTATACAGGTTTCAAGTGTACAATTCTATGATAAATCATCTGTATATTGTATTGTGTGCTCACCACCCCAAGTGAAGTCTCCTTTCATCACCATTTGTATGCATTTATCCTCTCCAACCTCCTCCAAACACCTGTTCCCTCTGAAGTATTTTTTACACTTTGCGAAATCCCTTCAACTTTTTCACCCTGTCTCCAGACCTCCTCTATCTGACAGCACCCAGTGTGTTCCCTGTATCTATGAGTCTGTTTCTATTTTCTCTGTTAGTTTATTTTGTTCATTAGATTCCACATGTAAGTGAAGGAAATTATATAGCACAAGTCTTTCTCTGACTGACTTATTTCAATTGGCACAATCGTCTCCAGGTCCATCCATGCAGCTGCAAAGGGAAAATTTTCCTTCCTTTTTATGGCCAAGTAGCATTCCATTGTGTAAATGTACCACAGATTCTCTATCCACTCATCTACTGATAGGCACTTGAGCTGCTTCAATATCTTCACTATTATAAATAATGCTACAAAGAACACAGTGGTGCATATTTTTTCTACTTAGTGTTTCATTTTAAAAAATATATTTCCAGAAACAGAATCACTGGATCATAAGGCAGTTCCATTTTTAATTTGTTGAGGTCACTCCATACCAATTTCCACAGTGGCTGCACCAATCTGCATTCCCATCAGCAGTGCATCAGGATTATTTTTTCTCAACATCCTCAACATTTGCTGTTTCTTGATCAATCTGACAGGTGTGTGGTGATACTTCACCGTGGTTTTAATTTGCATCTCTCTGATGATTAGTGACATTGAACATTTTTCATATGTTTATTGGTCATCTGTATGCCCTCCTTGGAAAAGTGTCTGTTCAGGTTCATTGCCCATTTTTTAATAGGATTGTTTTTTGTTGTTGAGTTTCATAAGTTCTTTATACATTTTCAATATTAACACCTTATCAGATGTATCATTGGTGAATATACTTTCCCATTCAGTGGGTTGTTTTTTTCATTTTTTTGTGGTTTTCTTTGGTGTGCAAAATATTTAGTTTGATGTAGTCACATGTGTTTATTTTATTTTGTTTGTTTCCATTGCCCAAGGACATATATCAGAAAAAAAACAGTTATGAGAAATGTTTGAAATTTTACTACCTATGTTTTCGTCTAGAAATTTTATAATTTTGGACTTTACATTTGAGCCTTAATTTATTTTGAGTTTATTCTTGTGCATGGTGTAAGAAGATGGTCTAGTTTCACTTTTTGGCCAGTTTTTCTCCAATTTTCCCAACACAATTTATTAAAAAGACTGTTTAACACATTGTATATTCTTGTCCCCTTTGTCTTGTGTTGGTTTATTTCTGAGCTCTGTATTTTATTCCATTGATCTGTATGTCTGTTTTCATGCCAGTATATGCTATATTGAAAACTATGGCCTCTTAGTATAGTTTGATATAAGGTAGAATGAATTCCCCAACTTTGTTCTTCTTTCTCAAGATTGCTGTGACTATTTGAGATGTTTTCATGTTCCATATAAATTTATGGAATATTTGTTCTCATTCTTTGAAATATGTCATTGGGTCTTGGTAGAAACTGTGTTGAATCTGTAGATTGCTTTTAGTAGTATGAACATTTTAATGATGTTAATTCTTCCTATTCATAAACACAGTATGTGCTTCCACTTATTTGTATTGTATTCAATTTCTTCATTGTCATATACTTTGCAGAATACAGGTCTTTTACATCTTTGGTTAGGTTTGTTGCTAGATAATTTATTTTTTAAGCAATTGTGAATAGAATTGTTTTTTTAATTTCCCTTTCTGTTAGTTTGTTATTAGCATATAAAAATGCAACCAATTTCTGGATATTGATTTTGTACCCTGCTACTTTGCTAAATTCATTTATCAGTTCTAGTAATTTCTTGGTGGAATCTTTGTGGTTGTCTATACGGTATCATGTCATCAGCAAATAAAAAGAGTTGTACTTTTTTTTTCAAACTTGGATGCCTTTCATTTCTTCTTCCTGTCTTATTGCTATAGCTAGGAATTCCAGTACTTTGGTGAATAAGAGAGATGAAAGCAGACATCCCTGTCTTGTTCCTGATTTTAAGGGGAATGCTTGTAGATTTTGCCTGTTGAGTGTGATGCTGGCAGTAGGTTTGTCATATATGGCCTTTATGGTGTGTCGGTATGTTCTCTCTATTCCTACTTGGCTGAGAGTTTTTATCATAAATAGGTGCTGGATTTTATCAAATGTATTTTCTGCATTTATTAATATAATCATGTGGTTTTTATCCTTCCTTTTGTTTATGTGGTGACTCACACTTACTGGTTTGCAAATGTCCTACTATCCTTGAATTCCTGGAATAAATCCCACTTGACCGTGGTGTATGATCTATTTGATGCATTGTTGTACTCAGTTTGCTAATATTTTGTTGAAGATTTTAGCATCTTTGTTCATTAGTGATATTGTCCTATAATTTTCTTTTTTTTTGTAGTGTCTTTGTCTGGTTTTGGAATTAAGAGAATACTGGCCTTGAACTAACTCCTAAATGAGTTTGGGAGCCTTCCTTCCTCTTGAATTTTATGAAATAGTTTTGTAATAGGGTGCAGCCAAAAGGGGAACCCCAAATAAGGATTTGTAATAAGGTCCAGAAGAGCTTGGAGATAATTGGCTCCACAACACAGGGCCACACCCGCCCAGAATGCTGGCAGCTGTAGCCAATTGTGAGAGGAGCCGGAAATGGGGCTACAGAGAAAGATTTGCACTGGGATTTAAATGGAGGCACAGCCGCCATTGGGCATCTCTCTTTTGGGAACCACACATCTGTTTAGGACCACGTGGCTTTGGTGTCTTGGTTGGGACCATGAAGCTTGGGTGAGAGTCAGGACCACGAGGCTTTGAAAGTGCTCCCTTTTGCCATGTGGAGGGTGCTGGGAGGACTGTGTGCATTTGTGGGGAATTTTAGTTTGTGTTATTTCAAATTAATAATAAATTCCTTTCCTTTTCATGAGTCTTGGGCAGTGAGAGATGTCTTTCCTCTGGTGGTGGACATAACAAACCTGGGGGGGTTTCTTTCGGGTAATAGTATATTGCCTCGGCTGCCATTGCCCTCCCCCCCTTTTGTACTGTAACAGTTTGAGAAGGAGAAGTGTTAGTTCTTCTTGGAATGTTTGGGAAAATTCACCTGTGAATCCATCTGGTCCAGAGCTTTTGTTTATTGGGAGTTTTTTGATTACTGCTTCAATTTCCTTAGGTGCAATCTGTCTATTCAGATTTTCTGATTCTTCCTGATTTAGTTTTGGAAGATTGTGTGTTTCTAGGAATTTATCCATTTGTCCAGGTTGTCCAGTTCATTGGCATATAATTGTTCATGATATTTTTTTACAATCCTTTATATTTCTTTGGTGCCCATTGTTATTTCTCCTTTTTCATTTCTGATTTTATTTATTCAGGTCCTTTCTCTTTTCTCTTGATGTGTCAGTTTGAAGTTTTGTGAGTATTGTTTACTTTTTCAAAGAATTATCTCTTGGATTCATTGATCTTTTGTATCATTTTTAGACTCTATTTCATTTATTTCTGCTCTGATCTTAATTATTTCCTTCCTTCTACTTACTTTGAGCTTTGTCATTCCTTTCCAAGTTCCTTTAAGTGTGAAGTTACATTGTTTATTTGAGCTTTTTTTTTTGAGATAGGCCAATAATGCTATGAATTTCTCTTCTAGGACTGCTTTCCCAATGTCCTACAGATTTTGGATTGTTGTGTCCACATTTTCATTTGTAACAAGGTATTTTTTATTTCTTTCTTGATCTTGTTGACCCATTAATTATTTAATAACATTTTATTTAGCTTCCATTGGTTTTGCATGTTTTTCAGTGTTCCTTTTGTGATTGATTTCTAGTTTCATAGCATTGTGGTCAGAGAAAATGCTTAATATGATTTCAATCTTCTTAAATTTATTTAGACTTGTTTTGTGTCCTAGCATGTGGCCTATCCTAGCAAATGTAACATGTGCAAATAAAAAGTATGTATATTCTGCTTCATTGAGGTAAAATGCTCTGAAGACATCAAATAAATTAAATTTGGTCTAGTGTATTGTTTAAGGTTTCTGTCTCCTTTTGATTTTATGCCTGAGAGATCTATCCACTGGAGTCACTGGGGTATTAAAATCCCTGGTGATGACTGTACTTCTGTCAATTTCTCCTTTTATGTCCATCCAGATTTGCTTTACATGTTAAGGTGCTTCTATGTTGCGTGCATACATGTTTACCAGGGTTGTATTCTTTCGTTGGATTGTTCTTTATTATTACACATTATCATTCTTTGTCTCTTTTTATTGCCTTGATTTTAAAGTCTATTTTGTCAGATATAAGTACTGTTACTCTAGCTTTTGTTTCTTGTCTGTATGTATAAAATATCTTTGTCCATCTTTTTACTTTTAGTCTGTGTGTATCTTTCTATCTGAGATGGGTCTCCTGAAGGCAGCATATATATGGGTCTTGTTTTCTTATCTGCTCAGCTAGCTTGTGTCTTTTGATTGGAGCATTTAAGACATTTACATTTAACGTGATTATTCATTGATAAGTATGTATCATTTATTGCTAGACTATTTTCCTGTTTTTTTCTTCTTTTCTCTTTTTTCTTCTTCTTAAAGCAAGCCCTTTAACATTTGTTGCACTGTTGGTTTGGTGTTAACAAACTCCTTTAGCTTTTAATTGTCTGGGGAGCTCCTTATTTCTCCTCTGGTTTTAAATGGTAGCCTCGCTGGGTAAAGAAGCCTTGCTTTTAGGTCCTTGCTTTTCATCACCTTGAATATGTCATGCCATTCCCTTCTGGCCTGGAGTGTTTCTGATTAGTAATTAGATGACATGCTAATTGGTGTTCCCTTGTAGGTAATTATTGCTTTTCTCTTGTGACTGTTAGGATTTTCTCCTTACTTTTAAGCCTTGCCATTTTAATTATGATGTGTCTCAGTGTAGGAATCTTTGGGTTCACGTTGTTTGGAACTCTCTGAGCTTCCTGGACTTGTGTGACTTTTTCCATCACCAGATTAATGAAGTTTTCAGTTATTATTTCTTCAAGTAGATTCTCAATCCCTTGCTCACTCTCTTCTCCTTCTTGTATTCCCATGATGCTGATGTTATTATGCTTCATGTCTCAGATGTTTCTTAAGCTCTCCTCATTTTTTAAAAATGATTTTATTTATTTATTTTTAGAGAGGAAAGGGAGGGAGACAGAATGAAACATCAATGTACAGTTGCTGGGGGTTATGGCCTGCAAACCAGGCATGTACCCTGGTTGGGAATTGAACCTGCAACACTTAGCTCTCCTCATTTTTAAAAATTATTTTTTTCTTTGCTTCTCTGCCAGATTGTTTTCTCTACCTGTCTTCCCAAACACTGAATCAATCTTTGCTTCATCTAACCTACTATCTATTCCTCCCAGTGTTTTATTTATCTCTGATATTCCATTCTTTATTTCTGATTGATCCTTTTTTATGATTTCTATGTCTTTTTTTATGCTGTTGAATATCCTTATATTCGTTATTCTGAACTCTCTGACAGATTGTTTGCCTCCATTTCATCTAGTTCTTCAGGAGAATTGTGTTGTTCTTTCATTTGGAGTCTATCTCTTTGTCTTCCCATTTTGGCTGCTTCTTTGTCTGACTTAGTTTTAAAGCTAATGAGCTGTTAAACTAACCAGTCATTAATCCAATCAATCTGTGATTAACTCTCAGGCTTAAGTACCATGGGATGGAGCAGAGTAGTTCCTGTGGGCAGGGTTATTGCTTCCCCTCTGGCTGGTCCATTCAGAGATGAGTGCTCTGCCTGAGGGAGATGGCTCCTGCTGTATGGGGAACGACTCAACACTGGGATCCTGGCAGCTGCCATCCCTTTGTCAGCACCCAGGGAAGTGGCTGCAAGCGAAATTTGTGCTTTGGCCCTGCAAAAGGCTCTCTGCATCTCCAGCCATCTCTCCCTAGCTGACAGGATCCCTTCTGCTTTTCACAGCTGTTGTTATCTGGGTTCCTTTCTGGATCCAAGGCTATAGCCTAGGGAGCCCAGCTTGGGATTTAGACCTCACACTTCTCAGAGGGAACTCCAAACTGCTAAAACATTCTTCTAGCACTTCAGCTGCCACCCATGGGAGCCCAGCCAGACCTCTTGCATCTCCTCCACACTCCCTATCACTCATGTTGTGCTGAAGTGTTTCCTTTTCTCTGTCCATGGTTGTAAGGCTTCTCTCCAGCTACTGTTCAGTTGGTTATTCAAGATTACTTTTCTACATTTTAGTTGTAATTCCAGTTTGGTCCTGGGAGGTGGTTAGTATATCTCTCACTCCTCCACCATCTTGGATCATCAATCCAGACTCTTTATTAAAGTTTATTTTGTCAGCTATAAGTATTGCTACCCCATTTCCCCCCTTTTCATTTGCATGAAATATTTTTCCATCCCTTTACTTTTAGTCTGTGTCTATTTTTCATTCTGAGGTATGTCTCTTGTAGACAGGCTATATACATGTCTTGTTTTCTTTTTCTTTTTTAAAAGATTTTATTTATTTTTAGATGGAGGGGAAGGGAGGAAGAAAAACAGGGAGAGAAACCAACATGCGGTTGCCTCTCATGTGGCCCCCATTGGGGACCTGGCATGCATCCCAGGCATGTACACTGACTGGGAATTGAACTGGCGACCCCTAGGTTCACAAGCTGGCACTCAATCATTGGACCCACAACAGCCAGAGCAGGTCTTTTTTTTTCCTACTCACTCAATTACCCTATGTCTTTTGATTGGAGCCATTAAGCCATTTAAAGTGATTATGTATAGGTACATATTTATTGCTATTTTATTCTTTTAGCTATGTTCTTCTGTCTCCTCCTCTTCCTTTTCTTCTCTTCCTCCTTCCCCTCCTCCTCCCCTTCTTCTTCTTCTTCTTCTTATTGTTCTTATTCTTATTCTTCTCCTTCTCTTCCTCCTCCTTCTCCTGGTTCTCCTCCTCCTTTTCCTCCTTCCTCCTCCTCTTCTTCTTTGTCTTCTCCTCCTGCTGCTTCTTCTTTTTCTCCTTCTCCTTTTTCTCCCCCTCCTTCTTTTCCTCATCCTTCTCCTCCTCTTTTTTTCTCCTACTCTTCTTTCTTCTTCTTTTCTTCTGCTTCCTTTTCTTCCTTAGTCCTTTCCTTCTTCTCTTTCCTCCTCTTCTTCCCCTTTCCTCTTCTTCTCCTTCTCCTCAGGAAGACCCTTAAACATTTCTTGTAATACTGGTTTTGTGGTAATGAACCTCTTTAACTCTTTCTTTTGTGGAAGGCTCTTTATTTCTTTTTCGATTTTAAATAATAGTGTTGCTGGGTAAAGTAGTCTTGGTTGTAAGTCCTTGCTATTCATCACTTTGAATATTTTATGACAATCACTTTTTGCCTGAAATATTTCTGTTGATAACTCAGCTGTCAGTCTTATGGGAGCGCCCTTGTAGGTAACTGTCTTTCTCTTGCTGCTTTTAAGATTCTCTCCTTGTTTTTAATTTTTGCCATTTTATTTATGATGTGTCTTTGTGTGGGCCTCTTTGGGTTCATCTTGTTAGGGACTCTGTGCTTCCTGGACTTGTGTGTCATGTTCCCTTGACAGATTAGGGAAGTTTTAGTTCATTATTTCTTCAAACAGGTTCTTAATCTCTTGTTCTCTCTTCTCCTTCTGGTACCCTTATGGTGAAGATGTTGTTATGCTTCATGTTGTCCCAGAGGTCTTTTCAAGTATCCTTATTTTTTTTAATTCTGTTTCTTTTTGCTGCTCTGATTTGTTGTTTATTTCTTCCTTGTCTTGAAAATCACTGATTCAATCCTCTACTTCATTCAACCTGCTGTTTATTCCTTCCAGTGTATTCTTCATTTCAGATATTGTAATCTTAATTTCTGACTAATTCTTTTTAATGGTTTCTATGTTTTTTTCTTGCTATTGTAATTTTCTCTAATTTCCTTTTAGTTCTTACTAAGTTCCCTGAGCATCTGCATAATCACTTTTTGAACTCTATATCTGATAAATTGCTTGCCTCCATTTCACTTAGCTCTTTTTCTGAAGATTTCTCCTATTCTTTCATTTGAGCACATTTCTTTGTATCCACATTTTGGATGCTTTTTGTGTTTGTTTCTATGTATTAGGTAGATCTTCTATGACTCCAAGTGTTTGAAGGGTGGCCTTATGTAGTAGATGTCCTGTGGGACCCAGTGGCACAATCTCCTTTATCACTTGAGCTGGGTGCCCCTGGAATGTTCCTTGTGTGGGTTATGTGGGCCCTCCTGTTCTTATAAATTCTTTAGTGCTATTGGCCTGTTTGTGCATGGGGTCAACCCTCCAGCTGTTTGATATGAGGATCCACCCTGAATATAGTATACACATATGAGCTGCTCTGCAGGTGCTAACCACAGGAAGCAAAATTTGCTTCAAAATCATCTGGTGTCTGCTGAGAGCTTTCTTTTCATATTTTGCTTGTGAAGTTAATTGGATCCTACTCTGATGTTGTCTGAAGCTGGCCTCTGAATATGTTGGGTTTTGGTTTCTTGGGAGGAGCTTTAGTTCAGACCTATGTTAGATGCTGCCTATGACTGGCCCTAGGCAACCAGTTTGGACCAAAAAGTGATCTAGAATTTGTAGCTGCCTCTGCTGGGCCTGGGTGTGCACAGGAACAACCAAACAGTGCACTAAGATCCACTTCCACCAGCACCAAAATCCAGGGGCAGGTCAGTAAAAGACCCAAGGCACCCTGTGCTCAGGCTCTGCCTGCCTATACATGCTGGCTGTCTTTAGGCTCAGTTACAGAAAGAACCTCTGGTGGTATTCAACTTGCATGAGGTAGGTTTCTCACTGAGTTACTAAGTAGGGGTGAGTGTCATTCAGCAGGTTGATACAGGTTCAAACTCAGTGCCAGTACCAGGTCTGAGCCCATTCATCAAATGTCCCAACACTATTAGCTTTTACATGTATACTAAGTCTAGCTGCCATACGCTGGGTGTTTGCATACCTTTGTGGTGGGTGGGGTTTCAGGGAGTTGTCAGTAAGGCCAGCAGAGTTTATTCAACCCAAACAGACCAAGATATGACCACACAATTCAGTCTGTCCAAGATTCTTCCCAGATGTTGATCTTAGCAGGGTGGGGCCACTGGGATTTGAGAGGGTGGAGCTACTGGATTTCCCAAGAGGGGGAGGTGCCAATCAGGTTTGGGGGATTACTAGGGGAGTGCCCCAAGCCCCAAGAGCTACACAACTCAATTTATCCTGTATTCTGCTGAGTCTTCAGCATGATGGAGCTACCAAGATTCAGAAGGGTGGGGCCCTACAGGAGCCTGGGGAGTGGAATAGCAGATCTCCTGTGAGTGGGAGGCACTAGTCAGGTTCATGGGACTGTTGAGAGAATAACCCTCTCACCAAAGTCACAGAACTCAGTCACTGACTACCCCCCTAGTCTGCCCAGAGCTCTATACCTCAAGCCGGGCAGTTGACTCCTTAGCAGGGCCCAAGCTTTGCTGGATGGGGTGGCAAAGAGTCTAGAGGGTAGGACTACTGCATTTTCTCAGTGTGATGCCATGTGGAGGGGAGTGTTCTACCCAAGGAAGATAGCATCTGTGGTGTGGAAGAAGAATTCAGTCCATGGATCTTGGCTATTTTCTATTTAGCTCCCTCCCTAGAGCCACAAACCCCAGTGTCTTCTCATGAGACTCTAGTCTTCTCTGTCCTTCCTCTACCAGAGCCCAGAGTGAGTGGCTGTGAACAAAGTTTTGTGCATTGGACCTTCAAGGCTGCACCTGTGTCTCTAGCAGACTCCCACCTCTCCTTGGCAGACAGAATCCCTGCTGATTTTTGACAGCCAGATATTATGTAAGCATCTCTTCCTGGCTCTGGTGATCTGGGCTGTGGAGCTCAGCTTGGGGTTGAGAGCCCATGCTTCCTAGCTGCTGCTCATGGTAGCAGGCCATTCTTTTTCATGTATCCACTCTTCTTACCAGTCTCGATGTGTCTTCTTGTAAATCCTTGATTATAAGGCCTCTGTTCATCTAGTCTTCAGTTGGTTATTCAGGTTGATTGTTCTATAATTTCCTTGCAATCCAGTTTGATTCTTGGAAGAGGTGAGTGGAACTTACATCTACTCTGCTGAAATCTTGGATCCTGGATTGTCTTTTCTATTTTTTATGTTGTTCTTTGAAGCACAAGATTGTTAATTTTGATGATGCCTAATTAATCTATTTTTTTCTATTGTTGCTATTGTTTTGGTGTTATAGCAAAGAAACCATTCTCTAAGCCAAAGTCAGAATATTTATGCTTATGTGTTCTAACAGTTTTATCTTTGAACCATTTTTTAGTTAATTTGTGTATATAGTATAAAGCAAAGGTCCAACTTCATTCTTTTACATATGGATATCCAGTTGTCTCAGCACCTTTTGTTGGAAATATACTTTTCTGTTGAATAGGTGTGGCACTCTGGTTGAAAAGTAATTGACCACAAATGTATGGGTTTATTCCTAGGCTCTCATCTTGTTATGTTGATTTTTAAAGTATTTTTAATGATTATGCTATTACATTTTCCCTAATCTTTTCCCCTTTATCCCCCCTCCACTCTACTCCCCTAACCCTCCAGCATTCCCAGCCTTAGTTCATGTCCATGGGTTGTACACATAACTTCTTTGAGTCCTCTGTTTCCTATGCCATTTTTTATCTCTCCCTGTCTATTTTATGCTGACTAATTATGCTTCTTTTTCCCTGTACCTTTTCCCCTCTACTCTTCCCTTCTCCCTCCCCACTGAAATCCCTCTGTGTGATGTCCATTTCTCTGATTCTCTTCCTGTTCTGGTTGTTTGCATAGTTTCTGTTTACATTGTTTTTCTTGTAGGTTCATTTGTTGAGTTGTGAGTTTGTTGTCATTTTACTGTTCATATTTTTATCTTCTTTTTCTTAGATAAGTCCCTTTAACATTTCATATAATAATGGCTTGGTGATGATAAACTCCTTTAACTTGACCTTATCTAGGAAGTACTTTATCTGCCCTTCCATTTTAAATGAAAGCTTTGCTGGATAGAGTAATCTTGGGTGTAGGTCCTTGCCTTTCATGACCTTGCATACTTCTTTCCAGCACCTTCTTGCCTGCAATATTTCTTTTGAGAAATCAGCTGATATCCTAATGGGCACCCCTTTGTAGGTAACTCTCTCCTTTCCCCTTGCTTCTTTTAGGATTTTCTCTTTGTCTTTAATCTTGGGTATCTTAATGATGATGTGCCTTGGTGTGTTCCTCTTTGAGACTCTCTGGGATTCCTGGACTTCCTGGAAGTCTATTTCTTTCACCAGATTGGGGAAGTTTTCCTTCATTATTTGTTCAAATAAGTTTTCAATTTCTTGCTGTTTTTCTTCTCCTTCTGGCACCAATATAATTCAGATATTGGAATGTTTCAAGTTGTCACAGAGGTTCCTTAGCCGCTCTTCATTTTTTTTTGGAGTGTTGTTTCTTCCTTCTGATTCAGTTGGATGTTTATTTCTTCCTTTGTTCAAAATTGTTGCTTTCAGTCCTGGTTTTCTCCCTGTCATTGTTAGTTCCCTGAATATTTTGCTTTATTTCATTTTGGATATCTTTCACTTGTTCTTTCATTTTTCTACCAAACACAATCAGTTCTGTGAGCAGTTTGATTACCAGGGCTTTAAATTCTCCATCAGATAGGTTGCCTATGTCCTCTTTGCTTAGTTCTTTTTTCTGAGATTTTTGCTCTGTTCTTTCATTTGTGTCATGTTTCTTTGTCTTGGTGCCTTGCCTTAGGTATTCACCCAGGCAGGGCAACTTTCTTTGTTGCATTGCAGCACTGCCTATGGGAGAGGGGCCATAGAGGAAACAGTGTGGTTCACCCGCTGGCCTCTAGTAAACTTTCCAATGAACTCTCAGACTTTTGTGTGAGACTTGGAGAAACTCCCACTGCAGCAACCCCAGCCATAGCCCACAGTCAGCTGAGTCTCAGTTTTTCCCTTCAGTCAGCCTCTCCTGCACAGCCTCGCTGAGCTCAGCAGTCAGCCCTGTCCTCAAGGTCTGCTGCATCAGCATGGTTTTTCTGAGTCCACCCTCGTGGTTGCCGCCTTACCAGTCTGCTTATTCTGGTTGATTTTTTTTCTTTAATTCCTTTGTTGTCAAAGTTTCATTCAGTTTGTTATTCTGGTGCTTTTGGTTGTTTATTGATTTTAGATTGGTTGTTATCCTCCTTTTGGTTGTCTGAAGAAGCAAAGGGTTTCTACCTACACCTCTATCTTGGCCAAACTCCCTTGTTATGTTGATCTTTAAGTCTGTTTTATAGCAATACCACACTGTCCTGACTACTGTAGCTTTTCAGTGTGTTTTGAAATCAGGAAGTATGAGAGTTCCAATTTTGTTTTCCTCTTTCAAAATTGTTTTGGCTATTTTGGGTCCCTTGAATGTCCATATACATTTTAGGATAAGCTTTCAATTTCTTCAAAGAAATTTGAGATTTTGAAAGGGATTGCATTGAATTTGTAGATCAATTTGGAGAATATTGCCATCTTAAATATATTAAATAGCACTTGACTGAACATCAAAATAAACATGAGGCATGTATTGATTTTTGATAAAAGTAAAGCTAAACGTAAAACATTATTTACAAAGCTAAAAAGTAAAACATTATTTATTTATAAAATGGTATAGTAACCCTTTTTGAAAGTCCTCATTTCAAAAGCGCTCAATCTCTATCTTGTGTTTTTCTATCTCATATTTTAAAGATAGAAACAAAGACTTTGCTATTAGAACTGTGACACATAAAAAAGGGGCAGCCTGGCCCTTAGGATTCGTGGTTTTTTAGACTCACTCTTCATACAGTCCCAGGCTGGAAAAAGGTAGAGTAAAACTATTATTTATCAAGAATGCACTGTTTACCAAGCCCTGTGCTCTGCATTTTACCACAGCATGGTCTCACTCAATCCTTACAACAACATGGGTATAACTATTCTAGTTTTACAGATGAGGAAGTAAAAGCCCGAGAAGGGTAAAACATTGGATCAAACTAACAAAGCTATTAGGTGGCAGAGGTGGATTTGAATTAAAGTTGTTCTAATTTCAAACCTCTGATATACCCACTGCTGACATTCTCGGAGACCACTGAGAGTATGAAAATATCTGTTCAAACCCTTTTCTATCCTTGCTGCCCAGACTTGGCAGAAGGTTCTCATATCTTTTCTATGGGCCCTCCTAGCCTGTTGAGTTTCTCCCAGATGCTTTTTACAGACACTAAAGGATACAAGGAAAGTCTGTAGTCTGTGCTGAAATTCTTACTTTAGCTGATGTGGACCATGGCATAGTGAAGCTCTGCTCAGAGATAGGCATTGCCTTTTGTCCCACAGATGGACTTATAGTCAAATCAACACATACTTTTGGATTTCAGTGTAGAACTTCTTCCCTGGTAAACCATTTGAAATGAAGTTTAGTGACAATTGTATAAGAATGCATTCTACTCAGTAGTAGGGGATTTCTATGTGTCTAACTCTATATAAGTATAGGACCATTTCTAATGATTTTGAATATATCAAACACATCTAGGTTATTGGTCAATGACCATAACTTCTGGAACATAAATATAAGAGGAGAGTTAATTTACCTTCCAGGCTGGAGCCTGACTTGCAGCAACTAGAAGGACAAATCCAAACACCATGAAATGGAGAACACTGTATGTTTCTTTTGAATGATGCCCAGAACAAAAATGCTTCTTCCTCCTTATCAATATGTGAGATCTCCACCTCAGAACTGATTATATCATTGGGCTTATTTGTTTTTCCTATAGGATTATCACACAGAGAGAGTTTACAGTCACAATCTGTAGCCAACATCCTTTACCACCATTTTTTACCCTCTACTGACTTAGGGATCATTAATTTTGATTCCTTGATGTGACTGTCATATGTGGTTCCCATATCTCTCTATGAATCTATAAACAGGGGTCAAGGATCTCTTGAGCTTGATGTGAGATCCTTATGAAGTGGATGCCCCAGAGAATGAGGTCTATCATCGTGGTGCCAGAGATTCCATAAAAAGGATTTAAGAAATGTTACAATTTAGTCAGATTTACTTTTTAGAAAACAAAACAAAACAAAACAAAACACTCCAGCAGCAATGTGGATCAAAAGAGTGCCAACAGTGAAAACTGAGAGATCAGTTCCTTCAGGCCTCCCGTTATTGATTTTCCTGCATTGCTGCAATATCCTCCAGTAGTATTGGAGGTAAAGACTAAGGTATATTTTGAGAGATATTTAATAGGAGGGATCAAGAGAACTTGGTAACTAAGAAAATAATAGTGGTATTAAGATGAGGAGAAATTCAGGATGATGCTTAGATTGCTGACTAAGGGATGGTGATTAGAGACAGCAAAAGGAGAGGACCTCATATGGTGAATATGAGATAATATATTTAGTTTTGTACAATTTGAGTATCGAGTGCATTTGGGACACATTAGTGGGGATTTCAAGTAGGTAGATAGATTTATAGTTAGGGTTTTAATCTCAGAGGAGACATATGGGCTGGCCATGTTAATTTGGGACTTATGATATAGGCAGGAGCTGGAGACATGGTGTAAATAAAATAGACCATGAAAGAATCTTGAAGCAGAGGGCACCCACATGTAAAAATGACTAGAAGCAAGATTTTGAAAAGGAAACTGTGGAAATGGCAAATAGAGAAAGGTAGGAGAATGATCAGGAGAGAGTGGTCACTTAGCCAAGAGAACAGGGTTTCAAGAAGAAAGCAGTCAACCAAGGTTTATTGAGTGACTACTGTATGCCTGGGGATGCCCCAGGGAATTAAAAACAAACTATGTTTGCCCTGGTGGAGCTTACTTTCAACTGGGAATAACCAGATGATAGATAGATAGATAGATAGATAGATAGATAGATAGATAGATAGATAGATAGATAGATAGATAGATGATAGATAGATAGATAGATAGATAGATAGAGTATGAAAAGAAGTTGATAGATGTTATGGGGGAAATGACTGGAGAAAGCATATCAGGAGTTCTGGTGTGCAGTTAAAATGAGATAATCATTGAAAAAAATATTTAAGCAAAGACTTGAAATGGCACATGGGGTATGTGGATACCTGATGGAAGAGTTTTCCAATCAGAAGGAACAGCCATCATAGAAGCTCTGAGGGAAACACGTCTAAAATGTTTGTGGGATAGAAAGGAACCAGTATGTCTGGAGTAGAATGAGTGAAGTAGAAAATAAAAAGGAACAAGATAAGAAGGCAAGAGTGTTGTACACACAGAAAAGTATTTTTAAAGTCATTATAAGGACTTTGTCTTTATTTTGAGAAGACTATAAGACCAACGGAGAGTTTTGACTTGTGTTCAATGTTCTATTGAGATTATAATTAGGCATGCAAGGGTAGAAGGAAGGAGGCCAGTTAAGTGACTATTGAAACAATCCAAACAAAAGATGAAAGTGCCTTAGATCAGATCAGATACAGTGAAGGTGGTGAGAAGTGGCCATATTAAATATACATACATTCACAAACACACACACTCACAATCATAAAGCTTTTTAATGAGTTTTATTCAAGTACATTTTAAATAGATAAGATTGCCTGATTTTAATTCTGTGATTTAATTATGGGCAAGTTGTATCTTATATGGATGCTATAATGCCACCTGCTAAATGAATTGGAATAGGTAGTTTTTCCCAAGAATATTATGTCAAGGTTTTTAAGAGTATTACACAATGACTTTGGCAATGAAAGAAAGGAAAAGATTTAGTAACCATTAAATAACTGGTTATTTCAGCCAAAGATACATGAAGTCATGAAATAGAAATGTGAAATATCGGCTTGTTTTGCACAATATAAGCCCTCAATAATACAGAGAGAGTAACTGCATGCTATTCTCAGATGCAAGCCACTGGTGTTAATGAGAAACGATTTCTTACTTTTGGAAGTAGATGGGAAAAAATTGGGGTACATATTCACACTGTCTGCATACTTCACCAATTAGGACCCAACCAGACTTGTCCTACACAGGACCAAAGGCTAACAATGACTATCTTGTTATTGGAAGAAACACTTCTCTGTGTTTGGATTGCCAGCCAGAAATCAATCAGAGCAGTGACTATTATTGAAAGTGTCTGATTGGCCAGGCTATTCCTGAAAGGCTAACAGTAACACTAGTTATGATTTATTGAATACCTACTATGTGACCAAATAAAAATTTTAATGTTAACATTTTTATTCTTCACAAGCCCATGATGTATTTGTATCATCTTTTTTATAATTGAGGTAAATGCTTAGAGAAAAGTGAAATGCAGACCTAGTTCTGAAGTCTAAATTCTTAATTCTATATCAGCTTAAGGGGGATGCATAATTTAAGAAATTCAAATGAACTGACAGCACATGATAGAGTATTATTGGTGCAAGAGCAAAAGAGGTGGTGGGAGGCAGGATGGAGCATTTTTAGTATAGTAGTTATTACCTACTGGGAATTATGAATTTACTCTTATTTTTTGTTGAAAAACCCCACTTCACAGAGACTTCTATAGGAGAGAAAGTGGGATGTATGGAGATTAGAAAGCTGATATAATATGTAGGTAGACTAATATAGAAACTTACAGGTTGCCCCCCACCAAACCATTTTGTAGCAACCTTGAATGGAGCAAGCCCCAGTGCAATGTTAGTGTATGATGATAGGAGCTACATAAAGGAGTGCTGAGTTATATTGAGGCATTGAGGGCCTCCACAGTGAACCCCAAATGGTTGCTCTATCTATGGGCAGGTGAAAAATGTGAATGAACTTCTCACAATAGGCCACAGTGTATACTCTAGGCAGTAGGTAATTAAGGGAAAGTCACTGGGCTGCTATCTATGCATTAGCTGGCAAAGTAAGTGCCCTTCCAGGCAGGGTTCATTCCTTTACTTCTTACACATTTAGAGACTAAGGAGACAAACAGGTACTTGACCTGGCTCCTGCAGCTCCTATAATCATCTTAGTTGTAGCCAGGCACCATGACAATGATGAGAAACACCTTGACTGGAAATTATTCATGATTGATGATAACATATGGAATCCAGATTATTTTTTAATCCAAAGGAGTTAGAATACAAAATTACAAACTGGGGCAAGTCATTTCCACAGTCAAATCTTATGACAGAAATATCCTGGAAGCAGATTATGACATATGCACTTCTGTTTCAGGAGAAAAACAGCTTACTGAACACAATACATTCAAAATCAGAACAAAAATTATTGCTGAAATTGGAAATGGACTGATAAAATTGGAGATTAGGATCTTCCTAGAGGGGAATAGTTTGGAAATCCT
This sequence comes from Phyllostomus discolor, assembly GCF_004126475.2. Classification (NCBI taxonomy): domain Eukaryota; kingdom Metazoa; phylum Chordata; class Mammalia; order Chiroptera; family Phyllostomidae; genus Phyllostomus; species Phyllostomus discolor. The sequence goes on from NC_050198.1 coordinate 51,409,397, forward strand.
GCTCTGTACTTGAATGGTAGAAGAGTAACTATATCTCATTTAAGTTTGGGGAAGCTTTTCCCACAGAGCCCCCATCCACCATGGATGAGAATAAATCTACTAAGACATCATCTGTTGAGGGAGGAAATATGGCCGATCTCTTGAAGGAGAAGGACCAAGAGCCTTTTCCTCAATTGGGCTTTTATTGGGTTCAATTTGCACAGGAATACAGGCAAAGCTCATCAATCATTGTCAGGCAGTTAGGATCAAATAATCATTAACATACAAAGAACTATGAGGGCTTATTCTGAGTCAGGGTCAGTTGAAGGGCTATAAGACTTTGGGAAACAAACTCATTTCCTGCTCCAACCCTTATCAGAAAATTGAGGGCATTCTTAGCAAAACAGGTTTCACAGAATTTTATGTATTCTTTCTTAGGCCTGCTCACCCCAGGGAAACACTGGTTCCAGCCCAGGGCTGCACCACCCTCTGTCATTGTTTCAGGCTTAAGTCAGGCAGGGGAAGTAAGGCAGCCAAGAGGTTAGGGGACTTATTGCAAACAGAATGAGGATAGAATCAGGCTATGTCAAAGCCAAGGGGCGAGGGTCCATCATCCCCTTTTTCTATAGCCCCCCAAGTCCTTCCCTGGGGGCCCCTTCATGACCATGCCTGTCTTAGGTTGTCCCTCCCTTGAGGAATCTTACCCATCATTGGCTAACTGGTCAGGCTTGGGGCCAAGCAGGGTGAAGTAAAGGGGACAGAGGTGGCACCCCTGCCAGGGAGATAAACTTTTTCTCCTTAGTGGCTTAGGGTCCCAAGGTCTCTCACTCAGCCTTAGCCATGGGGGGTTACAGCTTCTGAAACCAAGCAGGGCAGTTCCCAACATTTAAGTGATTAATTTTGAGAATTATGTCACACATCTATTTATATATGAAGGCAATTTTAGCTACTATTTGCTAATGTCTGCTCAAAAATTAGAATAAAAATGTAGAAAGAAAACATGATGGATCTATTCATTTGTATCTACTTCAGGATTTCAGGCCATAGTGTTAAGAACCTTGTTTTGTAATATAACATTGTTAGAACATAGAATATAACATTCCCCTCCTACAGTTTAAAGCACAGCAGGTTTTTTTGCCTGCTGTAAAATTAAAAGTTGTTTCTCATTATGAAATTTTATTCTCATAGGACACCATAGTCTGAGGAACCAGCCAGTCAATGTATGTCCACAAGAAAGAACTCATAAGCACTTATATTTGAGCTCTGTTTCCTTAGTGAGGCCTCAGTAGTGTCTGAAGAGAAAGCAGGAAGTGTAATATGTAAGATGGGCAGGACAATTGACAGTGGACTTAAGTTAGGAACTTCTTGATACCAAGGTAATGGTAGTTGCTGGTGGAAATAGGTTGGGGCATGATATCCAGCCTGCATCCTATGTCCTCCCTATGACCTATGAATTGTCATAGGGGAGGTATCTTGCAGCCTGTTTCTCTTCTTATTGAACATTTTATTGAGGTAATTGTAGATCTACATGCCATTGTCAGAACTAACACAGACATATCCTGTGTACTCATTACCATACATTTTCCACCAATAGTAGCATTGTCTATTGCTTCTTACTTTGTAGGAATGCATGTCCCTAAAAACAGGACCCAGTTACCCTAGTTAAAATGTTAAAGTAAATGTGGAATAGAGTCAAGCTGCCAATTTCCTTGTAGCTCCAAGCAGGTTTGTTTCAGAGACCATGGAGATTCTTAAAATAATGATTATAGCACAAGCTTCAAATTAATCTTTATGGGAGGTGGTAGCCCTGAAAAAGGCTGGGATATGTACATCTCAACCTGACAAGCCCTCCTAGGAAGAGAGAGGGAGAAACCAAGATCCCTGATTTAATGAGGTGATAGAAATAAAAAAAGCACCACCAAAATGGGTCCAAAGATTTAGCAGAATGGGATGATGTCATGGGAAGTGTTTCTGATGTCAGGTATGGAAAACAAAAATGAGTAAAAAGTATTGGCTATAAAACTTCAAGTGGGTGAGTCACCCTCATACACTAACCAGAGGTTGCTAGAACTAGGGACTGATGTGAATATTGCAGATATAGATACATAGAGCAGAGAGCACAATAGTAATGACAGTGGCATTGGTATAGGATTAGTGAGAGACAATGGCAGTAGTGATGCTTGACATAGGTATGTGGGGAGCCACCAGATGCTCCCCAAGTGTCTGGGAGCCCCCATGGAATGGGACCCCATGGAATGTGAACCACCATAATTTGTGGGGCACTTCTGGAACTACCCCCTCCCCACTTCAGCAAGTGAGAGAGTTAGATGAGGCTAGAGTTCCAGAAATGGAGCTAGTAGGGCTGAGCAGTAGAGTAATACATTTATCATTTTCTGAGACTCTATTCCTTCAAGTTGTTGTGGCAAAGGAAAATGTCTTTTAAATTTTATTTTTGATGGACTATATTGGTAATTTGATAATACATAAAGTATTTCTACTTCATTTAACAGATTAAAAATAGTTGGAGGAAACGTTCTAATCAGAGATGGAAGGATATAAGGTTGATAGTACGAGTGGCAACTCAGTAATGTGTGCATATGGGCTGTAGAAAACTTGGCTCCTTAAAGGCTAAGTTCTAGGATTCTCATTCCCTGGCCTCTTCATATTTACAGAAAATGCCTCTTTTGTGTGGAGAGATTCAGTGACAGAAATAAAGCTTGCATGTAAACACAGTGAACTTGGGAAACAACCAAATAACAGTTGCTAAGATATTAATTCATTTATAGGAAATATAGTACCACTTGTACCCACTTTAAAGAATATCAAATTACATACAGGTGCGCCAAAGGGTCATTATACACACTGTACAAGTAATATTGGTGGAACCAACCTACAGTTTTCTAAATCTCTGGTACTTTTGTCTGGAGTATTGAGGACTCAGAGTTTCTGAGAAAACTTACTCCAATAGATGCATCTAGAAGCTTTGAATGAGCTTTACTGTCATTTAGTCATATTTGAACATGGTTTCTAAAAGAAATGTCATTCTTATCAGAAATAAGGATTTTATTATTTCCTGTTTTTTTTCTTTTTTTCTCTTTATTTTATTTTAATCATTGTCCAAGTACAGATTTCTCCCTTTTACTCCCAATCCAGCCCACCCACCCAACCCTCCCCACTTCCCTCCCATTACTCCCCTCCCCCTAATTTTTGTCCATATGTCTTTTAAATTTGTTCCTGTAAACGCTTCCATTGTCCCCTGAAATTCCCTCTTCTCTCCGCTGTGGTCACTGTCAGCCTGTCCTCTATTTCAGTATCCTTGGCTATATTTTGCTTGTTTCTTTGTTTTGTTGTTTAGGTTCCTGTTAAAGGTGAGATCATATGGTATTTGCCTTTCACTGCCTGGCTTATTTCACATAGCATAATGCTTTCCAGCTCCATCCACGCTGTTGCAAAGGGTAGGAGCTCCTTCTTTCTTTCCGCTGAATAGAATTCCATTGTGTAAATGTACCATATTTTTTGATCCAGTCATTTACTGATGGGCATCTAGGTTGCTTCCAGCACCTAGCTATTGTAAATTGTGCTGCTATGAGCATTGGGGGGCATAGGTTCTTTTGGATTGGTGTTTTAGTATTCTTAGGATAGAGTCCCAGCAGTGGAATTGCTGGGTCAAAAGGCAGATCCATTTTTAGTTTTGTGAGGAAGTTCCATACTGCTTTCCATAGTGGTTGTACCAGTCTGCAGTCCCACCAACAGTGCACTAAGGTCCCCTTTCCTCCACAACCTGTACAACACTTGTTTGTTGCTTTGTTTATGATGACCATTCTGACTGGTGTGAAATGGTATCTCATTGTGCTTTTAATTTGCATCTCTCTGATAGCTAGCGATATTGAACATCATTTCATGTGTCTTTGGATTTTCTCTATGTCCTCCTTGGAGAAGTGTCTGTTCAAGTCCTTTGCCCATTTTTTAAATTGGGTTCCTTGTCTTCTTAGAGTGTAGTCATGGAAGTTGTTCATATATTTTGGAGATTATACCCTTGTCTGAGGTATCATTGGCAAATATGTTTTCCCATACAGTTGGTTCTCTTTTAATTTTGATACTGTTTTCTTTAGCTGTGCAGAAGCTTTTTATTTTGATGAGGTCCCATTTATTTATTCTTTCGTTTATGTCCCTTGCTCTAGGGGACATGTCAGTAAATAAGTTTCTGCATGAAATATCTGAGATTTTCCTATGTACGTTCTCCTCTAGGACTTTAGTGGTGTCACATTTTATATTTAAGTCTTTTATCCACCTTGAATTTATTTTTGTATATGGTGTAAGTTGGTGCTCGAGTTTCATTTTTTTGCACGTAGCTGTCCAGTTCTCCCAACACCATTTGTTGAAGAGGCTATTTTTACTCCATTTTATGTTGCTGCCTCCTTGTCAAATATTAATTGACTGTAGAGACTTGGGTTTATTTCTGGGCTCTCTGTTCTGTTCCATTGCTCCATGTGCCTGTTTTTAGGCCAGTACCAGGCTGTTTTGATTACAGTGGCCTTGTAGTATAGTTTAGTGTCAGGTATTGTGATCCCTCCTACTTTACTCTTCTTTCTCAAAATTGCAGCAGCTATTCAGGGTCGTTTATGTTTCCATATAAATTTTTGAAGTGTTTGTTCTATATCTGTGAAACATGGCATTGGTACTTTAATAGGAATTGCATTGAATGTGTAAATTGCTTTGGGTAGTATGGACATTTTGATGATATTAATTCTTCCAATCCATGAACACAGTATATGTTTCCATTTTTTTGTGTCCTCCTTGATTTTTTTCCTGAGTGTTATGTAGTTTTCTAAATACAGGTCTTTTACCCCTTTGGTTAGGTTTATTCCTAGATATTTTATTTTTCTTTTTGCTATTTCAAATGGGATTTTTTTTCTTGATTTCTGCTTGTTCTGTTTCATTGTTGGTGTACAGAAATGCCTTTGATTTCTGGATACTGACTTTGTATCCTGCTGTTTTGCCAAATTTAATTATTAGGTCAAGCAGTTTTTTGGTGGTGTCTGTAGGATTTTCTATGTACACTGTCATGTCACCTGCAAACAGTGATAGTTTTGTTTCCTCCTCTCTGATTTGGATGCCTTTTATTTCTTTTTCTTGTCTGATTGCTGTGGCTAAAACTTCCAGTACTATATTGAATAGAAGTGGTGAAAGTGGACAGTCTTGTCTTGTTTCTGATCTTAGTGGAAAATATTTTCATTTTTGCCCATTGAGAATGATGTTGGCTGTAGGTCTCTCAGATATGGCCTTTATTATGTTGAGGAATGCTCCTTCTATTCCACTTTGCTGAGTGTTTTTATCATAAATGGGTGCTGTACATTATCAAATGCTTTTTCTGCATCTATTGATATGATCATGTGGTTTTTGTCTTTGCTTTTGTTTATGTGATGTATTACATTTACTGATTTGCGAATATGGTACCATCCTTGCATACCTGGAATGAATCCCACTTGGTCATGGTGTATGATCTTTTTAATGTATTGTTGGATGCGGTTTGCCAGTATTTTTTTTTTTTTTTGAGGATTTTAGCGTCAATGTTCATCAGTGATATTGGCCTGAAGGTTTCTTTCTTTGTTGTGTCTTTATCTGGTTTTAGAATTAGCATGATGTTGGCCTCATAAAAAGAGTTTGTGAGTCTCCCATCTTTTTGGATTTTTTGGAATAGTCTGTGAAGAATAGAGGTTAGCTCTTCCTTAAATGCTTTGTGGAATTCTCCTGTGAAACCATCTGGTCCAGGGCTTTTGTGTGTTGGGAGTTTTTTGATTGCTGCTTCAATTTCTTTTGCTGTTATTGATTTGTTCAGGCTTTCTGCTTCTTTTTCTTTGAATTTTGGAAGATTATATTTTTCTAGAAATGTGTCCATTTCACCTAGGTTTTCAAATTTCTTGGCATACAGTTCTTTGTAGTAATTTCTTACAATCCTTTTTATTTCTGTGGTATCTGTTGTAATCTCTCCTCTTTCATTTCTGATTGTGTTTATTTGGGTCTCCTCTCTTATTTTCTTGATGAGTCTGCTTAAAGGCTTGTCGATTTTGTTTATCTTTTCAGAGAACCAGCTCTTGGATTCATTGATCCTTGGAATTGTGCTTTTAGTCTCTATGTTATTTAATTCTGCTCTGATCTTGGTTATTTCCTTCCTTCTGCTTGCTCTGGGCTGTCTTTCTTGTTGTTGCTCGAGTTCTTGTAGACGTAGGGTTAGGTTGTTTGTCTGAAGTGTTTCTAATTTTTTTTAGGTGGGCCTGTATCACTATGAAGTTCCCTCTTAGGACTCCCTTTGCTGTGTCCCATAACTTTTGGGTTGTTGTGAGTCATTTTCATTTGTTTCCAGAGACCTTTTGAGTTCTGCCCTAATATCATTCTTGACCCATTCATTGTTTAATAGCATGCTGTTTAATGTCCATGATTTTGAGTGTTTTGGGTTTTTTTCCTTTGCGTTGGTTTCTAACTTCAATCCCTTGTGATCTGAGAAAATGCTTGGTATGATTTCAATTTTCTTGATAATTTTGAGGATTGTTTTGTGTCCTATCATATGGTGTATCTTTGAAAATGTCCTGTGTACATTTGAAAATAATGTGTACTTAGCTTCTTTGGGATGGAGGATTCTGTATATATCAATAAAGTCCATTTCATCTAGGGTATTGTTCAGTGCCACAATATCTTTGCTGATATTTTGTTTTGAAGATCTGTCCTTTTTTGACAGTGGGGTTTTAAAAATCCCCCACCATAATTGTGTTGCTGTCCATATCTTTGTTGAAATCCTCTTAAGATTTTGTTTATGTATTTGGGTGCCCCTATATTGGGTGCATATATATTTACAATATTTATGTCTTCTTGATGGATTCTTCCCTTGAGTATTATGAAGTGACCTTTGGGTCTCTCTTTATGGACATTTTTTGGAAGTCTATTTTGTCTGATATGAGTATTGCTTCCCTGGCTTTTTTTTTCCTGTCCATTTGCTTGTAAGATTTGTTTCCAGCCCTTCACTTTTAGCATGTGCAGGTCTTTTATCCTGAGGTGGGTGTCTTGGATGCAGTATATGTGGGGATCATGTTTTCTCATCCATTCAGCTATTCTATGTCTTTTGATTGGAGCATTTAATCCATTTAGGTTTAATGTTATTATTGATAGGTACTTATTCATTGTCTTTTATATACGTGTGTTTTTCTCTCTCTCTCTGTCTCTCTCTCTGTCTCTCTCTTTTCCTTCCTTTCCTTAAAGCAGTCCCTTTAGAATCCCATGCAGAGCTGGTTTGGTGGAGGTGTACTCTTTTAGACTTTTTTTGTCTGAGGAGCTTCTTATTTGGCCTTCTATCTTAATTGAGAGCCTTGTTGGGTAAAGTAGCCTTGGTTGAAGACCTCTGTTTCTCATTTCTTGGAATATTTCTTGCCATTCTCTTCTGGCTTGGAGGGTTTCCATTGAGAAGTCAGCTGTTAAGCTTATTGGGGCTCCCTTGTACGTTACTTCCTGTTTCTCCCTTGCTGCCTTTAATATTCTCTCTTTGTCTTGATATTTTGCCATTTTAATTATGAGGTGTCTGGAGTTGGGCCTCTTTGGGTTCCTATTGATTGGGACTCTCTGTGTTTCCTGGATTTGTGTGACTTTTTGTCTCATCAAATTAGGGAAGTTTTCCATCATTACTCTTTCAAATAGGTTTTCTATCCCTTGCTCTTCTTCTTCTCCTTCTGGTATCCCTATTATATGGATATTATTACATTTCATATTGTCTTGCATTTCTCTTAATCCCTCTTCATTTTTTCTGAGCCTCTTTTCATTTTCTTGCTCTTTCTGGATGTTGTTTTCTACTTTGTCCTCTAGCTCACTAATCTGACCTTCTGCTTCATCAATCCTGCTTTTCATTCCTTCTACTCTGTTGCTCAGTTCAGAAATGGCATTCTTCATTTCCTCTCGGCCCTTGTTGATAGTTTCTATTTCCTTTTTCATGTTAATACATTTTTCAGTGAGTTCATTGTATTTTCCCTATAGTTTCTGGTAATTCTCTGTCAGCTCATTGAGCTTCCTGATAACCATTGTTTGAACTCAATATCTGATAGTTGAGTTGCCTCTATTTCATTTAGCATTTTTTCTACAGCTTCCTCCTTTTCCTTCATTTGGGGATTGTTTCTTTGTTTTCTCTTTGTTGGTGGGATTCTTCTTGTTAGCCTCTGTTTCCTAAATTGATCTGTTCTGGTTCCCTGTAATTACGGTGTGAACTTCTGTGGTAGAATACCTGTGAGATTCAGTGGTGCAGTCTCCTTCTTGTATTGTGGTGTTCACGACTTTCCCCTAGTCTTTTTTGTGATCAGTTGGAGGAGTAAGGCGAAATGGTTTAAGACAGCAAGACAGTATACTATGATATTTACATTAGCAGACAGTATAGAAGAGATGGGATATCCTTTGGCTTCTTATAGTGTTAACCATGATCCTCCACCCCACTATCCATGTTTTAGAAAGGATGGAAAGAAGGTAAAACTCTTATTGGGCATGAAAGGATTGTTAGTTAGATCTAGAAAGCTGTGAGGCTGTGGGAGGTCAGATTCTGAGGTAGGGTTGGAATAAAGATTAGTAAATAGGAGTAGCATATAAAAGAATAGAGAGAACCCCCACAATAATAGAGTTCAGGAAATTGCGAAGTGGGCTGAGATCAGGCAGGGGTGCTGATTAGTATTTACAATTGTATGAACTCGGTCTTATTTACAGTAATATTAAAGCAACAATCTTGTGGCAGAATCTATGAGATCTAGATAACAATAAGGAGTACAGAACCTTGAGAGGTGTACTAATGGAACACAAATGAAGGATAGTAAATTATCAACACACTGTGACTGAAATAACAGGGGGAACCTATCTAATGACAGTATAGACAGCCAAGCAAAGAAGATTATACAGAAAGAAAAAGCATACCAAAATACTATTAAAATAAAAAATGTCACAAAAGTGAGAAAAAGATAATACAAATTTACAGTAACTTGCAAGCTAAAAAAAAAGGTAAAAAAAGCAGAAGATGGAGTGCAGGAGAGATAAATTTGGAGTGGAAGGAATAATGCTAGGATGAATGGAAGAGAAACATAAGGGATTGAGAGATATAAAAATAATAAGAATTGAAAAATAAAATGTCACATAAAACACAAGATAAAATCAATCAACCAACAATAGCCAAAACAAAACAAAACAAAACAAAACAAACAAAACAACCTCTTGTTGGTTTCTAACTGGCCAGACCAGTTTTTCTGGCCTTGCTGGCTTCAGCATGCTGAGGGGCGTTTGAAATGCTTATCCCTCTTCCCAGTCAAATCTCAGTAAGTCTCTCAGGTACCATCCCTAAGGCTAGCAGGGCACTCTCCCCAGAGCCAATCTGACTTTCCTCTACAGGATTCTGGGTTTTCCTGAGCACGCTCTCCGGAGCTCAATGTCTCGGTCTCCCGGGCTTCAGGGCTCCACAGGGCTCCTGCGTCTTTTCAGTTTCAGATGCAAGATCTGGGGATCGCAAGATGCACCCTTCCCCCAAATTTCACTGCGGCAGGTGCTATGTTTTCAGGAAGCATTCACAACTTTTCTGGATTCATGGTGCGATCTCTGGGGATTGTAAAGGGGTGTGCCCATCCACCAAATTTTTCAATTTCAGGCTCTAGGAACGCTCTAAGTGTTGCATCCCTTCCGGGTTCACAGTGCGAGAGTCAGGATTCCCGAGGGGGCATACGCTTCCACAGTTTACCACTGCAGCCTCCAGAAACCTGAGAACACTGTGCCCTTTCCTTTTTTTGGGCTGTGACTTCTGGGTTTTCCACTGATCCACACTCCCACTGGCCTGGGGGTGCGGGCGCACTTCTAGGCTGCCCCTGGTCATGCTGGCTGGAGGCATTCGCTTCTCCCAGGGCTATGGGTGGGTGCTTACAGCCCCTGCATGATTGTCTCCCAGTCCAACTCCCCTTTCTCTGTGCCTTCAAGCCACAAGGTCTCTCCTGGTGTTGCTCAACCCCTGAAGTCTGGGGAGGGAACAGCGACTCTGCTGTCCCGGGTGCCCTGAGGCAGACCAGGGAGCAACGGGCCTGGGGACTGCAACCCCACTGGTCCCCTAGCTGATCCCTGGGTCCCTGTTGTCCTGAAGCAGTCTCCTTACTGTCTGGTTTTTCAATGTCCGCTATAATTTTTGATGTCCTGTTTTCAAAAATGTTTCGGTAACCTAGGCCACTTGCTCTGTTCTTCCACCCATCCGCGAGTTTCCCTTTCCTGCACAGAAGCCGAGAATCACGCTCCCTGGAGCAAAGCCGCCATCTTACTCTATATTTTCCTTGTATTTCATATGTTGGGCACAGTGCCCAACATATAGCAGGAGGTGAAGATATATTTTTTGAGTGAAAGAGTGAGTGAGTGAATGTATTTCTTGGTAATGTGAATTTGGAATTTTTCTTCTGACTTGTAGACCTTGAGACTAGATATAAGATAAAAAGTAAACATTACACAGATGGCTTAACATGTTTAGAATTTTCCAAGCAGAAAGATGAACAGGCTGACAGTGTCCAGAGGGGAGGGGGTGGCTATTTCAGGGGGAAAGGAAAAGGTTTACAGGAACAAGTATAAAGGACACATGGACAAAAACTAGGGGCAGGTGGAAATGGGAGGGAGGTGGAGAGGGCTGGGTGTGTGGGCTGGGATGGGAGTAAAAGATAGAAAATTGAACTTGAACAACAATTAAAATAAAAATTTAAGAAGATGAACAAAATATATATTTATTACATATTATTTCCTTTTGCAGTTTTCCTTCACCTAAGTCTTATATCTGCCAGGCTTTTGCCCTGCATTGAGTGTACATATTTGTCTACCTGAATTGTTCTATGTAAGCAATAGATAGAGACTGTGTCTGATCTACTTGTGGCAGACTCCACAGGACATTTCTTATATTGCATTTCCCGGCTTTGACACCTGTGAGTGCTGCATTTCAACCTGTGAAGTAGGTAAAATCGCAAATGTTGAAAAGGTGGGGGAAAGGTGACAGAAAGGAGAAGTACCAGCTCATTGATGCTTGTTATTTTTATTTGTAATACTTTAGGTCCAAGTTTCAAACTGCAATATTTTTACACTCAACACACAGTCATGCACAATCCATATTTCAACTTTCTATTGCTTCAACCACAATTTAAAATAACAATATTGGAAACAAAAAAGGTCTTAAGAAGATAAAATGCTGAGGTCAGAAGGATGGAATCATTCCATCAGCAGGTCTACAAAAGGAATAACTTACTTAAAAACCAAACAAGCAAAAAGACCATAAATATCTTTAATCCAGAGTTACAGAAGAATTTCACTATACATTGGTTTACAGATAACATTTTAACAAAAGTAATGCACAGCCAAATGAGATACAATTCTGATAAACATTGAAAATGTAGATCCTCCTCAACTTGCTTTGTCTGGATATTATGAGAATAATCTCAGTAGACATCAGTACCCTGTGATCTGGCTCCTTCCTGCTGATGTACTGAGATCTAAAACTCAACCCCCTAATGGTTATAGGATTCTGTGAAAGATCTTATAATCATTAATGAATATAGTATATGTGGTCCATAAAGCACACCACACACAAGCACACACAATGAACTTGAATTTTTCACTTAGGGCTGGTTGGCACTCTACTATAGGCAAGGAATTGGGACTGTCTGCTAACTACTGTCCAATTTACCCTCTTTCCAGCAGCATGCTCATATAAATGGCCAATCATTGTGGGAATTATAATCAGAAATGCTATCTTTGGTTCCCAACAAGTAGATTTGTCAACATTCCTTAATGCCGATAGCATGTAATTACATTTTTATCTCTCTCTTTGCAACCTGCAAGTATGTAAGTCCACTCTTAGTAGTAGTCCAAATCATGACAATACATGGCTTCTGCCATCTTGTGCCACTTATGAAGTAAATTCTATAAAGCCCAGCATTGCTTCATTGGAAAGAAGAGGCTCAAGTATAGTTCTATTCTAGCAAGTGTGACAGTGTATTTTGTTCTAGTTGAAAATACTGGCTACAGCTTAATAAAAACCAGACTTTACATACAGAGTGTATATAAAATGAAAACTGGGGACACTCAACAGAAAAGTGGACATTAAAACCAAACTAAGACAAAACAAAACAACATGAAGGAATTGGAAGGCTGCCACAAGTTTTTTCAACATTCCCTAGTAGTAATAACCTGATTTACTTGAGTTTTTCATCAACTTTCATAGTGCTATTGTTTAACTGCCACATAGAAATCCAGGCTTAAACATATGATATTTGCCATCACTTTAAGCAGGTTGAATTTACAAGGCACCTATAATACCACAGAATGTTAGAACTTTTGGAAAGACCCTGGAGATCATCTAGTCCAATACTCTTATTTTACAGATAAAGAAATAGCCATGACAAGGTTAAGTGACTTGCCAAAGATCACACAGTAAGTAACAGAATCCATGTCTCCTTACTCCTAAACAAACACTCCTTCCATTACATCTGACATTCTCTACAATTGCTGTTCCTTTCCTCTTAGGTACTAAATGAGGTGAACATGGTAACTGCCTTACTGTTGGTATTATGGGATAGCAGTTACCTGATGACAGCTTCCAAAGGGGACTCTGATGGCACTAACCAGTTTCAATAAGTTTATCTTGTAAGTTCAACTATATTACATGGCAGTAAATGTTATTTGTATTATAGTATACTTGTACACAGAAGTGTGCACACGGAGGTGATATTTCAGTTTCCACATTTTCAGATTCAGTTAGATATTGTTCAATATTAAACAGACATTCCCGATGCATGAGGAGTTGGGTTATATTTATTTAGTTACTAAAGGAGTGTGGGATCAGAAAAGGAGAGAAAAAAATTGAAGTTAACCAACTAAATGATTATATATCATTAACAATTCTCTTATGAAAAAAATTCTTTCTTAGGAAAAATGTTTCAATTATTTCCAAGGCCCCATATTTCCATCCCAATCCACATGTAAATATATGTTCAGAATTGTGTGTTAAGTTCACTCAAAAATCCAAAGCCTATTAGACTGTCAATTTACAAATGCTGAAATGCAGTCCTCTTGCTCAGAGATTAGGAGAAGCTCGCATCACGGGACATGCCTTTACTTAATTGAATATTAACTTCAAGTAGCTTAGAAAAGGACCATGGCATTCAACTGGGGATAGCAGGGTTAAGACTTCCATATATTGAGAATGGTCAGTGAAAAGCCTGTGGTTCTCTAGGTACAAGATCTGCTCTTGACAGAACTGAGTAACATCTGAAATTACTACCTCATTATAAAATACCTCACCTAAAATTTCTTTGGTGTGTTACAAGGAAATTCCTCTCTTTTGGTAGATAGTCTCCCTTTTCTCTTTAACAATGATAACTACTGCATACAACCTATAATCAAGGAGTACAGTAAGTACATGGTGGCCATCTCAGACCAAAGCTAACAAGACTGTGACTGAATGCCAACAGGCAAATGCAGTTCTAAATATTTGTCTTAATGTTTTCATAGTTAGCTTTTAGTTGCAAGTCATAAAACTTCTACTGCAATCAATGGGAATTGCCTACTGGTCATTAAAAAAAAATCCTACCTGAATGATATAATATCCTGTCACACAAGAAAATATTGGGATTTGGAAATTTTGTCCTTCTATTCTCCAAAATTCAACTTGAAACTCTGCTAAAATGATCCAGAAAGGTGATACCTGAAACACCTATTATCAAGGGAGGCTAATCAAATGTCACCTCTCCAATAAAGTAACCGAAACAGAAACCTTGAAGGTCATACCAAAGTGGAGAGCAACCAGTTTTAAAGCAGAAGGATGTGTTTGGAGTTGCAATGGTGACATCTCCATAGCTTTAACTCAGAGATAATAATCCCCTAAGAAAGGAAATGCCACACTGAGTGTGCGGCAACATCAGCGCCCAAGCAAATATAAAACCTATGGAATAATTGTAACAAGCAGATATTTGTGCCCTGCATGCTCTGGGCTCTTGCTTCTGGCATCTTTTCTATTTTTCTATTGTCCCCTTTCTGATGTTTATTATAAAGCAATATTATAACAAAATTAGAAATTTTTTTTTGCATAATCCCATCACCTTAACTGATTTCAATTCTCTGTGTTCCCAATCTTTGTCCATGTGCACACTTATTTTTACATAGTTGTAATTCCTGTTTATGTTATTTAAAAAATGATTTACAGAGTCTCTGTGAGAACTTGCAGCCTCATTAGAAATGAATAACCCACTGAGCAATGGAATACAATTATTTACATTGATCTTTGAGCTGAGATATATCCTTTATAGACAAACTTCTCAAACTACCAAAACATATATATAGACAACAGGAAGTAATTTAATATTTATTTTTGTTTTAGCAATGGAATGTGCTTCACAGGGGAGGGATAGATGTGGGGATCAGCTGGTTCAACTCAAATGACGGGGCACAATTCACAAGCCTGAAAGAAATCTGAATAACATTATTAAAGAATAAATACTTGAGTTAAATCTTCATATGTGACTTGGCCATCCAGTAGCCAAAATGGAACATGGATGCACAAGTATTTACAATGACACACAGATGAGATCAGCAAGAATGAAGTCATTACCCAGCAAGCTGACTGATTTGAGAAGATTATGTCATCCAAATATCCTCAGAGGATTAGGACAACTCACTGGATCCTTGTTACAACATTAATGTTCTTTTTTTCTTAAATACATAATCTCTTCTGTGCTTCTCACCCTTCCCTGACTTCCCACTGCCCTATCCCTATCTCAGGACATTTTGCAATCAATATTCGATGATGTGCCCTCATTATCTCAGATCACACTAGCAACTTGAAAGATCTGGATAGACTCACCTGTGTCAAGATGAGCTTTTAGAAAAAAATCCAGGGTAAGGGAATAAATGATTAACCATCTAGAATCCAAGTTGTTCAAGTGTATCAAATGTGAATTCTTCAGCATCATTTTAGCAGGAGAAACAGCTTCTCTCTAATACTTACTAGAAATATACATAACTCTCCAACACAGGGAAGGGTCTTCAGAAACTGTTTTTATTTTAAATTTTACATAGATATAAATTTGTAAGAGTAAAGCCTATTGGAATATATTATAAAATCTTGGTACAGTAGAATGTGACAAAGAAGTACCTGGCTCCTCCTGGTTAATATGCTGAATTAAAAGCATAAAAGAGCCGCCATTTCTCTGCTTACAGTGAGCTGAAGGATCAGGGCTCCAGGTCTCCCTCACCACAAAAGATCTTTATGACATAAAAGGGGTGCTAATTGTCAACTAGGAATTTCCAACCAGGTTTGGGGCTCTTTCCATTGGAAGGCCATAGTTATCAATGTTCTGAATTCTATCTGTATCCCAGGTATTATTTCATTGAATTCCCTGGCACTGTGAATGGAAAAAAATTAAAAATACTTAATTTTAAATGAAATAAAAATTTTAAATGAAATAAAAATTACCCCCCTTTCATTAGGACAGCGTGGCATTAAAATATTCAGGTTCAGCCATGATTTTGCAAAATATAATGTGGTATGCTTCAAATTAATATTTTTTATTTGATTTTCTTTTCACATTTGTTTTTTTATTCCACTGTGGACATTTCTCAGGGGTTCAAGTCCCTCCCAAATTTTATAATCAAAGAAAACAATAGGAAAATAGGAAATCCACCAATGGTGTCATTTCCTAAATATAAATATGCATTATATGGTTAGCAGAAACTTTCTAATGAAAGTGCTTCCATTTTAAGGAATAGAAAATGGTTAGATGGATGGATGTACCTTGGCAAAGAAGGAGAGAGGCCCAAGGCACTGATCTTTCTCCCTCTTGCTGCATATAGATAGGCTCTATTCATATTCTTGATATACTACTAATCAAGAAGACTTCTACAACAAATTGCTAGCTTTTCAAAGGCTTAGAGGAACAACTTTGCAGATTTTATAAAATTTGACAATTCATTGAAAAGAGAAGTATATCCTTTTCTATGCTAACACCCTCCAGATATTTTTCTACTGTCAAAAGATTCAGGAAGTTCTAATTGTTAATTTTTTGATAAAGAGCCACATGGTGAAACGATAGTCAAATTTTCATATCTTCTCTAAGCCACAAAAGGAATTCAGTTGGACTTGTGTTCCTTGGGACATATGACTGCACATCCTAATTATTTTCACTGGAGAACTTCCAGATCTTTATGAGCATGTTTCTCAAATTCAAAAACCCAAAATACTAAGTATGAACACACTATAACTTGAAACAGAAATTGGTGACATATAGGGAAAATGGGGACAAATTCTTATGGCCAATGGTCACTGAGACATAATTTTCACTGACCTCCCATTTCTTACAGAGTTGAATGCTTACAAAAATATCTGTTTTCCAGACCTTTTAAAATTTTTTAAATGTTATAAGTTGTCAAAATAGTTTTTTCATAAGCAAATGTTGGTTAATGGGTCTGTTTCTTCCTGATGTGTTTATTTTACAGTGCACATGTTTCACAAGCACAAGGGAGGATTAAACTAGGTATTTTTTTATCTTTGTTTACTTACTGTCCAAGAAGGATTTCAGTACTTACTGCTTATTTTCCTTTTGGCTCTCAGAGAGAGTCCCATCTTTGCTTAAGTATGGTTTCTCCTATGAAGATTTCCTAAGTTTAGTACCTGGACTCACTCAACAGGAATACAACAGTTTTGGCATATCTTTTTTTCAGTTATCATGAAGTTGAACAAGCTAATTTATATAAATGTTAAATCAACTACCTCTTAAGCATTATCATGAAAATGTGACAGGATTTCACCATTAGAGCTTTATTTGGATATACAGTTTTGATAGCCTTTCCTGAACACACATGTTTCTCCTTGCTTTTGGAAAGTATCTTAAAATACACCTTTTCCAATGCAAGTGCAGAAAAACAAGTACACAAACCAAGCCACCACTATAGAAGAAGAAGAAAAAAAAATTGCAACTCTAATAGGGCATGGACTTCCACATGTTCACACAGTACTTGCTATTTTTTTTTGTTCACTTGTTTTGTTTTTTTTGTTGTTTTTTGTGTGTGTTTTTTGGTTTTCTTTTAAAAAACATTTTGTATTTTCTTCTGAACATCTAATGACAATGCAAGTGAAAAACATCACATTGGGTAAGGAATTTTGAAAGAGGCTCGAATGCAAGAGGGACTACTCTCTAACTTAAAAAACAAACACAACACTATGAAGAGGGAGTGTGCACCTTTGAGAAATCTTTTTCTTCAAAGTGAATGCACAAAATGAGAGGATTCACTACTGGCTCTTTCGCTTCACGGTGGAAGTGTCCACTTTATGGACACTTCAGCATTGCTGCCCTGTTTGGGCTGCTATTCAGGCTTACAAATAAATTACATAATCTGAAGGAGTAGGAAAAAGGCTTATAAGAAGTTTCTATTCATTTGAAAGTTAAAGAACCCCCACCCCCATTTGACTATCTTTCTTCCATTGTTCCTGAAGCAGAGTTTTATTTTAGTCTTACTCATGAGGGAGATGGTGTAGGGTAAGTCTTTCAGTCCTAGCGGCTGCTGTTCTTAATTGCTTCCTTTGCAGCAATAATCAGAGGAGTCAGGCTGGAGAGAGGTTTGGCTAATTTTAAAAATGGATGCTGCAAAAAAAAAGAGGAATTACTTGAATTATTTCCTGCAACAAGTATAATACTTTACATTTTCAAGCAGTCCTTTTTCATTAACATGTATTTTGAGCACCCAATTAAATATTTTATTAAAATAGTGCTAGCTTTTGTCCTTCAGTGTTATGAAACCTTCTGGAAGCTGACTGGCAGAGTTCGAAATTTGAGTTGGGGTCTTGTAAAATGTCAGTGTTTACAACAGTCTAACTTTTTGAATTTTTTAAGACTGATGATTTTATCTAGAGCTTCTCTTATACTTGGAAAAATGTCTTTGACTTTGACTTTGAAACCAATGGCTTCCTAACTGCTAAATAGCCAACAGCTGTGCCTCTATCATTTCACTTTTGGCTCCTCTGTAGTACTTAATACAAGTGAATATCTCTTCCTTATTTGAAATGGTTTTCTCTTTTGACATTCTACTATCTTGGTTCTCTTCCACAAGCATGTTCACTAACTACTCTCTCCCATCTTCTTCCCTGGTTTCACCTCCTCCCATCTCCCATATACCAGTACTAGTCTCTCATCACCTTCTTTTTCTAAGTTAATTCCTTTGAGAGCTCACTTACTTTCATGGTTTCAACCACTCATCAGCTTTATGGTGATAACTCCCAAATCTATATTGTGTGACCTGGTATCTTTCCCTAATTTTGGTCCTATTTCTTCAATTGCCTGCTGGATATTTCCTTTTAAATATCCTTCTGTCACCTTGAATTCAGCATTTAGAAACACATGTTAAACACTCCCACCTGGGACCTCTTGTGTGATGTAAACCACAGAGGCTTTGGAGTGAGAGCACTTAAATTCAATCCTCTCTACTTATTACAATGGTTAAATCAGTTAAGGTAAATGCCAGTTCCTTGTAGACTACAAAGAAGCAAATACATCCTGCCATTGTATTATTCTCTATCACTTTTGTTTTACTGAATGTTACCAGTGGTTTTATATTCTGAAGTCTCTTTTATCTTCCTCTGTCTTATGTCCTACATGAAATCAGCTACCAAGTACTTCCTTCTCAATGTTCCTCAAAATGATCTGTTGCCTTCCCTAGTTCGGGCCTAATCAACTTTAATTCTGAACTATAACAATAATTCCCCCTTGATCTTCCTTGCTTATTTTTTTTTCCCGTTGCTAATTCTTATCACATACTACTAGATTACTCTTTTTTAAACACAAAGCTTTCATCATGTGATTCCCTCAGATATCTTCAGTATTTCCCCACTGTCTATATTCCTAATTCTTTAGCCTGGTGTTCAAGGCCCTCAATGGTCTTATCTCTTGCAACTTTCTACTTGAACTCTTCAGCTATACTTTCTATTTTCTGTTCTCTTAAACCTTGCCTACATGACTTTGATCACAATATAGCTGTGCCATCTGTAATTCTTCTCCCCTTTTCTTTAACCTATTTTAAATTGACCTGTCTTTCAACACCCAGCAGAACTCCTTCCTGTTTTTAGACATTTTCTGATTGCCTATTGAATAATGGCATTTACTGTTTGAACAGTCACTTGGTTTGAATGAATATCTAAACAAATTTGCATTTTATGTACCCAAGAGATTATGAACTTCTGGAGAGGAGAAATCATCATGCTTTTAACAGGTTTATATCACACACTGTACTTAAGCCTTGCAAAAAGGAGTTGTTCAATAAATATCAATTAATGGACAGAGAACTGGCTTAGGCCATATAGAAAGTCACACAAATATTCAATACCTTTGTCTTTTCTCAATCCTTCTAGTGGTATGAATGTCATACATCTCTTTACTTTCTAACCTCTAAACTGGGCATTGATAAACTAAAGTCAGAGAATGAAGTTATACGGACTTAAGGTGATATACAGGTTATTGCTAATATAAATAAAATGAAGAGATGCAACAAACTATTCAATTTAGACTCAATATAGTTTTACATCAGCTATCTCACTGGTTCAGATAAAAGTACTATGAGGGATGGACAAACTAGATAATTGATTGAATTATCTATGTGACCATATAACTACATCATGAAAACCACTATCTTTTTTTATCCTTGGAACATATATCAGGATGTGTATGTGGGGTGGTGAGAGGAGTGAAAAGATGTGGAAGTGAAGCACTTAAAAGTTCAGGTTTTTCATCTGTAATTTGAGATAGGAGGATTAATAAAGGGCCATTCCCGATTTGACATTTTAGGGTCCTAGAAGGGCCTGTGAAATGCTCATAAGTAGCAGAAAAGAGAAGGTGTAGCTTCTTTAATTCCTCCAAATAGGCTTATCCCTGGTGTGAATTGGGTTGGGGGATATTTTTTGCCTGGTCTCTGTCAGGAGGGAGTTTAGAAGCAATGGAAATAGTTCTGTATTTTATTTTTTTCCCTAGAATTGGCCGAGTCTGTGGTTGTGCCTTTTGTTTAACTTGACTGTGTGTTCAAAGTCTCAGAAAGAACAATCAATCACTGTTCTCAAATATTACAGAGCTTGATACATGTCCCAGCAATGAAGCTACATGTGTAATACTAGACTTGTGTTGCTTTATCAATATAAATAAAGGTATACCTTGTTTCATGGCCCTTCACCTTATTGCACTTCATGGATGTTGCATTTTTTCACAAATTGAAGGCAAGACCCCTCCCCCACCAACAACAAAATTATTATTGTAGTAGTCAGACAGACATGAACAGAGCAAGGACAATGGGCCAGGTACAGATGGTCAGCAGGGCTGGAAGCCCTGGGTGCCCAGCAACAGACAAAACTAGGAAAACAAAGACCTCCAGGATGACCTTTCCTCCCCTAGCATATTACTTGTCATGTGGTTTAGACACCCTGACCTTTCATTTCGCTGGTCATGCAGTTTGGATGTAATTGTCCTACTTTATTTTCACCTGTAAAAGCTCCTTGGCAGATCCTCGCCTATCCACATCCATCTCAAGACAGCGATTTAAAAAGTCACGGAATACAGCTGACAGTCTTTCAGGATTCTGGAGCTCTGGGGTTCCATTGGTAGCTATCAGATATAATGCCTATAGGAAACAAAATCAGAGAAATCTATTCAGCACATACGTATTAAGATTATGAAGTGGCATAAAAGGTACAAATCCAGTTTCTTCTGCTTTATTCAGTGGGTCTTAAAAATTCCAGTATACAGAATGACATTGACATACATTTCAAAGTTTCTATAACCTTTAGTTATTACTCTTGGCAGTAAGTGACAAGACATCAAGATGTCCCACCCCACAAAATTTGGAAATAAGGTTATGTTTGTCCTCTGAAAGTTAAACCAGTAAAAATCCATATGCTATAATGAATGTGTGATTAACCACCCAGGAAATTAAACCAAGAATTGCCTGTAAATCTGTGGTTCTGAAGAGTTGGGAAACATATACATCAAATCATGTTGATCTGACTATGTATAACCCCTGAAAGGCATGGTTGCAAAGGATATTGTGATTTATTAAGTGTTTATCTCATTTAAAGAATACTTGTGAGCAACCCAAGGATGAGGAGAGTCCATTAGAGAATTAGAGAAGTATAAAAACCAGAAGATGGCAGTGCCTGGATGAACAATAACCTGTATGGCCCAAAAACTCAAGTACTTTTATACTGTGTCAGATGTACCTCTATAGATTTTAATTAGATTTCCCATGAAGGTCTACCTATGAGAAAAGCTCGTGTTAGTAGCCCTGGAATCTGGCAATTATGTATCCTACTATAAAATAATAAGTTGCTACTATATCATTGAAATCACTGTTGTACAAGGCTACCAGAGATATCTATCTACTCATGGTGAGCTGAAATAACCAAGGGACCTAGTATTCAAGGCATAGAGTCGGACCTGAGACCATGATTAATTCACAAATCCCATCGTTCAAAGGCTCTTGATAGCCAAAAAAGATGGCCATTCCTCATGACTCCTCTAAGCAAACAGTTCTAGAGCACTAAGTATGCTTCAGCAATTTTTAGACATTGGAAGATCCAAAGATATTGGGTTGGCCAAAAAGTCCATTTAGTTTCTTTTTCTGTAAAATAAAAGACACATTTTTCATTTTCACCAATAACTTTATTGATATGGATATTTTGAGTGTGTTGGCCTCTCTCCTATGTGGTAGAACATTGATTGTTCTCAATTAATGTCTCGAATTGATTGCTATCAACTTCAACTGGTCACTCGAACATGGAACATCATCCAACGAGAAATATCCAGCATGAAACTTTGCAAATCACTTTTGACACATTTGATCAGTCACAGCACCTTCTCCATACGCTGTGCAATTTTTTTTTTTTTTTTTGCGTTTCAGTTGGTTTTTACCTTTCTGGAAATAATAAAGCATAATATGCTGAAAATGTTGCATATTTTCTTCCATCTTCAATATGAAAATGACTTCACAAACATTCACCAATTTTGATGTTTTTTAAAAAATGCACACTGATATGACAGCTGTCACAATACAATCGAACACAATTGTTTTGAATGAAGTTAAACACAACTAAGTGCTACTAGAGCCATCTTACAAAAAAAAAAGAAAAAAAAAAAACAAATGAACTTTTTGGCCAACCCAATATATAAAGAATGTTCTACTTTCAAAGATCACACAATTTAGTGAGGGAGAGAGACATAGCTTCAAGACAGTGAGACAAGACCTAATCAAGGAACAGAGCAAGTGCTAAGTAAACACAAGGATGAAGCAATTTACACCAGAGCTAAGAGCTTCACATAAGACATTGGCATTTGAACAGTATCTTGAAGATTAAGTAGGGATTTTCCTGCAGGTACTGCCACCAGGGTTATGCCTGCCTATGCAACCAACCCCCTAACTATTACACAAACACATTCTCTCCTTAACTTGCTTGGGCTTTGCAGCAAATTATCAACTCCCCTCCCTTTTCCCAAGCCAGTTTTCATCAGTGGTAAGAAGATCTCTCCTTTTAAGAAACCTCCGCTGATGTACTTTAGATAGGGTTAGGAAGGAGTGTTTTATCTTGTGGCTGCCAACCTATAGCGTGCACTAGAATCACCTAGAGAGCTTGTTAAAACAGATTCCTGGGCCACCTCATTGTAAATCAGATTCAGTAAATCTGGAGAGGGCCCCAAGAATTTTTGTTCTAACAAGTTCCCTTTTTGATGCAGAAGCTTGTGGTTCCAGGATCACACTTTGAGAACTGGTTTAATACACCCAGCTAATTAAGCAATAGGATACACTGGAAATTCCTACAATCACCTGGGTAGATTTAAAAGCTTCCCCATGCCCACTTCTCAACTCAGGCCAATTAAGTAAAAGTCTCAGCGTGGAACCCAGGCATTGGTAATTTTTTTAAGCTCTCCAGAAGATTACAACTTACAGCCAACATTGAGAAACACTGCCCAAGGACTTGCAGCCCACTTAATAACTCAGAATTTTTGTATCACAAATACAATGAAGATGAGAGCCACAAAATCCCATAGAGGGGGATTCTTTTGCATTGTAATGAGTGAGAATTACAATGCCACATACTTCTCTAGGATGAGATGAAACTTTCTTTTTTTCCAAAAAAATATTAAAGAAACCCACATGTGAATTCACCCTCCTCCAAACAAATAACTTCTTTTCTGTCACCCTTCCTATCTAATTTTAAATTATTTTAAATTCATAATTTCAAATTGATGAACAGCAAATGCAGGTGGTAGCTATTAGCACTTCCATGCCAAAATACAAACCAGTATCAAATCTAGTCTTGACTAAAAGGAGCTAGTATAGAAAAAGAATGCTTTTAGGAAATCACGAATAATACTAAAATCAAATGGTGCACAATCATAGCAGATAAATTTAAGTTCAGAGTGCTTTTAGTCCTTGGATAATTAGTGCTTGAAGCACTTGTTCTCACAAACCATTTCAGTTCCTTTATTAAAAGAAAACTGGTTACTGCAAATTAAACTCACTGCCTCCTCCCAAAACTCTCTTATTTCTATGGGCCACAATTCTGCCACACTCTCTAGCCTTTGCTGCCTTTCTCTTTGCTCTGTAGCCAAGCCCAGTCCTAAACAAACACATCTCTTTTCCTTCTTTCCACCTTGCCTAGATCTCTTTGAATGACATACTGTTTCATTTTCTCACTTTTCATTCAGTATTCTTAGCTCAATACATTCTACTCTATATACTATTGTTCCTCACAAGTACAGATACATCTCTACCCAAGTTGTTCTCACCTCTCTTCAGTCCATGCCTAATTACCTCAGGAAATGCCTGCCTCTCTTTCCATTCCATTTATGAATAAAAAATGACCCTGATAATAGTTGTGAAGCCTGAATGGTCTTAGTGATACAGTGCAGCAAGGGAAAATAATTGTCATGTAATATGAGGGAGAATCAACAGTAATAAGGATAGTGCTGTGAACTGCTGCAGAACTTCAAAGAATGCATGTGCCCTCTTCTGAATTTCTATAAAAAGAATGGCTGTGGTTTTTGTTGGGGGATGGGACTGATGGTGGGTGAGAAGGGGTCTTAGTTGGCAGCGTAGCATGTGATTCATGCAGGGTGAATAGTGTCACTAACATAGGTATGAAATGCAAGTCTGCCTTTTACTTAACATAGTATCATAAATATTGTTTGTTGTTTTTAAATTTGCTCAAGAAGTATAATTTTAAGAATCGCATAATAGTTCAGTATAGGGATATACTATAGTTAATATTGTTGGACTGATTTTAAATGCACGTACTAAGAAAAAGGTTGAAAGGAAACACCAATATGTTAACAGTGGTTCCCTCTGGATGGTAGGATTAATTTCTGAAACATGTATTTCAATTTTCCAAATTTTGTACAATGAACATGACTGCTTCTGTTATTTTTAAAAACTCTTAAAACATCACTTAAAAATGAAGGTAAAAGGCTGTGCTGTCCAATTTAAACAAAATTCCTTATTTTTTTTTCTCTTTGTGTTCTTAGGATTGAATCTGCTTTTCATCTAGTACTACCCCTTGAAGGGAAGAAAAGCTCAGATGATTTCTTTTTCAACTATCGTTTTTGTTTTAATCAAAACAGTATTACTTTTCAACTAATTTCCATCATAAAAATCCATACTTTCAATTATTATTATGGGCTGCACTGGCTTTTGTGGACTTGTCTGGGAACAAATTCACTATGCACATGCATGTTCTATGGGAACATGCACTCTGAGTTTCAAATAATTAACTTAAAAACAAACTTTTATAATACATCCTGTGTGTTAGCTATAAAAAGAAAATTGTTGTCAACAGCCATGTTAATGAAAGACAAATACAACTGTATATAATAATCATGGGGAAAAAAGGATTTTACTAGCAAAGTTGTCTTAGCTGAAGAAAGATTGAGGAAAATATATCTAGGCATGAGTGATCACATTTTGGTTTTATCTGAGTTAGTGGAAACTCAGAGAAAGTGGGATGGTTATTAGAAATTAGACTAGAGATTTCCTTTTTAGTTGGTTGATTCTTAAGAAACCCACTTGAGTTCAACTTGCTCATCCAGCAACCTGCCTCTCCTTCACTCTTACTGTAACCATAACTTCTGTTACTACAACCTATAGAAATGTTTTTCATACTCAACAATTTCTCTCCATATCCACTATCTCTGCTTAAGGCTGAGTTTCCCTCAGACTGTTCCATAGCTTGCTGATTGGTTTTCTTTACTCAAGCCTTTTTATTCTCCAGTCCATTCTCCTTACCAATCTATCTCATCAGAGACCTCATCATGTTACCCAACTCTCTGCTTTGAAAATTTTTGGTGACTCCCCATGGTCCATAGAAGTGTTTTTCAAAGTATTTTCCCCCAAATTCTCCTTAAAGGCAGCTAAGAGGAAAAAAAGGTGGGAGAGGGAGATAGGTACAGAGATTCTAGGACCCTGTGCCCACACATATCTATTTCAATGTGAGAAATATATTTTTATTTTTTTTTATTTATGCATCCAAGCAAAGCTTCATCTGAACCAAGGAAGCACTATAGTCATTTGAAAACTACTGGTCCTCAGGACATAGTAAAGATTCCTTAGCAAGGTATACAATGTCCTTCATGATTTGGCACCTGCCCACCCTTCCCACCCTTATCTGTTTTCTTCTCACCCTGGAACCCTTCTTACCTCAACCCCACACACATGTGCCTGTTGCCCAAAGCCATACACACCAATTTGTTCATCATTCCCATAATAGGAAATGTTTTTTCATATCTGACTAAAATTCTATCCCTATTTCCCTTAGGTGCCTGGTGAAATTATACTTGTTTTTTAAGCTCTATTTCAAATGGCACTTCCTTTTTATAGTCTCTCAATCTGTCCCTGATAGATATAGTGATCAACCACCTCAGTTTTCTGAGAACTATCCTAGGTTTTAGCACTGAAGGCCCTGTGTCCCTCAATACCAAGCAAAGCAGGATAACTGGTCACCCTACAGATAGAGTTAGCCACTTCCTCCCTTGAGTTACCAGAGTCCTTTGTTCATATGCCCATTTTTGTACTGTATTGTGAATACTTGTTGTGTCTCTTTAGGTCTGACATCCTGGAATGTGAAGGTTGAAATTGTGCCTTTATCACCTATGGATTTCATGGCAATGGACTCAAAATAGTTGTTCAATAAATATTTTGTTGATGAATGAAATGAGAGACAAAATATATAAATAAATGTAACTTAACTGGGAATATAACAGACTATATACAAAGTGTGAGAGCTCAGAACCCAAAGTAAATTTTAAACATGTAAGAAAATACACAGAGAATTACAAAGGCAACTTTTTGTAGTTGAAAAGGCCTGGCACGTGATAACTTCTGACTAATCACTTCCCAGTGTGGGCTAAGGAAGAGGGCTCCATGAGCAGTGATGTAAGGAGATACCATTAAAAGGAGGAAAAACTGGAAAAAGATGACCAAAACAGGAAGGGGAAGAACAAGTGCTCTCTGGAACTTGGAACATAGTTCAGAAACTTAGTTTCCTCTGACTGATCTTGAGCAGAGAAGGTGGTTTTGATTAATCTTCTGTTATATCATTGAACAAGGTCTGTTTAATTTCTAAGGTAAGGTAATATAGGACCTATGATCTTATTTATAATCTTAGAAAGACAACTTTTGGCTAAAAAAATGGTGTCCCTCTTCATTGTGATATACCTAGAAGCTTGTGATATTCTGGAATTCTTAGTGGTTCAAATCTCTAAGTGACAAAAAGATCACAGTTTTCACTGATCCCAATGTGCAACTAAATACACCTAAGTACTCAGAGAAAATCACTTTGTCCAGTTGAAGGAATAATTCAATTTACCTTATTGGCAATTTCCTCAGTTAAAAAAGATCAAAGCAGTCATCTTAGAAGTTACCACATTTCTTCAAAACAATCCATTTATACCCAATAAATTTTCATTAAAGCACTTTTGCAATAGGACTATTTAGTTAAAAAGTTTCAGTTTGTGAATTCATTCATTATAACAGTTTATATATTTTAGGTTAGGATGCTAGAAAGCAAACCAGGAGACTTACATGGAAATGTGTTAGTAACCATGAGAGATCCCAGCAGTGGATAAAAAGAGGATAGGCAATGGTACAAACATTTCCTTCTAAGTTGATTACTTGAGACTCAAAACACATTTTTTTCCCATGGATATTCTGTTATACATGGTGAGCAGGCTCCCAGCTTAGTTCATACAATGCAGTTTAACTGTAAGACCATTAGGCAGGCTATTCATCTACCTTGCAGTATCTATATAAATACTATGTCCATGGGAAATATTAATGTCTAACATTCATTAAATGATTACTATTAGCTCACTTAATCCATAAAACCCATTGAGGTAGACTGAATTATGATTCCCAATTGACAGATGAAGAAACTGAGGCCTGTGATGTTAATATAATAAATTATCTAATATCACACAACTAGTAATAAGGGGATCAATATTTGAATCCAGGGAGTATAAATCCAGAGCCCATGCTTTTGACCACTGCACAATGTCACCTTCCACAGTTCCCAGTCTCTGAAATAATAATTCTCCTACCAGAGGTAGACAAGGGCTCTTCAAGAAATGAGGCACACTGAGCATGAACAGCTACACCTCTAATTTTACAGAAGAAATAGGCCCCTTGAAGTTGTTTTCCACTTGCTTGGAAATGGGAAACAATGAGTTAGAAGAGTTTTACACTGTATTTACCAGTGTCTATATATATGGGCAAAATCAAAGGCAAAAACAAAGATTTAGAAGGCCATTGAACAAAACATGTGAGTGAGAATTTCAGTGAGCAAATACCTATCATCACACTCCATGATTTGCATATTTAGAATAAATTTTGATTTTGAGGGATTTAACTCCTTAGTTATAAGTCTGGTTATACCTATCAGGGCCCCATAGGGGCATTTGCATTTCACAGGTGATTGGTGATTTGTGACCCTATGCAGCAGAAAGCAATGGTATCCAGCTCCATCCACGCTGTTGCAAAGGGTAGGAACTCCTTCTTTCTTTCTGCTGCATAGAATTCCAT
Source organism: Phyllostomus discolor (assembly GCF_004126475.2). Classification (NCBI taxonomy): domain Eukaryota; kingdom Metazoa; phylum Chordata; class Mammalia; order Chiroptera; family Phyllostomidae; genus Phyllostomus; species Phyllostomus discolor. The sequence goes on from NC_050198.1 coordinate 51,437,498, forward strand.
TGGGTAAATGTACCATAGTTTTTTGATGCATTCATTTACTGATGGGCATCTTGGTTGCTTCCAGAATCTAGCTATTGTAAATTGTGCTGCTATGAACATTGGGATGCATAGGTTCTTTTGGAGTGGTGTTTTAGTATTCTTAGGATAGAGTCCCAGCAGTGGAATTGCAGGGTCCAAAGACAGATCCATTTTTAGTTTTGTGAGGAAGTTCCATACTGCTTTCCATAGTGGTTGTACCAGTCTGCAGTCCCACCAGCAGTGCACTAGGGTCCCCTTTTCTCAACAACCTCTCCAACACTTGTTGTTTGTTGTTTTGTTTATGATGGCCATTCTGTCTGGTGTGAAGTGGTATCTCATTGTGGTTTTAATTTGCATCTCTCTGATAGCTAGCGATATTGAACATCGTTTCATGTGTCTTTGGACATTATGCTTAGCGAAACAAGCCAGGCAGTGAAAGACAAATACCATATGATCTCATCTTTAACAGGAACCTAAATAACAAAACAAAGAAACAAGCAAAATATAACCAAAGACACTGAAATAGAGGCCAGGCTGACAGTGCCCACAGAAGAGAGTAGAGGGAATTTAAGGGGACAGTGGGAAGGGTTCACAGGAACAAACTTAAAGGACACATGGTCATAAACTAAGGGGCGGGTGGTAATGGGAGGGAAGTGGGAAGGGGTGGGAGGGGGGACTAGATTGGGAGTAAAAAGGAGAAAACTGTATTTGAACAATGATTAAAATAAAAAAAAAGAAAGCAATGGTAAATTAGTGCATGTTGTTTTCTCAATATTTCTTTATCTTTCTTAATTTTCTTACTTTGGAAACCTTATGATGAGACTGTTTACTCATTTATAGGGTCACCAGGAGACTGAGGACAGCACATAACAACTTATTAGGACAATAAGGATTATATATATTTGGCTTATTCCCAAACCATGCTATAAGGTCACTGAGGAATGATAAGAGTAGGATAAAGGAATATCATTCTTGGCCAAAAGTAGGTCTCCAGTCAATTTTTTATCTTTCTTTCTCCCTTCTTCACCTAGTCAGAGTCTCTTAGATTTTAGTTTGTTGTGAAATCAATTTCTCCTTTGCCTGTCTTCTGGGTCATAACTCACAACTTTGAGGTGTTTGCTTCCAAATTGCAATCTAAAAGATATTTGAAGCTTTCCTATAGTTAGATCCCACTTTTGTACGTTAAATTACTGACAGCCAATGATTCATCAAAGTTGTCTATCTTTTGATAGGCACTGTTTTTTTTTTCTGATTAAAAAGAAATCCTGTTACTGCTTTATAATTATTTTAGTTGCAGTTATCCCAACTATCCCCTACTTTTAGGCATAGGTTTACCCTCAGTGTAGGAGTGTCAACAAACCATCAATAAACCTTGCTGTTCTATAGAAGGTTCAATAAACCTTGCTGTGGCTTATGGAAAATGGAATGCTCCCAGCTCTTCCTAAAATACACTCAAAACAACACTGACCGAGTGCTAGCAAAGTGTGCTTGCTTCTCTGGAGATCAGTAAGTTTATGTCTGACTTTAATTCCAAATGAGCAAACACCTTCAAATCCAGACATTCCAATCCACAACATAGGTTCCAGTGGCTAGAGGAAGCTAGAAGCACCTTGTCCTTGGTTGCTGTTTTTTAGTTGCTAGAGATTCTCTTCTGCTTTTGCTCTTTTCCAGACATGAAACTAACCAGAATTTCCCTAACCAGAATAATACTTGTGTAGCGCTTTAAGTGTAGGGAAAGGGGGAGTAATGAGTTTCCTAGTGCAGACAACAGATCCAAATTTAGATTTCTGCCCTCTCTTCTCCCTGGCTATAGAGATTATGCACTCCTAATCATGAGTAGTCAGACTGATGGCTTTATTACCACCAGTATGTGCTATATACTCAGGAGCCAGCATAGTTTAATGATGAACTCCATTTTCAAGAGAAACAAAATTGAAAAAGAAAACGACATATTATGAAGGTATATGCTGAACTAATGCCATTTCCTTTTTGATAGTGTTACTGGACAAGTAAATCAGAGAATGCCATGGAGTGCATCAGGACTTCAACAAGGTTTTGAAAGAGTTACTAATGACACTTTTTTGGATGAAATGAGGAAGTAGGGGAAGAATGAGAGTGTGCTCCTTTCTGACTGAATAACCATGCTCAAGAGGGCTGATTAAGATTTGTTTTGCAATCTAGGCAGGGCTCTGTAAAGGGCTTGCCACAGAGCTTTGCATTTATTTGGTTTAGTCCTTGGTGTAGAATCCTGATATCATAGGTTCCTAAAGCTCCACAGGTGATTTCAATGTGCAGCCAACTTGGAGGACCACTATTATAGGATCAATGGTTTGCATACTATACTACATAATGTTTTTAGCATTCACATGTCTCATTGATACCAATAACTATCTTCCAAAGATCCAATGTTTGATACAGTTTCACAGATGCTTAAAGCAAGGGTAGAACAAGAACAATTAAAATTCCATCTCAATTAGGATGAAGGTTTGGAAAATTACACATAAAAAGGGTTCTCCCCACTGGGTCCAGTAAGGCCCTCAATTCAGTGTTACTGAGACATTTCATAAATACCAAATTCCATTAGAACTCATTAACAAGAACAGCCCTGTTATATGCATGAAAACAATATTAATAAAAAAGCGCATTTTTCGTGTTGAGAAAAAAAATAAAGACTGGTTATATGGAAGTTACTATGCTTCATTATTTAGAATCAGGTCATTATAACCACAGATATTTTAAAATTTAATGTTAACTATACTTTTTCCATTACCATTTAGTCCCCTTATACCTCCTAACTCCCAGCAATCACCACACTGTTGTTCATGTCCATGAGTCCTTTGATCTTTCTGCTCAATCCCTCTATCCCCTAACCTCTCCACCCCCAGTTGTCATCCAGCTCTCCACTTATAAGTCTGTCCCCATTTTCCTTGTTCAGGTTGTTCATTAGATTCCACATATGAGTGAAATCACATTGTATTTGTCTTTCTGTGACAGGCTTATTTCACTTAGCATAATGTTCTCAGGTCCATCCATACTGTCACAAAGGGCAAAACTTGCTTTTTTATGGCTGAGTAGTATTCCATTGTGTAAATATCCCAAAGTTGGCTTTTTTTTTTTTTTTGCATTTGAAGCTGTTTATTATTTTTTTGAATTTTAACTGTTCAGCTACAGTTTTCTTATCTGCTCATCTACTGATGGACAATTCGGCTGCTTCCACATCTCACCAATTGCGAAAAAACTGCACTGAACACAGGGGTGCTTATGTTCTTTCAGATTACTGTTCTGAGTTTCTTTCCATATAATCCAGGAAGTGGGATCACTGGATCAAAAGGCAGATACATTTTTAATTTTTTAAATGTATAACCATACTGCTTTCTATAGTGGCTGCAACAATCCAGGTTCCCACCAACAGTGCAAAAGGGTTCCCTTTCTGTACATCCTCGTCAGCACTTGTTGTTTGTTGATTTATTGATGATAACCATTCTGACAGGTAGAGATGATATCTCATTGTTGTTTTAATTGGCATTTCTCTGATGATTACTGATGTTGAGCATTTTTTCATGTGTCTATTGGCCATCTGTATGTACTCTTTGGAGAGGTGTCTATTCAGGTACTTTGCCCATTTTTTATTTGAGTTGTTTGATTTTTTGGTGTTGAGTTTTGTAAGTTCTTTATAAATTTTGGACATTAACACCTCATCAGATGTATTGTTGAATATTTCTCCCATCCTGAGGGTTGTCGCTTCATCCTGTTGATGATTTCCTTTGCCGTATAAAAAATCTTCAGTTTGAAATACTTCCACTGATTTCTTCCTTTTCCTGTTTCCTTTGCTGGGGAGTTATAGCTGATAAAATCTTGCTATGAGCAATGTCCAAGATTTTGCTGCCTATGTTTTCTTCTACATTTTTTATGTTTCGGAGTCTAACATTCAAGTCTTTCATCCATTTTGAATTTATTCTTTTTTTGTGTGTGGTTTATTTTTATTTGTTTATTTTTTGGTTTCATAAATTACTTTACTGTTGTTTAATTACAGTTGTCTGCATTTTGTCCTCCCACTCCTCCCCACCCCATCCAAACCCACCTCCCTCTCTTGTTTCCACCCTCCTCCTTGGTTTTGTCTATGTGTCCTTTATAGTAGCTCCTGAATATTCCTGTATGTGGTGTAAGAAGGTGGTTGAGTTTCATTTTTCTGCACATATCTGTCCAATTTTCCCAACACCACTTATGGAAGAGACTATTTTTAGCCCATTGTATGTGTTTGCTTCTTCTGTAGAATATTGACTAGAAAGGTGTGGATTTATTTCTGGGCTCTCTATTCTGGTCCATTGATCTATGTTTCTCTTATTATGTCAGTACCACAGCATTTTTATTATGGCCTTACAGTATAGTTTGATATTAGGTAGTGTGATTCCTCCAACTTTGTTCTTCTTTCTCATCATCATTGTTGTTGCATGGGGCCTTTTATAGTTCCATAGAAAATTTTGAAATATTCGTTCTAGTTCTTTGAAATACATCATTGGAATGTTGATAGGAATTGTGTTGAATCTACTGATTGCCCTGAGCAGTATGGGCATTTTAATGATGGTAATTATTCCTATCCATGAACATGGTATGTATTTCCACTTATTTATATCTTCTTTGATTTCTTTCTTCAGTGCCATATAATTTGCAGAGTACAGACAGATCTTTTACATTCTTGGTTAGAGTTATTCCTAGGTACTCTATTCCTTTTGTAGCAATTGTGAATGGGATTGATTTCTCAATTCCCCCTTCTGTCAGTTTGTTACTGGCATATAAAAATGTAACTTATTTCTCTATTAATTTTGTATCCTGCTACATTGCTGAATTCATTTGTCAGTTCTAGAAACTTCTTGGTGGAAGCTTTAGGGTTCTCTATGTACACTATCATGTCATCTGCAAGAATGATAGTTTTACTTCTTCCTTTCCACTTGGATGCCTTTTATTTTTTTCTTCTTTTTTGATTGCTGTGATTAGGACTTCCACTACTATATCGAATAAATAGTAGAAAGTGGACATCCCTGTTTTGTTCCCAATCTTAAGGGGAATGCTTTTAGTTTTAGCCCTTTGAGTATGATGCTGCTGCCATCATATGGGTTTGATGGCATATGGGTTTGTCATATAGGGCCTTTAATATGATTAGGTATGTTTCTTCTAATCCCACTTTGCTGGGAGTTTTTAACATAAATTGGATTTTATCAAATGATTTGTCTGCATCTATTCATGTGATCATGTGGTTCTTATCCTTCATATTGTTTATGTAGTGAATCAATTTATTGCTTTTTGAATGTTGTATCATCCTTGCTTTCCCGGAATAAATCCCACTTGATCATAGTGTATGATCTTTTTGCTGTGTTGCTGTATTAGTTTTGCTAATTTTTTTTATTTTTTTAAATTATATTTTATAAATTATATTTACAATAGTTTTGATTTAGCCCCTTTGCTGCCTTCCGCTCAGCAACCACCAGTCCCTTGGGCAATTCCCTCACCATTGTTCTGTCCGTAGGTCATGGGTATAAGTTCTTTGGCTACTCCATTTCCTATACTGTACTTTATATCCTCATGGCTATTCTCTAACTACCGATTTGTACTTCTTTTTTTGTACATTTTTTATTGTTGTTCAAGTAGTTTTCTGTCCTTCCCCTCACCCCTCCCCACCACCCCAGGCCTCCCCACCTCCTTCCCCTGTTTCCACCCCCCCTTGTTATTTTCCATATGTCCTTTATAATGTTACTGTAAACCCTTCACACTTTTCCCCATTATCCCCTCCCCTCTCCCCTCTGGTCACTGTCAGCCTGTTCTCAATTTCAATGTCTTTGGCTATACTTGGCTTGCTTGTTCATTTTGTTGATTAGGTTCCTGTTAATGGTGAGATCATATGGTATTTGTCTTTCACCACCTGGTTTATTTCACTTAGCATAATGCTCTCCAGCTCTATGCATGCTGTAGCAAAGGGTAGTAGCTCCTTCTTTCTATTTGTACTTCTTAACTCCTCACCTCTTTACCCAATCTGGACAACCCTTCCCATCTTGCAGCCATCAGAACGTTCCCTGTATCCATGATTCCGTCTCTGTTCTTGTTTGGTTAGATTGTCTTTTAGATTCAATTGTCCATAGATATGTATACTTATTACCATTTTATTGTTCATAGTTTTGATCTTCTTTTTCTTAAATAAGTCCTTGCAATACTTCATATAATAATGGTTTGGTGATGATGAACTCCTTTAGCTTTTTTTTTTCTGTTTTTTAAGATTTTATTTATTTATTTTTAAAGAGGGGAAGGGAGGGAGAAAGAGAGAGAGAAACATCAATGTGTGGTTGCCTCTCACGTGGCCCCCATTGTGGATGTGGCCTGCAACCCAGGCATATGCCCTGACTGGGAATCAAACCTGCGATGCTTTGGTTCACAGCCCGAGCCTTTAGCTTTCCCTTATCTGGGAAGTTCCTTATCTGTCCTTTGATTCTAAGTGATATCTTTGTTCCATAGGGCAATCTTGACTGTAGGTCCCTGCTTTTCATGACTTTGAATATTTCTTGCCAATCCCTTCTAACCTGAAAAGTTTCCTTTGACAAATCAGCTGACAGTCTTATGGGAACTCCCCTGTAGGTAACTAACTGCTTTTCTCTTGCTGCTTTTAAGATTCTCTCTTTAACTTTAACCTTTGGCATTTTAATTATGATGTATGTTGAGCCTATTTGCATCTTGTTTGGGACTCTGCATTTCCTGGACTTGCATCTCTATTTCCTTCACCAAATTAGGGAAGTTTTCTGTCATTATTTTTTCAGGTAGATTTCCAATTTCTTGTTCTTTCTCCTCTCCTTCTGGCACTCCTAGGATGCAAATGCTGGAATGTTTGAAGTTGTTCCAGAGCCTGTTTACACTACCCTCAGGGTTGTTTTTTTTTTTTTAATTCTTTTTTCTTGCTGTTGTTCTGATTGGTTGTTTTCTGCTTCTTTATGTTCCAAAAACTGATTTGATCCTCGCCTTCATCCAGTCTACTGTTGTTTTCCTGTAAACTGTTCTTAATTTTAATTAGCATATCCTTCCTTTCTGACTGGATTGCTTTTGTGCTGTCACAGTCCTCATTAAGTTACTTGAGTGTCCTTATAACCAGTGTTTTGAACTATGCATCACATAGATTACTCATCTACATTTCTTTTAGCTCTTTTTCTGGAGTTTCAATCTATGCTTTCATTTGGGCCATGTTTCTTTGTCTCCTCATTTGGGCAGCCTCTCTGTGTTTGTTTCTATGTATTAGGTAGAGCTGCTTTGACTCCCTGTCTTGGTAACATGGCCTAATATAGTAGATGTCCTGTAGGTTACAGTGGCACAGCTTCCCCTATCATCCAAGCTGGGTGCTCAAGGTGTGCCCTTTGTGTGGGTTTAGTACACCCTCCTCTACTAGTTGAGTTGTTGCTGTTGGCAGGTCAATGGTGGGGAGATTTACCCAGGCCAGTCACTGCAATGATTGGCTGTGACCATTGACCACCATCCTATAACCACCATGGAGGATTAGCTGTGCAGAGGCAGGGTGGTGGTGCTCTAATGTAGTTTATAGCTGTCCACTGGGTACACAGGCCCTGATATTTCCTGGGTGTTTCAGGCCAAGGTCGGCTTCCACCTGTGTTCTGTCCAGGGCCACTCTGCCTGCACTATAGAGCAATCTGAGATGGCTGCTACTTGTGCTGGGCTTCAAGATTCCCAGGCAAAGCCAAACTGTGAATCTAGGCTGGTAGCTGCTAGTGCCATACCTGAGGATACTCAGCAAGAAAAATGGGGGCTGGGGGCTCACAGAGGGTAGATGTTACTTGTTTGAAAGAATTTAGGAAGTTGTGAAACATGAGCTAAGACCAGCCATTCATATGGAAAGGTCACTGTTAACAGCTCTAAACTGGGAAGGACGGAGCCTCAGTGGACCTCCAGGGCAGGGCAAAGAGGGTTAGCCAGGTTGATTGAGTCCAAGATATGACATCTGACTGCCACCTCTGTGGCACCAAAGGGGAGGGTTCAGAAAAGTGGCAATGACCTCTGCCTGCCTTTCTGTCTGGGAGAAAGCTGTCCCCCAGCTCCTGCCTTGATGCCAGACACTTCCTCTTTGTATGTCATGGGTACCTTTCAAGCTGCTACCTTGGTGCTGGAGCTCAGAGGGAGTGAGTCTGAGTCAGTCTGTGTGTGGGTTCATTAAGAGGAACTTGTTGGGACTCCAGAAGTTTCTTCTACCACCTCAGTCCCCACTGGTTTTTGCAACCAGAAGAAACGGGGACTTATATTCCTGCCACTGGAACTGTGGGCTGGGGCTCAGAATCCTTGTTCCTGAGACATCCCTCCCAAATATTTATCCACCGTACGTGAATGTGGCACTAGGTCTTCCATGTCTCTGCTCCTTCTAAAAGTCTGAATGGTTGTTGTTTCTTTAATCCCGTAGTTGTCAGACTTCCATTACACTTGATTTCTCATGGTTCTGAGTGATGGTTGTTCTATAATTTAGTTGTAACTTTGATGTGGTTGTGCAAGGAGGAGAGCCATGTTTACCTATGCTGCAATCTTGACTGAGAGTCTTGGTTTGCTAATATATTGTTGAGGATTTTAGTGTCCATGTTCATCAATGATATTGGCCTATAATTTTCTTTTTTGCAGTGTCTTTATCTGGTTTTGGAATTAGGATAATACTGGCTTCATAAAGTCATTTTGGGAGCCTTCCCTCCTCTTGAATTTTATGCAACAGTTTGAAAAGGAGAGGTGTTAGTTCTTCTTGGAATATTTGATAAAATTCACCTGTGAAGCCATCTGATACAGGGCTTTTGTTTGTGGGAATGTTTTTCATTATTGTTTCAGTTTCACTAGGTCTAATCTGACTATTCAGATTCTCTGATTCTCCCTGATTTTTTTTTTTTTTAGAAAATTGCATGTTTCTAGGAATTTATCCATTTCATCCAGGTTGTCCAGTTTGTTGTCATATAGTTATTTATAATATTTTCTTACAATCCTTTGTATTTCTCTAGTGTCAGTTGTTATTTCACCTCTTTCATTTCTGATTTTATTTATTTGGGTACTCTCTCTTTTGTCTTCATGAATCTGTTAAAGGTTTGCCAATCTTGTTTATCTTTTCAAAGAACCATGTCATGGATTCATTGATCCTTTGTATCATTTTTTTAGACTCTATTTCATTTATTTATGCTCTGATCTTTAATATTCCCTCAATTCTACTCAATTCGGGCTTTGTTGGTTATTCTTTTTTCAAGTATGTTTCAGTGTGAAGTTTGATTTGTTTATTTGAGCTTTTTCTTGTTTTTTTTTTTTTTTTTTTTTTGAGATAGCATCATAATGCTATGTATTTCCCTCTTAGGACTGCTTTCCCAGTGTGCCACAGATTTTAGATTGTCGTGTCCTCATTTTCCTTGTTTCAAGGTATCTTTTGATTTCTTCCTTGATCTCATTTTTGACCCACTTATTGTTTAATAATACGTTATTTAGCTTCCATGTCTTTGTGTGTTTTTCAGTGTTCTTTTGGTTGATTTCTAGTTTCATAGCATTGTGGTCAGGGAAGATGCTTGATATGATTTTAATCTTAAATTTATTGAGACTTGTTTTGTTTCCTAAAATGTGGTCTACCCTAGAAAACATCCCATGTGCACTTGAAAAGTGTGTATATTCTGCTGCTTTGAGGTGAAATGTTCTGAACATATCAATTAAATCCATTTGATCTACTGTGTCATTTAAGGCCACTGTCTCCTTGTTGACTTTCTGCCTGGAAGACCTATCTATTGATATTAATGGGTATTGACTGTATTTCTGTTGATGTCTCCTTTTATGTCCATCAAAATTTGTTTCACATATAGGTGCTCATCTGTTGGGTATGTAAATGTTTACTAGAGTTACATTGTTGGATTGTTCCCTTTATGTAGTGTCATTCTTTGTCTCTTACTATATATAGCCTTGGTTTTAAAGTCTATTTTGTCGGATATAAGTATTGCTACCCCACCTTTTCTTTCTTTTCCATTTGCATGAAATATCTTTTCCCATCTCTTTACTTTTAGTCTGTGTGTATCTTTCGACCTGAGTTGTGTCTCTTGGAGGCAGCATGTATATGGGTCTTCTTTTCTTATCTATTCAGCTACCCTCTGTCTTTTGGTTGGTGCATTTAAGCCATTTACATTTAAGGTGATTATTGATATGTTTTTAGTGCCATTTTATTGTTAGATTATTTTCCTCTTGTTTTCTTACTGTTTTTCTTCTTTTTCTTCTTAAAGCAAGGTCTTTAACATTTGTTACAGTATTGGTTTTGTGTTAACAAACTACTTTAGCTTTTTATTGTCTGGGAAGCTCCTTATCTATCCTTTGATTTTAAATGATAGTCTTGCTGGGTAAGTCACTTTGGTTTTAGGTCTTTGCTTTTCATCACCTTGAATATTTCATGCCACTCCTTTCTGGTCTGAAATGTTCCCATTGAGAAAGCACATGACAGTCTAATTGATGCTCCCTTTCATATAACTACCTGCATTTCTCTTCCAGCTTCTAGGATTTTCTCCTTGTTTTTCAGCCTTGCATTTTAACTATAATGGGTTTCAGTGTAGGCCTCTTTGGATCCAACTCGTTTGGGAGTCTTTTTAAAAAATTTATTTTCAGAGACAGGGGAAGGAGGAAGAGGGGGAGAGAAATATCAATGTGTGGTTGCCTCTCACACACCCCCTACTGGGGACCTGGCCCACAACCCAGGCATGTGCCCTGACTGGGAGTGGAACTGGTGATGCTTCGGTTCACAGAACACACTCAATCCACTCAGGTGTGCCAGCCGGGGCTATTTGAGACTCTTTGAGCTTCCTGGACTTGTGGGTCTTTTTTCTTCATCAGATTAGGGAAGTTTTCAGTCATTATTTCTCCAAATAGGTTCTTGATCCTTTGCTCGCTCTCTTCTCCCTCTGGTATTTCCATGGTGTGGATGTTGTTATGTTTCATGTTATCCAAAATGTTTCTTAAGCTGCCCTCATTTTTTTTAATTATTTTTTTTTCTTTTTGCTGCGTAGCCTGGGTGTTTCCTTCTATCTTGACTTCCAATGCACTGATTCGATCCTCTGCTTCATCTAACCTACTCTTCATTCCTTCCAGTATATATTTTATTCCAGATATTCCAGTCTTTATTTTTGGCTGGTACTTTTTTCCTCTAGTATTTTCTTTTGATTTTTTTTAATTAAAAAAATATTGTTGTTCAATTACATTTGTCTCCATTCCCCCTCCCTTTATTCTCCCCTGCCTGTGCATCCATCCCTCCCACATTCAATCATCCCTCTCGTTGTCTTTGTCTATGGATCCTTTACACACCTTCCTTGACTTCACCCTTCCCCCTTTTTCCCCATTATCCTCCTCCCCCCTCCCTTCTGGTCATTGTCAACAGGTTCTTTATTTCCATGTCTCTGGTTCTATTTTGCCCACTTGTTTGCTTTGTTGATTAGGTTCCATTTATAGATAAGATTGTATGGCATTTGTCTTTCATCACCTGGCTTATTTCACTTTGCATAATATGCTCCAGTTTCATCCATGCTGTTGTGAAGGGTAGAAGTTCCTTCTTTCTTTCTGTTGTGTAGTATTCCACTTTGTAAATGTGCCACAGTTTTTGTATCCACTCCTTTACTGATGGGCACTTAGGCTGTTTCCAGTACTTATATATTGTCATTAATGCTGCTATGAACATTGAGGTACATATGTTCTTTTGAATTGGTGTTTCAGGGCTCTTAGGGTATAATCCCAGCAGTGGAATTGCTGGGTCAAAAGGCAGTTCCATTTTTAGTTTTTTGAGGAAATTCCATACTGTTTTTCACAGTAGCTGCACCAGTCTTCATTCCCACCAACAGTGGACTAGGGTTCCCTTTTCTCCATAATCTCACCAGCACTTGTTGTTTTTTTTTTTTTTATTTGTTTATGATGACCATTCACTGGTGTGAAGTGGTATCTCATTGCAGTTTTAATTTACATCTCTCTGATGGCTAGTGATGCTGAGCATCCTTTCTTATGTCTATGGGCCCTCTGTATGCCCCCTTGGAGAAGAGTCTGTTCAGGTCTGACTAGTCCTTTTCTGTGGTCTCTATGTTTTTTTTTTAATGGTGTTGAGTATCCTTACAATCATCACTCTAAACTCTCTATCTGATAAATTGCTTACCTCCATTTCATCTAGATGTTCTTTTAGAGAATTCTCTTGTTCTTCCATTTTCAGTCTGTTTCTTTGTTTTTCCAGTTTGGCTGCTTCTTTGTATTTGTTTCTATGAAACAGATAGATCTGCAAAGACTCTGGCATAAGCCTTTGCCAGACACTGCTTGTGATTGGCCCTATTCAACCTGTTTGGAGCTATCAGTCATCCACAATGTGTAGCTTCCTCTGATGAGCCTGAGTGTATGCTGAAAGAACCAGACTGCATACCAAGGCCAGCTTTTATCACCACCCAGCCCCAGGTAGGGTCATCTGAAGTCTCATAGAGCTCCCTGAGATCCACCTTAGTTGTTAAACTAATTAATGATATAGCTTCAAGCTGTAATCAGCAGCTCAGCTTTAGCACCACAGGGCAGGGCAGAGTAATTCTTGTGGGCTGGGCTATTGCTTCCCCTGATGTTGATGCAATTCAGAGATGAGTGCTCTGCCTATGAAAGCTGGCTTCTGCAGTGTTGGGGATGACTCAGCACAGGGATCCTGATGGCTGTTCCTTCAGTTCTCTCCCCAGATCTGCCAAACTTAGACTCCCCTGAAGCATCTCTAGTCCTCTCTTTCCTCCCTCTATTGGAGCCCAGGTGAAGTGACTGCAAATGAAAATTTTGCATTGACCCTTTAAGAGGCTCTCTGCACCTCCAGCCACCTCTCACTGGCAGACAGAAACCCTGCTGCTTTTCACAGCTGGATGTTTTCTGGGTTCCTTTTCTGGCTCTGGTGCTGTAGGCTGGGGAGCCCAGCTTGGGGTTTAGACCCCACACTTCTCAGGGGAAACCCCCTGGACACTTAAATATCCCTCTGGATCTTCAGCTGCCACCTGTGGAAGCCCAGCCAGCCCTCTCATGCTTCCTCCACACTCCCTACCTGTTTCATTGTGGTGAAGTAGTTTTTTCTCTCTGTCTATAGTTATAAAGCTTCTCTCCACCTAGTGTTCATTTTGTCATTCAGGATATTTCTCTACAACTTAGTTATAATTGCAGATTGGTCCTGGGAAGAGGTTAGTGTAGCTTCCACTTATTCCTCTGCCACCTTGGACCACTGACCAATCACAGGTTTTAAAAGTTATATTTTCTTTCTTTATTATTTATTTTTAGAAAGAGGGGAAGGGAGGGAAGAGACAGAGAGAAGCATCAATATGTGGTTTCCTTTTGCACACTCCCTACTGGGGACCTGGCCCACAACCCAGGCATGTGCCCTGACTGGGAGTTGAACCAATGACTCTTTGGTATGCAGGCTGGTGCTCAATCCACTGAGCCACACCAGCCAGGGTTAAAAATTATATTTATAATTAACAAAAACAAGCTAGGTTGATGAGCAGAACACCAACATTTGATTTGCACATTGAGGGAAAGTTTGATTTTAACCCCAGTCACTTTTATAAACAGAACAAACAATCCATGTGATTATTGAAGATGTCCATTGGTCACATAGCAACATGTCCAAGGTCAATTATGTTGAGTACAAAGACTTCAGGCAGTGGGAAAAAGAAGAAGAAACTTGTCTCCTCTCTGTTACTGGAAGGGTACCAATGTTATAACATTAGTTTGGTTAATAACTCTCTAACATTTAAAAGACATTTTATAAACAAATTAAGTCAATTAGTACATATTAATTTACTTTTTAAGAAATCCTAAACACTTTATAACTAGGGGTGGTGGGTAGTACCTAATTCCTTGCATCACTGGTGTGTTAACAGGCAATATACATAGAGCATGCTCAGTTGCAACTAACACAACAAAGACATGAAAAACCCACAGTGAAATGCAAACAACACTCAAATGTATAGCCCCAGAGTTGACCTTTAACCTCTCCTGTTCAATGTTACCTGTTTATGATAAATTAACTGAATTATGTTAACCCTCTACTCCTTGAGGAAATAGGAGTATAACCAGTGTGGAGAGGAAGATTTGGGGAAAGTGGTATATCTAATCACCCCTCTTGGAGTAAAAAGCATGCTAAGAATCCTTTCTCTCATTTTCCTTTCTCACATTTTTATTCATATATGTGTCTCTCTAATATATTTCCTACACTGAGCTAGATACTGTTAGGTGATTTACATGCATTATGTCATTTAGCTTTCATACTGATTCTGCAAGATAGATATTGTCCCCATTTTACACAAAGAACCCAGCATATAAAAGTTTTATGTGATTTGCACAAGGTCACGGAGCTTATAGGTTGTGGGCTAGGACATACCTAGATCTGCTTGACTACATGGGCCAGATTTTTTACATCAACATGCAACCCCCTACTCTACCACTCTGTCTTCCTTCCACTTATTTTCTTTTTCCTCCTCAAAGCCTAAAGTGGTGGATGGGTGGTAGTACTGGAAGTATTTTTAAAGAAAGAAGGACTAACCTACTTTTCCTTTATAATTCTGAATGTGTATGATTTTCTATTTCCCCACATATAGCCTGGTGACCAGTATCCAAGAAAACATAGGCTTTCTACAGGCTCATGTTACATTTCTCTGAAATCTCTTCATGCTTTCAGTGACATTTTTTTAACAATCTGAAATAAGGGCATATAGCCTGAAACGTTGTGTTTTCTTTAAGAGAGTATGATAATAACATACTAAAAATAAAAACTAAGAAAGTACTTGTGGTGACCAACAAAGAGATAGGGGGCTGGCTCAAGGATTTGTTGATTGTTTCATTTGAGGTTGAACACATGAGGGAAGTAATGAGTAAAGTTAGACTAAATCCTTATCAGTGGACTTCAACAGGGTGGTCTTTCTGACAGGTCTTCTTGTTATATAGCCTTAATGCAGGCTTCCTGAACCTGGTGTTTTGTTAATCTGCAAGTACTTGTTTAGATACAAGGCTGTGGATTCTAAGAGACAAAGTGTTAATTAAGAGTTCTAATCCTTGCCTAGAAGATGGCTATAAAGATTAAATTTTGTTTCCTTTTTTCTAACAGTTAACAGCCTAGCAAAAAAAGAGATCAGTTGTAATGGGGAACTGAAGAAGAGAATAACTGCATTATTGTGACCAGTTGCTTTATAGTCATCTACTTAACCCTTAAATTTTGCAGGTTATAAATTACTCATTAGAAGGCAGAAAGCAAAACAGCCATAATCCTGTTTAGTGTCTCCAACCTCCAAAGAATTAGAGCAAAAAACCTTGGAAACAATAGGCCTGATGTGTTTTCATGCTGCTATTTCTTAACAAGCAAAGGTGGTTAAACAATGAGGACAAGCCCAAGTAATTATCCTGATATGCTGGTCCACAGGTCAGGGGTGGGCTTGATTAAATTCATGGAAGGCTGACCTATAAACATGGGAAAATGCCCCTTCTTTTCCACTCAGCCCTGCAGGCAGATAATCAATGAGCACATTTTACTTCCAGATTGAGACCAGAGCAATAGCCCATAGCACTCATTAGAGAATTCACTCCAATCTGTTGTTTTCTGATCAGTGAAGGGATTAGGACAAGAGGACAAGTAGCAGAAAGGAATTAGGAGGGGACAAAAGGAGGCTTTCCCTCTCTCCTCAATACATAGGGAATGCAGGTCTAAATTACAAAATTTTCAACTGCAAAAGCAACAAGACAATTAGTTTGTAGGTTTCTTTACATGTATAGAAAGCTACATATATTTGGCTTGAATATAAGAGCTTAATGTGCCAGGGACATCAAAACTTTTGGCACCTGCGCACCATACTGGAAGAAGAGTTGTCTTGGGCCACATATTAAATACAATGTGACATGTAATCACAAAAACTATCATAATGTTTTAAGAAAATTTATGGTTTTGTGTTGAGCTATATTCACAGCCATTTTGAGCCACATGTGGCCTGTAGGCCACAGGTTTGATACCCCTGGAACACTTAATTATTTACTAAGGACAATGGTTTTTGTATACTAAGAGTAAAATTCAATTTTAGATTCTTAGTGGTAATGATGTGAACATTTTTCAAGATGCCTTTGGCATTGTAAGTCTATTAAATAGACCAATTACATTTTGAGAGTAGAATTTGAATCTTTGCATATTTCTTTTTTTTATTAGTGTGATAATCTTTATATGTACAACACAGCTTCTAGTTCACCCTTTGGCTATATAGAATGAAATAGCTACTGGCTGACCTTTGTATTGAGCAAGCATTTCTTTCATATTCCTTTGCCTTTTCCTCTCATGATCAACAGCATATCTGAGTCAAGATGGTAGTGTTAAGCTATGAAATGGAGCTTTGCTCTTTGCAACGTAACCGGACTATGTAAGGATCAAGCCTCTAATTCTGCAGTAGAAAACTGAGTTACCCAACACAAACTATTTCCATTTATTTTCTTCTTGACAGTCTAATTAAGTTTGTGATTTCATCAGGCAGGCATTGTGTCTATCCTATGTTCCAATCACTACCTATCAAGCTGTTGCTCAGAAAATCATTACTGATAATGAAAAATCATTACTGATAATGAAACAAAATCTAATATTAAAAATATAGCTATTCTGGAAATGTACTTATTTACTTTGTTAAAGTAGTTATAGAGCAAGTGTTTCCTAGATAGATCATTTAACCATAGCATATAATAAAATGACTCTTTTCTTCCCACATCTTGCTTCTTTTTTTTAAGCCTTCTTAATAGCAGAAAGCTAAACTAAAAACTTTTAAGGATCCCTGCCATTAGACATATTGATGTGAAAGCACTGGAAAAAAACTGTTTGAATATCTTAAAAGAAATGAAAAGTAACTCCTAGTAATTTTGAAAATTATAATTTGAAGCTTCTATGTCACTTGTCCCAGGAAAGAGCCCATTCTGGCCAATTCTGATGGAGACAAGAAATGACATTTTGCCTTTTCCCTTACCAGAGGATGAAGTACCTGAGTTTTCTTTTGACTTACCCTGAGTGGATTTTCATTAAGGTAAGGGGGTTCACCTTCCACCATTTCAATTGCCATAATCCCCAGAGACCAGATATCAACTTTCGGACCATAAGCTTTTCGAGTCACCACCTCAGGTGCCATCCAATAGGGAGTTCCCACCATAGTGCTTCGTTTACTTTGCTCAGGGGTGATCTGGGCACAGAACCCAAAATCAGCTGCAGAGAAGAAAAGTCCCTTAAAACCAGCTCAAATTATTTTTCTTTTATAATAGCTCATTTTCATACATGGCTGTACTTTCCTTTGCTAGACACTGAGCTTCTACAACTGTCTAGCTCATATCCCTTTGTTGCCTGATCTCTCATCTGGTCCTGATTTTAAAAGGGTCTGAAATAGCTAACTGAAGTGATGCCAGTCTGGTTCCCTCCAACTTACAGAACCCTTCAATCTTCTTATTATATGTCACCCAGCAGATCGAAGTCACTAGAAATTCTGAAATATTACCTCCCGCCCAAAATATGGCCACAATCTACAGAAACACAGCATTAAACAATTATTTACTTAAAACTGGGCTCTAAATGCTTTCAAACCAATTGCTTTCAACAACCATTTTCTTCTCAACATAGTGAAAAAGCAGAAATCCCCCAATACACTCTCAAACACCACCAGAACCAAAATACCTACTCAATTTAACAGAGCCATCCATCCCAAGGAGAATATTGTCACTCTTTATGTCTCTATGGATCACCTGGTTTGAGTGCAAGAAATCCAAAGCTTGGAGGCACTATTGGATCAGGAAAAAAAAGTTCTAATTATATCACAAATAATTTTTAAAACTAAGTTTAATCTAGATAAATTTTGGGAAGGAGTATAATTTTATGTTGTCAAGTGAAATAAATTATGAAGTGCTTTAACACCATTTTGAAATCACATTGCCATTTACATCAGTGATGCAATTTAGTTTATACATATGAAACTCCTGAGTCAGACTAGGACATGAAGAGTGGTAGTATGATGAGTAGCACTAAGTCATTAATATAGTCAAACTAACCAATTAATATAATCATACTTTGACCTAGTTATCTAGAGGGTATGAATTCAGCTTGGTCTTAAACAGATGCAGTAAGCTTCTGCTTCAATGGTATGATCTGATTCAGTAGGTCTGGAGTGGAGCCCAGGAACCTGCATTTAAAACAAGTGCCCCAAGCTATTTCTGATGGACATCTAAGTTTGGGGACCACTATGAAGTAACTATAGGTACTTGTTTGAAAATGGCTTTGCATTGCATTAATAGAAGATGGAACAAACAGACTCAGAATCAAATATTCCCCTAAATACTACATGTTTGATATATTACATGAATAGAAAATATATGTGTTTAGTGGATATGTGTGTATGTTTGGGGAGGAGAAAATGAGAGTGAGAGGAGAGCAAGCAAAGGAGAAATTTAGGTGAAAATTTAAGATAAAAATCAAAGACCAGCTGGAATTATTTGGTTTCATTTTTCTATCACTGTTTTTTAAGTTTCAGTGGGTCAGGATTCCTAATGTATCCATAGAAAACCTCACCACAATGAATAGAATAGATGGTAATGCCCAATATAAAATTCCAATGAAGAGTGTTTTTTAATATTGAAAAATAATATAATAAAATATTCTTGGTTTAGCTTGAAAATAGGTATATGCCACTATTATTGGAAAAGAGGCAGATACTTTGATTCACTAGAGGCCTATGAGGGATGTCCAAATTTGTACTGTGGACATAACTACTTTTTGGGCTGAGGGAAGTCCTGGGTTAAATTACATTCTAGAAAAATATGGGATTATAATATGGTCTGTATTTTCACATGGCTCATTTGCACATTCAAGACAAAATAACTACCGTGTAAAAATTCCTTCAAATCAGAAAGAAGTTCCGTGCCAACATTACTGTTTTCCATGTTCACTGAAAGTTAAAAGCATGTAGGCTTAAATGTACCTTATGAATGGCATAATGGAACTCAAAAGACCCATATCAAAACAATTAAAATAAATAAGGGGCTGCAGGGGGAAGGGAAGGGGAGTGCTATTATGTTAAGATTTAAACTGAATTTAGTCTCTCCATTTTTTCAGTACAAAAAATGCACTATTATTACTTTGATGTTATAAACATTCTGAGTAGTCAGAGATAAAGAAGGAACTTCCAATTTTGGTGTTCTCATCATCTAGAAATGCTGTTTTCTTACCTCTCTGCAGACAGCTGCTATCTGTCCTTCATCCATACAGGTCTCTGTGACCACATCTGTCAAAGAGCCACCGGCCAAATATTCCATGACTACCCATAGTTCATCACCCACTAAGTAGCTAGAGCAAGAGAAGAAAAAGATGTTGACTCAGGCCTGAGAAAGTGGAGATTCTTCCATATTCCCATTAAGAAGGCAATTTGCAAACAGTCTTTTTTCCATTTGATTGTATTACATAACAAGAAGAGAATACCAGTGATGATGGTAATGAGATACTTGCTTAACATTAGAAGAGAATATGCATGGAAACCAAAGGATCATCAGTTATGACTGTGTGCCATGGAGAAAGGAAAGAGCAAGGAGGCCTCTGGTAACTGACTACTACATTCCTTGTAAAAGCTAGTTTCAATGAGCAGGATGAGTGAATAGCCCTTTTGGATAACTCAAGCCACAATGCTGACTTCTTGGACTGCAGTGGCCCATGGCATACAGACTTTTAGGCCCTTTATTCATATCTTGGCATTATTTTTTATTTTCCTGAATTGATTACTGAAATGTTTTCCAGCAGTCACTAAATCAAAATGATTCATGTTTGCAATGGATTTACTGTGCTGAGGTACCAGTTCCAATAGAAGTCAATTGTAACACTTTATGAGACAGTGATTTCTACTGTAAAATTTTACCCTTCTCTTTTCACCTCCTTTTTTTCTCTTTCTGTACCACGGGTATACCTGGCTCAAAGCACAGAAAGAAAGATCTTAAGCTCATTGAGGTTGTAGACCTAGTCTTATTTCTTTTGTATTCCAACCACAGAGTATATAGCACAGTGGAGTTAAACAGACACTTACTGAAATGGAATGACACAGGTGTTAACCACAAGTGAAGAGCTGATGCTGTCTTCAAATGTCTGTTTATAAACCACTTTCTAATACCACTGATGAAAGAGACATTAATTACCTGGTCTAGGAAAAAGATTTGAGATTAAAGTTTCAATTCCCTAGGCCTCATTATCAGTTAATTACAAAATACCCATTAGAGCAAGGGTATTGTAGACAGCCTTCCTCACTTAGACACCCAGAGACTGCACTGGCTTCAAACACTTGATGAAATAAATGTTTAATGCACCACAGCCCTCTCCTATATGCAATAGGCTATTTCTTGCCGAGACAAAGTCATGATCCCCAACGGGAAATTACACAAACTGCTCATGTTTAAAAGCAACACTATAAAATGTCTTCCAATGTTTGATGGATGGTCAAAGATAAGTGGATGCAAATTTAGCAATAGCTCTGATATTCTACAATTTTGTAGCATTTGAGAAATATTTATAGAATGAATACTAAATGAATAGATCCTAAATAAAATAATCTGTCAAGAAAATGATATACCATAAAGAAAACAAGTGCATAATGAGAGAAGACACTTACCTATCTAAATAATTAACAATATTGGGGTTCTTATTTTCCCTCATGACTAGAATTTCATTAATAATTAATTCTTTTTTGGGCTGCTGTTGAAGGTTCATCTGCTTTATGGCCACCTAAATGATGATTAAAATATAAGAATGAACTATAATTATTAGACTAAAAACAAACATCCACATTTTGGGGTACACAAATTCTTTATCTTAGTAAGCTTTTACTTGGTGCCACATACCTATTCCCCTTTCTGTGGTTAATCATGAGTAAACTATCCCCTTCAGATACTTTGGACATCAAAAAAGAAAACTTCAACATTAAGCCAGTGCTATCCATTGTTTTTCAGGCATAGATGCTATCAAAGAGGAAATCTGATCAATATGAATAATGGAAAATAAAAATCGACATTGAATGTTAGCACTTACCTCTTGTCCTGTTGCAATGTCTAGTGCTGTATAAACAGTACCTGATGCCCTGTGGGGGAGAAAATTATCAACTGAATAAGCAAAGTACTATTAATATATTTCCTTTTAAATAAATATAATTATTTTTAGGAGAGGCATATCAGTCAACTCAAAATTAAAGGATGAAGTTAAAAAAGAGTAACAACTGTTTTGAATAGTAACTGCACTTTAATTAATCATGACATATTCCTTTGGTGGACTAGGAACTCCATTTAGACTTCCTGGCAGCAGTCTATGTGCCATGGCATTTACAGTAATAATTTGAGCAAAATGTCCTTCCTCTTGTTAGGAATCCCCTGGAACATTTTAAATACTCCTTGGATGTTGCAACAACCAACACTGCAATTCTCTAATTAAACTAAAATACAGTTTAGGAAAGAATATATCCTTTTTTTCTTAGCAAACTGTAAATTAGTTGCTTCTTTTAACATATGGACAAAGTGGCTTTTAAAATATATTTTTAATTCTTAAGAATATCTTCATTTAACAAATCAAATACTCTCAGTCCTGTACTTACCTGTGTATTACACAAACCAATAACAACATGGCTTTACTGTTGAGTCATTTTTTTTTTCTTTCTGCTAAAATTCTCAACAGCTTCTACTATGAGGTTACATTCCAGTCCACTATCCTTTTAAAATCTACCATTTCTTGATTCTTGGTGGTATTCATGTTTGCATTCTAACTCCAATTGCAGGGTTCCTTTGCTTTGCAAATAGAAATTGCCTAGCAAAGCTCAATTCATGGTAAGGTTTTGTGAAATACTCATGCATTGTGAACCACCTCCCCACCTCCATCCCCAAGAAAAAGGAAAAGCCTAGTTATTTTTGTAGAAATGTTTCTTGTGAATAAAGGAATTAGGGAAAAAGTCACAGTTCTGTGACTCTCCAGGCATAATAATGCTCCAACATTGCACTTTCTGGCAATTATGGTTTCTCATTTGTTCTATACTTACCCTTTGTTCTTTTGTTTTTTATGTGTAGGAATTCTCTTGTTATGTCAGCCATTTCTTTGTCATTCTTCTCTTTGGATGAGCTAAAATATTTATCATAGGCCTAAGAAGTTTACATTACCTACTCCTTGGAATTAAATGAGTGGTATAGTAAAAGGAACATCTGAGTACTAATAGAGATTTGAGTTCTAACATTTGCCCTATCATTAAGCTACATGACCTTGGGCTACTCATTTGGGCTAGTCATTTTCCCTCTCTATTTCAGTCCCTTCACTTGGAAAATAATGATCACAACAACAGTAAACATGTATTGAGCATGTTGTGTGTGTCAGACACTGCACTAAAAACCTCATATAAATTACCTTATGTAATCCTTACCATATTTCTATAATGCAAGTGCTATTATTCCCATGTTATAGATAAGGAATCTGAGGCTCAGAGAGGTTAAGAAATCTGTCCAATGTTATAGACTTTATAATTCTAAGCCTGTCCCTCTGACCTGCAAAATATAGGAAATGGGTTACTTTACTTTTAAAGTTCTTTCATTCCATGATCTAGAATTTATGAACTGTTCATGCCACTTTGTATGTGCATTTAAATTATATTGGAAGTAAACTGAGAAATCATGCCTAATCAATAGGTGCCATCTAAACCAGGATTTGGTAATTTCAGAAATTTCTTAGATTACTTTAATCAAATTGGCATCTTAATTTTGTATGTTTGAGATTCTGGGCTCAGTGCACTTAGTTGGTCAATGAGTACTTGTTGAATAAACAAATTAATAAAAGTCTTTCAAGCAAACATTCAATTGCAATAAAACCTTGCATTTCTCTGAAGGAAACATTTCTTCTTTTACTTAAATCTACATAAAACTCTTTCCTCTTGGAAAAAATTATCAGACATTCCTAATATTAGTGGCCAGTTTGTGATTTGACCTTCCAAACTCAGAATTGCCTGAGTTTAAAGGAATAGATCATCTGAACCTGGTATGTATTTCAGCTGCATAAGCCCTGAACAACTATTTAAATCTATATGTTGAATGAAATTTAAAAATGCCTTTACTTGGTTTAATCTTATATATGTAGACCACTTGCTCAATTCTTTCAGGTACAAAAAAGTGATGATATCTGCAAAATTAGGTAATGAAAGTATCTATCTCATAAAACTACAGAGAACTAAATGGTACAATTTGCTTAAACATTTAGCCCTGTGCCCAGATGAGAGTTGATGTTTAATATAGTAACTGCTATTGTCATTATTTTGCTGCTGCCACCATTAGCTTGACAGTAGAGGATCATTGATTTGCTGAGTTGTTAGTTGGCTCTCCCCAGTCTCCCAGACAAAACATTCTTCTTAGCATCCATAACTATTTTCAAAAAGGACAAGGACTAGCAGAATACTTTTTAGAAGTTCCATGTCCCTTTTTTCCTTACTTAAATAGTTTTGTTTTTTCTTTAATTTTGGAATGCCTTTATCAAATGAAGAAACCATTATAATATGCAGAAACCATAATATAAAATGGGAGCTTTTCCAGTAAAGCCTAGGGGGGGAGGCCCAAAATTCCTGTTCCCAAATTCCTGCCCAGGTGGCCTTCCCCTTTTTCAGACCCCATCCTCCATTCCCTAATCCCATTTTCACTGTCCTGGAGGCTAAAATTGTGATTGGCTTGGAGTGCAAGGGTTATTAGTGTTTAACATCAGCAGAGCTTTAAAATCCTTGTGGGTTTTTTTGTTCCTCTCCTACCTCCCTTAGCACTTCATTGTCTTAAAATTGCTAGAGTTCTAACCATAGAATCACAATATTTGGGGGGTTTTGGTATACAAAATGCCCCAAATCCCTAATCCACAGAGGTTTAAGACTGTGAAAATCTAGGACATCAGTTATTAACTCAAAAACGAGCTTTCTCCTCACTTGTCTTTCCCCCACCTTATTGCATACATGCAGCTGTCTAGTGGGAGCCATTTTTCTTCCCCCAACTCTTATCCCTAATTTTAAAATAGTGACATCCTCATCCAACCCACTTTCCACACGTGATACCCACACCAACATATTTTCATCCATTTGGAATTCACTGCTCTGACCAGTAAGTTACTGGTTGGCCCAACTTCCAGCCTGTGTAGAATCCTTAACTCAAATGCATGTAGTCAAGTATTAACCTGCAGAGTAAAACTTACTGCCTTGTTTCCAGCTCCATCTTAACACTTCTAACATCTCTCTGCACCCAAGTTCTGATGTCTTTCCATATTCTAATTGGTATAAATGTGAATATCTCCCCTTCTTTTATTCATCTATTAAAGCACTCCTTTTGCTCACTGATGGGGTTAAGAACAGTAGTGCTCATCCCCATCTACTCAAACCTCTCCAGGTTCAAATCCTACCAGTTCCTAGTTATGTAGACCTAGGTAAGTAATTCAACCTCTCCTTGGCTCAGGATTATAGGATCACATGTACACAGTGTTTAAAACCAGTCCTGGTATATAGTAATTGTCAACAAATATTAGCAAATATCACTGTCATCATCATCATCATCATCATCAATTTCCATCATCATCCACAGACTACAACTTTATTTTAATGACATTTAATTACATTCACCACTATTATCCATCCTTTCCAATTATATAAGAAAAGTCTCCTAATTTTGAACAAAAGATTTTTAGTTAACCTATACTATGTTTCAAGAATATTAAATCAACCAACTGTTCAACCTTTGGGCCTCATCATCAATTACAGTGTGATGTGTATTGCTGGGTTCCTGGAATTACATTAGATGCTTTCTCAACAGTTTCTCCTTGACCTAGCCAAGCACTTATTACTCAAATGAAGACATTGGCATTTATCCTAAAGGATCTAGAAATAAACACAAAATAAACCATTTCTCTCTTATGCTCCCAAGACTAGTCAGTTTAATTATCAGCAATTTTCACCAGGTTTTGATGTTTCCTCCTAAGAACCAATGTCAAGCCATTATCATCAGTCATTGCCAAAGTGGAAACATGGTAGGACTTATAATTTAGATAAATCACTCTGATTCCAGCATAGAAATGAATTAGAGCAGGGAAAGAAGGCTAGTAGGAAGCTAATGGACTCAGAGAAAAATAAAAGGGAAAGAGGACTAGAGAGCTCAATGGAGTCCACGGACAGTTTCCTGGTAATAAGTATGAGCGAGCCAGAAGGATAGGGCAATATTCACATTTAAGTTTTACAAGTATAAATCTGATGTTAATGAGGTCAGAGTCAGGGATTTAATCCACATTTAGGATGGTTATTTTTGACACATATACCTAGTTCTACTGTTGTTGCTGCTGCTAGAAAAGTCTATATCATTTATGGAGCCTTACTTTCTGCTTGCTCTCTGTAGATGTGTGAATAATCTCACTTAATGCTCATCCTAACAACCCTATGAGGCAAGTTCCAGCATCTTCATTTTACAAATGAGGCAAACGAAACAGGGAAATGTAAATGTAAGTCCAAGCTTACATGTTAGTCAGCAAATAAGCTAAAAAATACATTAGTTTGACCCTATGCTCTTAACCACCATTTGATGATCTGTTGTATTCAGCATTTTTACATCAGTGCTAAGTGCAAGTGTGGTTCTTCCCAAAGTCTGCATTTATATCTACCATGCTAAACTGCCACCCTAA
Organism: Phyllostomus discolor; assembly: GCF_004126475.2. Lineage (NCBI taxonomy): Eukaryota > Metazoa > Chordata > Mammalia > Chiroptera > Phyllostomidae > Phyllostomus > Phyllostomus discolor. Next base: position 51,463,248 of record NC_050198.1, read on the forward strand.
AATACAGGAGTGAGCAAAGTAGGCGTAAAGTTGTGAGTAGGTGAAACACATAGTTTATTCTTGTATTATTATTTATTAATTATTGTATCATTGTACAAACAACTGTAAACCCCTGTGTTTCTCTTGCCTCTAATTTTCTGCTCACTTAGTCCATGTGTCCCCTGAAAGCCATTTAGTTTGTCCCTGGACATGGTAAATTTGATCCCTTTGGCATAACTATATAAGATGGTTCTTCTGTTTTCTGACTCAGTTACAATTTGGTCATGTTGCAAGAGTGGACTGGTTCAAGGATTAGTTCTTAGAATTGGACTTTATCTTCTGCTGAGTATTTAAGACACAGTTACCACTTTTAGGCCCCTATTTAGAGATTGTCTTGGTATATTAATGCACTTGACATAAAAAAATACATAGATATCACATTGTACAAACTACCTACTATATATTTGATTGTTTTGTTGGGGATCAGGAAAGGAAGTGAACTGTGTTACCATTTACACATGATAACTTTTAGAGAGAGAGATTTTAACAGTGATTTCTTTTCTGTGATTTGCTTCTCAAAATGTACTACTAAATTAAAAAAAATTAAAATTATGTAAAAGTCATATCAACTCAGTCCTTTTCTAAGTATACAGAATGTAGCCAGGACCAGGTGGTATAGTTTTTAACTATGAGGATTATAAATCTGAATAGAATTTTTTTTCTTCAGCTAGGGTATGACATTTTCCAGAATATTTACGATCATTTAATTTTAAATAGAGCTGTAACACATTATGGATATGAGGCCAGGGAGTTCCCAGGGTTATATAGTCCAGTGATAATGAGGCCACACTTATAGGGCTTAATGCCTGGGAAGGCTAGATAACTTTAAACCTACCCACTTCAACATTAAGTTTAAGCAGCTGTTCCACCGTGTGCACCATTGGATTCAAGAGGGCCTGGACAGGAAAGGGAGCAGGTTGCTTAATACAAGCTCATTACTGTGGCTGCAAAAAACAACTTAAAGTGCAAATTCTGCTAATGTTGGTTGACTGAGTGGCATCATCTTTCTTTACATGGGAGAGCACACAAGTCAGTACAGTTAAGAGAATAAAGAGCATCTTCTTTTGCACCATAAACACTATTCTTCACAAATGCTAATATACGTCCAATCTCCTTCATCACAAAGCCTATTATAGAGCTCAGACTACATTTATTTAGTGCTTCATAGCAGTGTTCTACCATATATGGGCCAAAATAAATCCAATTAGGAAGAAAATACTTAATCACTCTGTAAGCACACTGGACACCACTTCTACTCCTGCCCATAGTTTCTTAAACAAAGAAAAACAAGTCAGAGGTTTTATTCTCAGAACTTATCCCTGAGTTCTATGCTGTACACTGCTTTGTCAGGTTCTTTAAATAAACTGTTATTCATCAAGTCCTTTAAGAAATAAGTTTCAAAACTATTGAACTTCAATATGGGAACTTCAAGGTAGAGCAAGAAAAGGGCTGCTCATTGAGTAGCAAAGTCTGAAAAATACCTAACATGATATATTTACTTTCTCAAGTCTTAAAACTAAAACTAATTTAGAGGGAAAGGGGTTGAGGGCTTGCAAAATAAGAAAAAAAGGTTGTTTGCAATCATTGATGGATTTAGTCACATTATCATTCTATATAATTATACAACTGTCAAAGATCCAAATATTTGACAAAATTACTTTAGCTAAATTTATAGTCTTTTATGCATAGGAGAACAATAATTTCAACAGATACTACCCTTGTCATTTTCTGACAAATTTAGCCACATAGCTGGTGTAATCTACAAAGACATATGATATACAACAAAGATACTTTGGCATAATACAGACATGGTCTATACTGGCCAATGGATTCTTCAGGGTAGACTTTTTTGGTCATAGGATTTCTTGTTAGAGTTGCTTTTACAAACATTTTTCCTTTTGAAAATCAGAGTGAGAATGTGTATTAATTACAGCCTTATAGTCCAAAATAAATGAATACAGCTGTGTTGCTGAGTGTGTTGAAAAACAGGCACTCTTATACCTTGGTGGGAGTGTGAAATGGAACAGCCTGAATGAAGGGCAACTTAGTAATTAAAACATGCATACACTGGACATTAAAGATAAACATAGATCACCTCCTCACACAACCACATCAAAATGACAAATAAACTTACGAATAACCATTATTCAGGGCTGTGAAAAACTGAACTGAATGAAAGTCCTACAACTACAGAATTAAAGAAGAAACAAAATACAGAAATAAAGAAGAAACCATATCAAGGCTGGTAGGAGGGGCAGTCACAGAATGGGCTGGTCCCACACCCACATGTGGCAGATAAATATTGGGAGGGATATCTCAGGAGTGATGGGTCCCAGCCCCACATCAGTCCCTCCAGCCCAGGGTTCCAGTGCCAGGAAGATAAGTCTCCATAACTTCTGGCTGTAAAAGCCAGCAAGGATTGAGTCTGTGGAAGACAGAAACTGCTGGAATCATAGGCAATTCATCTTAAAGGGCCTAAACACAGATTTACTTGGACTCACTTCGCTCTGAGCTCCAGAACTGGGGCAGCAGATTGAAAGGCATCAGAAACATGAAGGGAAGAATTGAATTGTCTTATACCAGGGAAAGAGCTGGAGGGCAGCTTTCTCCCAGACAGAAGTGCTGGCAGAGGCCATTGTTCCTTAGCTGAGCCCTCCCCTCATGGAGCCACAGAGCTGGCAGCCATTATATTTGAGATTCCATCAGCTTGACTAACTCTGTGTGCTCCACCCTGGTAATTCCCTGGGCTCTGTCCCACCCAAGTGTCTGGTCCACCCAAGCTGTTTCCAGTGGCTTTTCCTTACCAATGGCTTATCTTGGATCATGCTTCAGATTTTCCTAAATTCTCTCAAACAAGCAGCATCTGGCATCAGTACCTCTTGCTAAGTTTCTCCAGGCCTGGCACTAGCAGCAGCTGGCCCTGGCTCATAGCTGGACTTCTCCTGGGTAGCTCCAATCCCAGCACAAGTAGCAGCCATTTGCAGATCAATTCATAGCTTATGCTGTGTGACCCCAGACAAAACACAGGTGGTGCCTGATCTTGGACATGCCAACAGCAATCAAGGCTCAACTACAAGAGGATGCTGTACACAGCCCACACAGTGGGTGTGCCTTGAGTACACAGCTTGGGTAATAGGGGAGGCTGTGCCACTGGGCCCTATCAGACACCTGCTACCTTAGGCTATTCTATCAAGCTTGGCATATATAGCAGCTCTACATAATATATATAAACAAAGAGGGGCTGTAAAAATGAGGAGACCAAGAAGCATGGTTCACATGAAAGAAAAGAACAAAAATGCCAGAAAATGAAACTAAACTTAATGGAGACAAGTAACCTACTAAATGCAGAGTTCAAAAACACTGGTAATAAGGATGCTCAAGGAACTTAATCTGGACCAACAGCATAAAAAAGATCTAGCCAGAAATGAAGGATACACTAATTGAAATAAAGAACAATTTAAATGAAATCAACAGTGCAGTGAATAAAGCTAAGAATTAAATCAGTGATTTGGAACATAAGAAAGTAAAAACAACCATTCAAAACAGCAAGAAGAAAATAAAAAAAAAAAAAGCCCTGCTGGCTGGCGTAGCTCAGTGGATTGAGTGCAGGCTGCAAACCAAAGCATTGCAGGTTCAATTCCCAGTCAGGGCACATGCCTGGGTTGCAGGCCATGGCCTCCAGCAACTGCACATTGATGGTTCTCTCTCTCTCTCTTTCTCCCTCCCTTCTCTCTCTTAAAATAAATAAATAAAATCTTAAAAAAAAAAACAGCAAGAAGAAAAAAGTATCTAAGAAAATGATGAAAGTATAAGGAACCTTTGGGACAACTTCAAGTGTACCAACATTCACATCGTGAGGGTCCCAGAAGGAGAAGAGAAATAGCAAGAACTTGGAAAGCTATTTGAAAAAATAATGACAGAAAATTTCCCTAACTTGGTGAAGGAAATAGACATATGAGTCAGGAAGTGCAAAGAGTCCCAAACAAGATGAACTCAAAGAGGGGCACACCAAGACACATCATAATTAAATGCCAAAGTTTAAAGACAAAGACAGAATCTTAAAAGCAGCAAGAACAAAGCAGTTAGTTACCTACAAGGGAGCTCCCATAAGACTGTCAGCTGATTTCTCTAAAGAAACTTTGCAGGCTATAAGGGGTTGGCAGGAAATATTCAAAGTCATGACAAGCTGGGACCTACAGCCAAGATTGCACTACCCAACAAAGCTATCATTTAGAAGTAAAGGACACATAAAGAGCTTCCCAGACAAGAAAAAGGTAAAGGAGTTCATCACCACCAAAGCAGTATTACATGAGACATTAATGAGTCTTCTTTAACACGAAGATAAAAAAAATGTGAACAATAAAATGGCAATAAATACATATCTATCAACAATTGAATCTAAAAAACAAAATAAACAAACAAGCAGAACAAAAACAATACCATAGATACAGAGAATGTTTTGATGGTTGCCAGTTGGAAGGGATGTTGGGGAGATGGGTGAAAATGTTAAAGAGATTAAGAAGTACAAATTGGAGCGCATGCTGACGTGCTGGAGGGAAGAAATGAGGCAGGCAGAAAACTTGGAAAGAAAAGAGCTGTGATCCATCTCTTCCACCAAGAATGTACTTTCTTCTGAGGAACTTCAGTTGTGTGAATGCAGGTAGACTTTTTACACTGGGATGATTTACTCCAGCATTTTTACCTGCATGTTCCGAGTCAGTTCGGGCGCATCAGTCCTTTCAGCAGAACCTTCCACAGGCACTCAACCTTTCATGGCTCAGGTGTGCCAAGACAAAAAAAAAAAAGAGAGAGAGACCCAAATGGGAGAACAGATCAAAGCTCCAGAACAATACAACTAAGTGACGAAGAGATAGGCAACCTATCAGATGCACAGTTCAAAGCACTGGTGATCAGGATGCTCATAGAATTGGGTGAATTTGGTAGCAAATTAGATGAAAAAATGAAGGCTATGCTAAGTGAAATGAAGGAAAATGCACAGGGAACCAATAGTGATGCCAAGGAAACTGGAACTCAGGTCAACAGTGTGGACCAGAAGGAAGAAAGGAACATCCAACCAGAAAAGGATGAAGAAACAAGAATTCAAAAAATTGAGGATAGGCTTAGGAACCTCCAAGACATCTTTAAATGTCCCAACATCTGAATCATAGAGATGCCAGAAGGAGAAGAGGAAGAGCAAGAAATCAAAACCTTATTTGAACAAATAATAAAGGAGAACTTTCCCAACCTGGCAAAGGAAAGAGACTTCCAGGAAGTCCAGGAAGCTCAGAGAGTCCCAAAGAAGTTGCACCCAAGGAGGAACAGGAACACACCAAAGCACATCATAATTACATTAGCCAAGATTAAAGATAAGGAGAGAATCCTAAAACCAGCAAGAAAAAAGGAGACAGTTACCTACAAGGGAGTTCTCATAAAACTGTCAGCTGATTTCTCAAAAGAGACTATACAGGCAAGAAGGGGCTGAAAAGAAGTATTCAAAATCATGAAAGGCAAGAACCTACATGCCATATTGCCCTATCCAGCAAAGCTTTCATTTAGCATGGAAGGGCAGATAAAGTGCTTCTCAGATAAGGTCAAGTTAATGGAGTTCAGCATTACCAAGCCCTTATTATATGAAATGTTAAAAGGACTTATCTAAGAAAAAAAGATAAAAAATATGAACAGTAAAATGACAACAAACTCACAGTTATTAACAATGACACCTAAAACAAAAACAAGCTAAGCAAACAACTAGAACAGAAACAGAACCACAGAAATGGAGATCACATGGAGAGTTATCAGCAGGGGAGTGGAAGGGGGAGAGAGGGGGAAAAGATACAGAGAATAAGTAGCATAGATGGTAGGTAGAAAATAGATGGGGGGGAGGGGTAAAGAATAGTATAGGAAATGTAGAAGCCAAAGAACTTATATTTATGACCCATGGACATCAACAAAAGCTGTGGGGGGTAGGGGATGTGGGTGGGAGGGGCTGTGCAGGGCAGAGGGGAATAAAAGGGGGAGAATGTGACAACTGTAATAGCATAATCAATAAAGTATATCATTAAAAATAAAAAAGTAGAAATTGGTAGTTACAGAATACTCATGGGGATGTAAAGTACAGCATAGAGAATAGAGTAGCCAAGGAACATACATGCATGACCCATGGACATGAACAAGGGTGTGGGGATTGCCCGATGTACTTACTGGGTAGGCGGAGCTGGGTGGATGAGGGCAAAGGGAGAAAATTTGGACAAATGTAAAACCACAAACAATAAAATATAATTTTATTTTTTAAAGTTTATTTTAATCATTGTTCAAATAAAGTTTTCTCCTTTTTACTCCCAATTCAGCCCCCCCAACCCTCCCCGCTTCCCTCCCATTACCACCCTCCCCATAGTTTATGACCATGTATTCTTTAAGTTTGTTCCCGTGAACCCTTCCCACTGTTCCCTTAAATTCCCTCTACTCTCTTCTGTGGGCACTGTCAGCCTGGCCTCTATTTCAGTGTCTTTGGTTATATTTTGCTTGTTTCTTTGTTTTGTTATTTAGGTTCCTGTTAAAGGTGAGATCATATGATATTTGTCTTTAACTGCCTGGCTTGTTTCGCTTAGCATAAAGTTTTCCAGCTCCATCCACGCTGTTGCAAAGGGTAGGAACTCCTTTCTTTCTGCTGCATAGAATTCCATTGGGTAAATGTAGAATAGTTTTTTGATGCATTCATTTACTGATGGGCATCTTGGTTGCTTCCAGAATCTAGCTATTGTAAATTGTGCTGCTATGAACATTGGGATGCGTAGGTTCCTTTGGAGTGGTGTTTTAGGATTCTTAGGATAGAGTCCCAGCAGTGGAATTGCTGGGTCAAAAGGCAGATCCATTTTTAGTATTCTGAGGAAGTTCCATACTGCTTTCCATAGTGGTTGTACCAGTCTACAGTCCCACCAGCAGTGCACTAGGGATCCCTTTTCTCCACAACCTCTCCAACACTTGTTTGTTGCTTTGTTTATGAGCGCCATTCTGTCTGGTGTGAAGTGGTATCTCATTGTGGTTTTAATTTACATCTCTCTGATAACTAGCGATATTGAACATCGTTTCATATGTCTTTGGATTTTCTGTATGTCCTCCTTGGAGAAGTGTCTGTTCAAGTCCTTTGCCCACTTTTTAATTGGGTTACTTGGCTTCTTAGAGTACAGTCTTGTAAGTTCTTTATATATTTTGGAGATTAAACCCTTGTCTGAGGTATCCTTGGCAAATATGTTTTCCCATACAGTTGGGTCTCTTTTAATTTTGATACTGTTTTCTTTAGCTGTGCAGAAGCTTTTACTTTTGATGAGGTCTCATTTGTTTATTCTTTCCTTTATGTCCCTTGCTCTAGGAGACAAGTCAGTAAAAAAGTTTCTGTGTGAAATATCTGCGATTTTCCTACCTACATTCACTTCTAGGACTTTAATGGTGTCACATTTTATATTTAAGTCTTTTATCCACCTTGAATCTATTTTTGTATAAGGTGTAAGTTGGTGTTCGACTTTCATTTTTTTGCACATGGCTGTCCAGCTCTCCCAACACCATTTGTTGAAGGGGCTATTTTTACTCCATTTTATGTTGCTGCCTCCTTTGTCAAATATTAATTGACCACAGAGACTTGAGCTTATTTCTGGGTTCTCTGTTCTGTTCCATTGGTCTATGTGCCTGTTTTTATGCCAATACCAGGCTCTTTTGATTACAGTGGCCTTGTAGTATAGTTTAGTGTCGGGTATTGTGATCCCTCCTACTTTACTCTTCTTTCTCAAAATTGCAGCAGTTATTCGGTGTCGTTTATAATTCCATATAAATTGTTGAAGTGTTTGTTCTATGTCTGTGAAATATGCCATTGGTACTTTAATAGGAATTGCATTAAATGTGTAAATTGCTTTGGGTAGTATGGACATTTTGATATTAATTCTTCCAATCCATGAACATGGTCTATGTTTCCATTTGTTTGTGTCTTCCTTGATTTCTTTCCTGAGTGTTAGGTAGTTTTCTAAATAGAGGTCGTTTACCTCTTTGGTTAGGATTATTCCTAGATATTTTATTTTTCTTTTTGCTATTTCAAATGGGATTTTTTCCTTGGTCTTTGCTTCTGCTGTTTCATTGTTGGTGTACAGAAATGCCTTTGATTTCTGGATACTGACTTTGTATCCTGCTGTTTTGCCAAATTCATTTATGAGGTGAAGCAGTTATTTGGTAGAGTATACTATCATGTCATCTGCCAACAGTGACAGTTTTGTTTCCTCCTTTCCGATTTGGATGCCTTTTATTTCTTTTTCTTGTCTGATTGCTGTGGCTAAAACTTCCAGTACTATATTGAATAGAAGTGGTGAAAATGGACAGCCTTGTCTTGTTCCTCATCTTACTGGAAAAGATTTTAATTTTTGTCCATTGAGTATGGTGTTGGCTTTAGGTCTCTCATATATGGCCTTTATTATGTTGAGGAATGCTCCCTCTATTCCCACTTTCCCGAGTGTTTTTATCATGAATGGGTGCCATACGTTATCAAATGCTTTTTCTACATCAATTGATATGATCATGTGGTTTTTGTCTTTGCTTTTGTTTATGTGATGTATTACATTTACTGACTTGCGAATATTGAACCATCCTTGCATCCCTGGAATGAATCCCACTTGGTCATGGTGTATGATCTTTTTAATGTATTGTTGGATGCAGTTTGCCAGTATGTGGTTGAGGATTTTAGCGTCAATGTCCATCAGTGATATTGGCCTGAAGTTTTTTTTCTTTGTTTTGTCTTTATTTGGTTTTGGAATTAGGATGATGTTGGCCTCATAAAAAGAGTTTGGGAGACTCCCATCTTTTTGGACTTTTTGGAATAGTCTGTGAAGGATAAGGGTTAGCGCTTCCTTAAATGCTGTGTAGAATTCTCCTGTAAAACCATCTGGTCCAGGCTTTTGTGTGTTGGGAGTTTTTTGAGTACTGCTTCAATTTCTTTTGTTGTTATTGGTCTGTTCAGGCTTTCTGCTTCTTTTTCATTGAGTTTTGGAAGATTATATTTCTCTACAAAAATGTCCATGTCATCTAGGTTTTCAAATTTTTTGGCATACAGTTCTTTGTAGTAATTTCTTACAGTCTTTTGTATTTCTGTGGTATCTGTTGTAATCTCTCGTCTTTCATTTCTGATTGTGTTTATTTGGGTCTTCTATTTTTTTTCTTGATGAGTCTGCTTAAAGGCTTGTCGATTTTGTTTATCTTTTCAAAGAACCAGCTCTTGGATTCATTGATCCTTAGAATTGTGCTTTTAGTCTTTATGTCATTTAATTCTTCTCTGATATTGGTTATTTCCTTCCTTCTGCTTTCTCTGGGCTGCCTTTGTTGTGTTCCTCGAGCTCTTGTAGACGTAGGGTTAGGTTGTTTGTTTGGAATGTTTCGAACCTTTTTAGGTGGGCCTGTATTGCTATGAACTTCCCTCTCAGGACTGCCTTGGCTGTGTCCCATACGTTTTTGGTTGTTGTGAGTTTGTTTTCATTTGTTTCCAGAAACCTTTTGATTTCTTCCCTAATATCATTCTTGACCCATTCCTTGTTTAATAGCATGCTATTGAATCTCCATGTTTTTGAGTGTTTTGGGTTTCTTTTCTTGGGGTTGGTTTCTAGCTTCAGTCCCTTGTGATCCGAGAAAATGCTTGGTATGATTTCAAATTTTTTTGAAATTCTTGAGGCTTGTTTTGTGGCCTATCATGTGGTCTATCTTTGAGAATGTTCCATGTACATTTGAAAAGAATGTATACTTAGCTTCTTTTGGATGGAGGGCTCTGTATATATCAGTAAAGCCCATTTCATCCTGGATATTGTTCAATGCCACAATATATTTGTGATGTTTTGTTGGAAGATCTGTCCGTTTTTGATAGTGGGGTGTTAAAATCTCCCACTGTAATTGTGTTGTTGTCCATATCTTTCTTGAAGTCCTCTAAGATTTTCTTTATGTATTTGGGTGCTCCTATGTTGGGTGCATATATATTCACAATATTTATGTCTTCTTGGTGGGTTCTTCCCTTGAGTATTATGAAGTGACCTTCTGGGTCTCTCTTTATGGACCTTTTTTGGAAGTGTATTTTGTCTGATATGAGTACTTCTACCCTGGCTTTTTTTTCCTGTCCATTTGCTTGGAAGATTTATTTCCAGCCCTTCACTTTCAGCCTGTGTAGGTCTTTTATCCTGAGGTGGGTCTCTTGTAGACAACAGGTATGTGGGTCATTTTTTCTTATCCATTCAGCTATTCTATGTCTTTTCATTGGAGCATTTAATCCATTTACATTTAAGGTTATTATTGATAGGTACTTATTCATTGTCTTTCATGTACCTGTGTTCCTCTCTCTCTCTCTCTCTCTCTCTGTCTCTCTCTCTCTCTCTCTCTCTCTCTCTTTTCCTTCCCTTCCTTAAAGCAGTCCCTTTAGGATCTCTTGCAGAGCTGGTTTGGTGGAGATGTATTCTTTTAGACTTCTTTTGTCTGGGAAGCTTCTTATTTGGCCTTCTATCTTCATTGAGAGCCTTGCTAGATGTAGTATCCATGGTTGCAGACCTCTGGTTCTCATTACCTGTAGTATTTCTTGCCACTCTCTTCTGGCTTGAAGTGTTTCCATTGAGAAGTCAGCTGTTAGCCTTATTGGGGCTCCCTTGTATGTTACTTCCTTTTTCTCCCTTGCTGCCTTTAAGAATCTGATGTCTTGAAATTTTGGCATTTTAAATGTGATGTGTCTGGAGTTGGGCCTCTTTGGGTTCCCCTTGATTGGGACTCTGTGTTTCCTGGATTTCTGTGACTTTCTCTCATCAAATTAGGGAAGTTGTCCTTCATTACTTATTCAACTAGGTTTTCGATCCCTTGCTCTTCTTCTTCTCCTTCCGGTATCCCTATTATACAGATATTATTACGTTTCATATTGTCTTTCATTTCTCTTAGTCCCTCTTCATTCTTTCTGAGCCTCTTTCCCTTTTCTTTCTCTTTCTGGATGTTGTTTTCTACTTTGTCCTCCAGCTCACTAATCCAATCTTCTGCTTCATCAATCCTGCATTTCATTTCTTCTACTGTGTTCTTCAGTTCAGAAATTGTATTCTTCATTTCCTCTTGACCTTTGTTGAGAGTTTCTATTTCCTTTTTCATGTTTATATATTTTGTAGTGAGATTGATGTAGTTTCCCTCTAATTTCTGATAGCTCATTGTGAGTTCATTCAACTTCCTGATAATCATTGTTTTGAACTCGCTATCTGATAGTTGAGTTTCCTCTATTTCATTTACAATTTTTCCTGAGGCTTCCTCGTTTCCCTTCAATTGGGGGTTGTTTTTTGTTTTCTCATTGTTCATGGGTTTCTTCTTTTTTCATCTTGTTTGTTAAATTGATCTGGTCTGATTCCCTGTAATTATGGTGTGAACTTCTGTGGTAGAATATTTGTGAGATTCAGTGGTGCAATCTCCTTCATGTATTCTGGTGTTCACAGCTTCCCCCTACTCTTTTTTGTGATCCGTTGGAGGAGTAAGGCAAAATGGTTTAAGACAGCTAGACAGTATACTATGATATTTACATTAGCAGCCAATAGAGAAGAGATGGGTTATCCTTTGGCTCCTTATAGTGTTAACTGTTATCCTCCACCCCACTATCCACGTTTTAGAAAGGATAGAAAGAAGGTAAGACTCTTATTGGGGACGAGAGGATTGTTTGTTGGATCTAGAAAGCTGTGAGGCTGTGGGAGGTCAGATTCTAAGGTAGGGTTGGATTAAATTTTAGTATATAGGAGTAGTGTGTAAAAGAATAGAGACAACCCCCACAATAGTATAGTTCAGAAAATTGCAAAGTGGGCTGAGATCAGGTAGGGGTATTGAGTAGTATTTACAACTGTATAGACTAGGTCTTACTAACAGTAATAGTAAAGTGACAGTCTTGTGGCAGAATCGATGAGGTCTAGGTAAGAAGAATAAAGAGTAGAGAACCTTGAGAGGTGTACTAATGGAACACAAATGAAGGATAGTAAATTATCAACACACTGTGACTGAGATAGCAGGGGGAACCTACCAAATGACAGTATAACCAGCCAAGCAAAGAAGATTATACAGAAAGAAAAAGAATACCAAAATATTTTTAAAATAAAAAATGTCGGAAAAGTGAGAAAAAGATAATACAAATTTACAGTAACTTGCAAGATTAAAAAAAAGGAAAGAAAAGCAGAAGATGGAGTGCAGGAGAGATAAACTTGGAGTGGAAAGAATAATATTAGGATGAATGGAAGAGAAACACAAGGGATTGCGAGATAAAAATAATAAGAATTGAAAAATAAAATGTCACATAAAACACAAGATAAAATCAATGAACCACCAACAGCCACAGAAAGAAAACCAAACCAAACCAAACCAAACCAAACCAAACCAAACCAAACCAAACAAGGAAAGAAAACCCCTTGTTGGTTTCTAACTGACCAGACCAGTTTTTCTGATCTTGCTGGCTTCAGCTGGCTGAGGGACCTTTGAAATGCTTCTCTCTCTCCCAGCCAGTTCTCAGCAAGTCTGTCAGGTACCCTGGGCGCTCCGGAGCACACTGGCTCTCTGGATCTCACTTCCACATTCTTTCAGACTCCAGGGTCCTACAGGGTTCCATCTCTATGATCTCAGGAGGCACCCGCGACATTTTGGGATTCACTGCGCCGCCCCTGGGAATTGTAAAAGGGTGCGTCCCTCCCCCAAACTTTTGAGATTCGGGGTCTAGGATCGCCCTAAGTGCCTCGCCGCGACCCTTCCGGGTTCACAGCGTATGCGAGTCAGTCTTCCCGATGGTGCGCTAGCCGAGCCCTTTGTGGCTCTGTGTTCCCCGCTGAACTGCACTCCGACTGGGCTAGGGGTGTTGGCACCTTTCCCAGCTCCCCGGTCGGGCTGGCTGGAAGTTTCTGAGCCACTACTGTAGGAATGCACCGAGCGCCACGTCCCTCCCGGGATCACAGCATGCGATTCAGGCCTCCCTATGGGGCACGAGCCAAGCCCGGCCTGGCTCTGTGCTCTCCACCGATCTGCAATTCCACCGGGCTAGGGGTGTGGGCGCTCTTCCAGGCTGCCCCTGGTCGTGTCAGCTAGAGGCCCTCACTTCTCCCAGGTCTCTGGGCGGGTGTTCATAGTCCCTGGGCGATTTTTTCCCAGTCCAACTGGCCAATCTGTTCCTTCTAACAACACGTTCTCCCCTGGAGTTGCTCACCCCCTGTATTCGGGGGAGGGAGCAGCGACTCCCCTCTCCTGGGAGCCCTGAGGCAGACCTGGGAGCACCGGGCCTGGGGACTGCACACCCCTAGACCCCGCGCTGATCCCTGGGCCCCTTTTGTCCTGAAGCAGTCTCCTTACCGTCTGGTTTTTCAGTGATTGCAATAATTTTTGATGTCCTGCTTTCAAAAGTGATTCAGTAACCTAGTCCACTTGCTCTGTTTCTCCACCGATCCGCGAGTTTCCCTCCTCTTCACAGAAGCCGAGAAAAATGCTGCCTAGAGTAAAGCCGCCATCTTCTGTCCACCATAAAATATAATTTAAAAAATGCACATAACCTTTTATGTAATAATTCCACTTTCAGGAATTAATTCTAATGATAAATTTGCATGTGTATGAAACAACTTATTTGTAAGGATCTTCACTGAAGCCTTGTTTATAATAGCAAAGCATTTGAAGCAAACTAAATGTCTATCAATGGTGGCCTGATTAAATAAAGTATAGTACATCCAAATGACAAAACACTGCATCTGTTAAAAAGAATAAGTTACTGACATGTAAACTTTAAGACATAACAGAAAATGACACATAACAGAAACTGAGATAGTTTGTTACCACTCGTGTTAAATACATGCCCAATGCATACACAGAGAAATGTACCATAAATGCCCAAATACAAAGAGTATTTTTTTCATATTTTTTTCCTCAGGACAAAAGGATTCCTTCATATTCAAATCTTTCTCGTATAATTTGGTAATTCTCCATATTCATTTATTTTTTTATCTATAAAGTACTGTTTGGGAAAGACACATTAATTTGAAATATTCTCAATCAATGTTAGTTTTGGATGCTCATAGAGAGTACCTGTAAGAATTGGAATAAAAAGATGTATATAAATTATTTCTGAAGGTATTATCTAATAACCACAAGTGTTAGATTAACACAGACAAGTTTTTATAGGTCATATTCTAAATTAATACTGTGAAAAGGGATCACATTAACCAAAGATAGGACAGTTGGACCACCAAAAACAGTAATGAATGCGATTGAATGAAACAAATTAAAAATATAAAAGCCTATGAGTTTATGAAGATATTTTTAAAATAAAAGATAAAAAAGGGATGATAGTGATGAGAAAGGTGGGAGCAGAGTCCACTTCCCCCTGAGCATGGGTGAAACACTTAGCTGATTTTCTGAGGAACACAGTGAACAGCCAAAGGTGCCCCAGCATATATGAAGATTGGAGACCAAAAATTGTAGAGGACATTGAAAAATCAGACTGTAATGAGAGTGCTTCAGGACAATAAAGTCCCTGGGATCAGTGCGGGGACCAGGGTGGCTGCAGTCCAGGCCTGGTGCCCTCTGGGTCTGCCACAGGATTCTTGGGAGAGAGCAGGTCAGTGCCTCATTCCCCTGCCAAACAAGGTTTGAGCAGCACCAGGAGGGACCTGGATGCTTGAAGTTACAGGGGGGTGAATAAGGATGAAGTGGCAAACACAGAGGGGTGGTATGCACCCACGGAGACTGTGGATGGCCACAGTAGCTGTCCTCCTGCAGCAGTGGAGGCCTCGCACTCACACCCGTAGCCCCAGGATGGTGTGCACCTGAACCCTCGGCCCAGGGGCTGCCCATCCCAGGCCAGCAGCAGAGGCTGCGTGCTCATGCCCACAGCCCCTGGGATGGAGTGCACCTGACCCCACTGCTCAGAGGTACCTTGCACCCAACCCCAGTGCCTGTGCAGCAGCAGGGAAGGCCTGTGACCACATCCACCACAGCAGCCACAGAGGCACCCCTGCCCTGCAGGGCTGACTGGCTCTCTAAGATGAAGGCAGAGATGCCCCGTCAGAGGAGACCTGCAGGGCTCAGGGAGTCAGCAATCTCCAGGAAGACTTAACTCAATGAGGAAGCTGAACTACCCTAAAGAGACTCTGAGAGTCCCTGGCATCTAGGACAGCAAAGAGCAAGAAGGTGGTATGTGAGTTGCCCCTAATTGGTGCATCTTAAGGACAGTGCAACTGATGGAGTGAATAGTAGGCTGGGTGCAGAAGGGCACTGAGGAGCCTGCAGAGAACTGAGGAACTATGCTGGAGGATGGGAAACTGTGAAGAGTGGGCTCAGGAAGGGAGAGGAAAAAAACCAGTCCCCCCTTAGCCTGCTGCAGCCTGGAAAATCAGTGGAACTAACTTGGCTGGTTTACAGCCACAAGGAGGCCCGTTTTTTTTTTTTTTTTTCTTTCTTCCTTAAATTCCTTCTTTCCTTTTTTATTCATTCTTCCTTTCTTTTTTATTCCTTTTCCTTCCTTTTAATTATTATTTTTTATTTTTTTTCTTAAATTCAAACAAGTGAGACAATAGAATATGGAGCTGTGAAAGGACCAGAATTAGACCCAAAGAGGAGTCATCCCAACAATTGAAACAATGAGACAAATTTCACTTTGCTACTCCAGAGAACCTGCAAGTTATTGTATATTTGTATTATTAATTTTTCATTATTCTTATACCTTTTATTAGTATTTTTTTATTTCTTTTCTTTCTGTTTAGTCTTCTTTGCTTGGTTTGTTAATTATATTGTTTGACTGGTTTCCCTTGTTCTCACTTTCATAGTGTAATTTTAATTTTCTGTCTTTCACTTCACTTGTGTCCCAATAGCACATTATTTTAGGTCCTGTACATCCTACTCTTGTTATTCACATCATATAGACCCTGTCACATGATTGTTGCTCCATTACCATTATATATAATTGCTGTTCCATATAATTGTAAATACTACCCAGCAGCCCTCCTGGATCTTAGCTTACTTCACTGTTTCTGGAACTTTATTACTGTTGTGGTTAACTCTATTATCCCACACACCACAGCTATTTTCTATCCTTTACTCTCACTTTACCTAATAATCTGACCTCCCACAAGCTCACTGCTTTCTAGATCCAATTCACAATCCTTCCTCCTCCTAAAAAGTCTTATCTTTTTTACACAATTACTAAAAAGTGACTAGATAAGTGAAATATCATGGTTAACACTATACATATCCAAAGGATCTACTATCTCTTCTCTATTGGTAGCTACTTGAAATACCATAGAATACACTCCCAGTGTCTTAAACCATTTTACCTTCCCCCTTGAACTGATCTTAAAAAAAAAAAAAAAAGAGTAGAGAGGAGCTGTGAACACCAGGATACCTACTGGAAGAGGAAACTCACTAACAAAGGAACCACCAAAAGATAACAACAGAAGAAGGTGAAGGAGGGAGTGGAAGCTACACTAACTCAACCCAGGACCTATCTGGAAATATAACTAAATGGTGGAGAAATTACTCAGAACAAATAACTGAACAAGAGCAAGAGAGAATCCTCAAAACCTTGAACACATGGAACAACCAGCTTCAACATAACCTGTCCACACCTGCACAACAGAATACAAGATGTGGTGGACAGAGTGACCCTCAGTTAACCAGCTGGAGGGAAGGAATAACCAAAGAACAACCCAACAACAATCAAAACACAAACACATAGAGAGAGCCAACGAAAATGACAGCACAAGACCAATGAGCTCAGAAGATCAAGGAGACTGCACCACTGAATCTCACAAGTCTTCTACCACAGAAGTTTACACCATAAACCCAGGGAGTCAGAATAGATCAATTTAAGAAGCAGAGGCTAACAAGAAGAGTCTCACAAACAATGGGAAGACAAAGAAACAATCCCCAAATGAAAGAAAAGGAGGAAGCCTCAGAAAGAACGCTAAATGAAACAGAGGCAAGTCAAGTATCAGATACTGAGTTCAAAGCAATGGTTATAAAGAAGTTCAATGAGCTCACAGAGAATTACCAAAAACTACAGGGAAACTACAATGAACTTACTGCAAACTACTACAACATGAAAAAGGAAATAAAAATGATCAACACAGGCAAAGAGGAAATGAAGAATAAAATTGCTGAACTGAAGAACACAGTAGAAGGAATCAAAAGCAGGCTAAGTGAAGCAGTGGATTGAATCAGCGAGCTGAAGGACAAGGTACACACACACAAAAAAAACAACACCCAGAAAGAGCAAGAACAGGAAAAGAGGCTCAGAACGAATGAAGAGGGGTTCAAGGAAATGCAGGACAACATGAAATGTAATAATATTCATATAACTGGGACACCAGAAGGAGAAGAAGAAGAGCAGGGGATAGAAAACCTGTTTGAAAAAGCAATAATGGAAAACTTCCCTAATTTGATGAGAGAAAAAGTCACACAAATCCAGGGAATACAGAATCCCAATCAAGAGGAACCCAAAGAGGCCCACTTCAAGACACATCATAATTAAAATGGCAAATTCCAACATAAAGAGAGAATCTTAAAGGCGGCAAGAGAGAAACAGGATATAACATACAAGGGAGCCCTGATAAGACTAGCAGCTAATTTCTCAATGGAAATGCTCCAAGCCAGAAGGGAAGGGCAAGAAATATTCCAAGTAATGAAAACCAGAGTCCTGCAACCAAGACTACTTTATCCAGCAAGGATCTCAATTAAAATGGAAGGCAAAATAAGGAGTTTCCCAGACAAAAGAAGTCTCAAACAACATACCTCCTCCAAACCAGCTCTGCAAGAGATGCTTTAAGAACAGGAAGAAAAACAGTGAGAGCAAGAGGAATACAGGTAAGAAAAAATGGCAATGAATAAGTACCTATCAATAACTTTAATGTAAATGGCTTAAATGTTCCAATCAAAAGACATACAATAGTGAAATGGATAAAAAATCATGACTCACACAAATGCTCACTACAAAAGACCCACCTCAAGAAAAAAGACCTTCACATACTAAGTGAAGGGCTGCAAACAAATATTCCAAGCAAATGGACAGGAAAATAAAAGCCAGGATAAAAATACTCAGACAAAATAAACTTCAAAAAAAGAGTCATGAAAAGAGACCCAGAGGGTCACTTCATAATACTTAATGGAGGAATTCATCAAGAAGACATAAACATTGTAAATATATATGCACCCAACATAGGAGCACCCAAATGCATAAAGAAAATCTTAGTAAACTTCAAGAAAGATATGGATAGCAACACAATGATAGTAGGGGATTTTAACACCCCACTGTAAAAAATGGACAGATCTTCCAAACAAAATATCAATGAAGATATTGGGCATTGAACAATGCCCTAGATAAAATGGACTTAAGTGATATATATAGAGCCTTTCATCCCAAAGAAGCAAAATACCCATTGATTTCAAATGCATGTGGAATATTTTCAAAGATAGACCACATGATAGGATAGAAAACAAGCCTCAACAAATTCAAGAAAATTGAAGTCATTTCAAGCATTTTCTCTAATCACAAAGGTCTGAAACTAGAAACCAACCTCAAGGAAAAAAAAACACAAAACACTCAAATTCATGGAGATTGAATACCCTGCTATTAAACAATCAATGGGTAAAGAATGAAATCAAAAGGTTTCTGGAAACAAACCAACATGAACTCACAACAATCCAAACCTTATGAAACACAGTCAAGTCAGTCCTGAAAGGGAAGTTCATAGTGATACAGGCCTACTTATAAAAGATAGAAATATTTCAAATAAACAACCAAATCCTATACCTACAAGAATTGGAGGAACAAAAATAAAAAGACAGCCCAGAGCAAGTAGAAAGAAAGAAATAACCAAGATCTGAGCAGAATTAGATGGCATAGAAACTAAAAGCACAGTTCTAAGGATCAACGAATACATGAGCCAGTTCTTTGAAAAGATAAACAAATTCAACAAGCCTTTAAGCAGGCTTATCAAGAAAAATAGAGGACCCAAATAAACACAATCAGAAATGAAAGAGAGATTACAACTGATACCACAGAAATACAAAGGAGTGTAAGAAATTACTATGAATGACTATGTGCTGAGAAATTTGAAAACCTAGGTGAAATGGACAAATTTCTAGAAAAATATAATCTTCTAAAACTCAATGAAGAAGGAGAAAGTCTGAACAGACCAATAATAGGTGTCGAAATTAAAGCAGTAATAAAAAAGTTTCCAACACACAAAAGCCCTGTATTACACAGTTTCACAGGAGAATTTTAAAAAGCACTTAAGGAACAGCTAACCCTTATCCCTCACAGATCATTCCAAAAAATACAAGAAGATGGAAGACTTTCAAACTCTTTTTATGAAGCCAGCATCATCCTAATCCCAAAACCAGATAAAGACAGAACAAAGAAGTACAACTTCAGGCCAATATCGCTGATGAACATAGATGCTAAAATCCTCAACAAAATATTGGCAAACTGCATCTAGCAATACATTAAAAAGATCATACACCATGATCAAATGGGATTTACCCAGGGATGCAAGGATGGTACAATATTCACAAATCAATAAATGTAATAAACCACATAAAAAATGAAAGACAAAAATTACATGATCGTATCAATAGATTCAGGAAAAGCATTTCATAAGGTACAGCACTCATTTATGATAAAAAAACACTTAGCAAAGTGGGAATAGAGGGAGCATTCTTTGATATAATAAAAGCCACATAGGAGAGACCTACAGCCAACATCATACTCAATGGGCAAAAATTTAGAGCTTTGCTACTACAACCAGGAACAAGACAAGGATGCCTGGTTTCACCACTCCTATTCAACACAGTATTGGAAGTCCTAGCCACAGCAATCAGACAAAAAAAAATATGAAAGGCATCCAAATTGGAAAGGAGGACACAAAACTGTCATTGCTTGCAGATGACATGATAGTATACATAGAAAATTCTGTAGACTCCACCAAAAACCTACTCAATCTAATAAGTGAATTTGGCAAAACAGCAGGATACAAAGTCAATATTCAGAAATCAAAGGCATTTTTGTACACCAACAATGAAATATCAGAAACAGAAATCAAGAAAAAAAATCACATTTGGTACAGCAATAAGAAAAATAATGTACCTAGGAATAAAACTAACCAAGGAAGTAAAAGACCTGTACTCAGAAAACTATACAATACTGAAGAAAGAAATTGAGGAAGACACAAACAAATGGAAGCATGTACCATGTTGATGGATTGGAAGAATTAATATCATCAAAATGGCCATACTACCCAAAGCAATTTATAGATTCAACACAATCTCAATGAAAGGACCAATGTCATATTTCACAGGAATAGAACAAACATTTTAGAAATTTATATAGAACCACAAATGACCCCCAATAGCTGCAGAAATTTTGAGAAAGAAGGAAGAAAGTAGGAAGGATCACAATACCCAATATCAAACTGTATTACATGGCCACTGTACACCAAATATCCTGGTACTGGCATAAGAACAGTCACATTGAACAATGGAACAAAACAGTGAGCCTAGATATAAACACATGTCTCTATGGTCAATTAATATTTGACAAAGGGGGAAGAAGCATAAAATGGAGTAAAAATAGGCCCTTCAACAAATGGTGTTGGGAGATCTGCACAGTTACACGCAAAAAAATGAAACCCAATCACCCACTTACACCTTACACAAAATAAATTAATGGTGAATAAAAGACTTAAGTATAAGTCATGAGACCATAAAAGTCCTAGAGTAAAACATTGGCAGGAAAATCTCAGACATTCAGTGCAACAATATCTTCACTGATATGTCCCCTAAAGCAAGGGACATAAAGGAAAGAATAAACAAATAGGACCTCATCAAATTAAAAAGCTTCTGCATGGCTAAAGAAAACAACATTAAAATGAAAACATATTTGCCAATAATACCTTGGACAGGGGTTTGATCTCCAAAATACACAAGGAACTCACACAACTCCACTCCAGGAAGACAAAAAGCCCAATTAAAAAGTAGACAAAAGTCTTGAATAGATACTTCTCCAAGGAGGACATACAGAGGGCCCAGAGACACATGAAAAGATGCTCAGCAAAACTCGATATCAGAGAGATGCAAATTCAAACCACTGTGAGATACCACTTCATATCAGTCTGAATGGCCATCATAAACCAATCAATAAACAAGTGTTGGAGAGGATGTCGAGGAAAGGAAACCCTACTGCACTGTTGGTGGAAATGTAGGCTGGTGCAGCCACTGGGGAAACAGTATGGAATTTCCTCAGAAAACTAATAATGGAACTGCCTTTTGACTCAGAAATTCCACTGTTGGGATTATATCCTATGAACTCTGAAACACCAGTGCAAAAGAACCTATGTACCCCAATGTTCATAGCAGCATAATTTATAATAGCCAAGTGCTGGAAGCAACCTAAGCGCCCATCAGTAAATGATTGGATAAAAAAACTATGGTACATTTCCACAATGAAATATTATGCAACAGAGAGAAAGAAGGAGCTCCTACCCTTTGTGACAGCATGGATGGAACTTTAGAGAAGTATTGTAAGTGAAATAAGCCAGATGGTGAGGAACAAATACCATGATCTCACCTTTAACTGGAACATAATCAACAAAAGAAAAAAAGCAAACAAAATATAACCAGAGACATTGAAATTAAAAACAATCTAACAATCACAAGAGGGGAGAGGGGAGAGGACAATGGGGGGAAGGGTTTTCAGGAACTACTGTAAAGGACACATGGACAAAGCCAAGTGGGAGGGTGGAAGCAAGGGAGGGAGGTGGGTTTGACTGGGTTGGGGGAGTGGTGGGAGGAAATGCAGACAACTTTAATTGAATAACAATAAAATGATTTAAAAAAGAAATAGTAATAAAAGTCGTTCAAATTGGAAAGAAGGGTGTAAAAGTGTCATTGTTTGTAGATGACATGATAGTATGCACACAAAAACCTATAGACTACCAAAAAACTACTCAACCTAATAAGTGAATTTGGAAAAGCAGTGGGATACAAGGTCAATATTCAGAAATCAAAGGCATTTTTGTACACCAAGAATGAAATATCAGAAATGGAAATTAAGAAAAATCCCTTTACTATGGCAACAAGAAAAATAAAGTACCTAGGAATCAACTTATCCAAAGAAGTAGAAGACCTGTACTCAGAAAACTACAGAACACCAAAGAAAAAATTAAGGAAGACAGAAATAAACAGAAATATATACCATATTCATGGATTGGAAGAATCAACATCATTAAAATGTCCATAAACTCAGAGCAATTTATAGATTCAATGCAATCCTTATTAAAATACCAATGACCACATTTCACAGGTATACAACAAATATTTCAAAAATTTATAAGGAACCATAAATGACTGGAATAGCCTCAGCAATTTTGAGAAAGACGAACAAAGTAGGAGGGATTACAATACCTTATATCAAACTAGACTACCACTGTAATCTAGTGATTTTTGATTACAAGGCCAATGTAATCAAAACAGTCTGAGTGCAATAAGAGCAGACACATAGATCAACAGAACAGAACTGAGAGCCTAGAAATAAACCCATGTCTACAAGGTTAATCAATATTTGACAAAGAGGGGAGAAGGATAAAATGGAGTAAAAATAACCCCTTCAACAAATGACATTTGGAGATGTGGACAACTACATGCAAAAAAAAAAAAAAAATGAAAGTAGACCACCAACTTATACCATTCACAAAAATGAACTCATGAGAAATAATAGACTTAAATAAAAGTTGTGATACCATAGAAGCCCTAGAAGAGAACACAGGCAGGAAAATTTCATATATCCCATGCACCAATAGTTTCACCACTATTTCCTCTAGAGCAAGGTATATAAAGGAAAGAGTAAATGAATGGGACTACATGAAATTAAAAACCTTTTGCATGGCTAAAGAAAATATCAGGAAAATGAAAAGGGAACCAACTGTACAGGAAAATATATTTGCCAATGATACCTTGGACAAGGATTTCATCTCCAAAATATATAAAGAACTCACACAATTCCGCTCCAAGAAGACAAATGACCCAATTAAAAAATGGACAAAGGACTTGAGACATTTCTCCAAGGAGGACATACAAAGGGCCCAAAGACATGAAAAAAAATGCTCAGAATCACTAGCCATCAAAGAGATGCAAAGTAAAATCACAATGAGATACCACTTCATACCAGTCAGAATGGCCATCATAAATCAATCAATAAACAAGTATTGGAGAGGATGTGGAGAAAAGGGGACCCTACTGCACTGCTGGTGGGAATGCAGACTGGTGCAGCCACTAGGGAAAACAATATGGAGTTTCCTCAGAAAACTAAAAATGGAACTGCCTTTCAATCCATCAATTCTACTGCTGGGATTATACCCTAAGAACTCTGAAATACCTATTCAAAAGAAACTATGCACTCCAACGTTCATAACAACACAATTTATAATAGCCAAGTGCTGGAAGCAACCCAAGTGCCCATCAGTAAATAAGTGGATCAAAAAACAATGGTACGGGGGTTCTAAGATGGCGTCGGAGTAGGAAGGAGCAGGTTCGCCTTTCCTCTGCTCAGGGGAGAAAATCCTGACCGATCTATGGAGTAGAAAGGCAAGCAACCAACATATTTCAGCATTTTTGAAAACAGAGGACCAAGGATTGTGGCAGAACCGAAAGAACAAAGAATGGATCCTAAGGGGAGTGCTGCAACAAGGTAGGGTCCCAGGACAAGCGTGTGGTCCCGGGGCTGCAGCCCCAGGCCCGGGGCCCCTGCTGGGTTTACCATAGGGTCCTTGGGAGAGAGCCAGGTCAACTGCTCCCTCCCCAGCTGAGAAAGGTCTGAGCGGCTCTGGGAGGAATCCAGGTGCTGGCAAACACACGGGGGCTGTGAGCGCCTTTGGAGGCGGTGGACACCGGAGGGGCTGAGTCACGCAGCGGACCTGGACCCCCAGGGTCACCGGTCTGGCTGGAGCATTTGGCGGTGGGAGAAGCCAGGCCATGGTGGGAGAAGTCAGGCCACTGTGGGGAGTGGCAGGCTTGGACGGGAGGAATTTCTCAAGAGGAAGGAGTGAATAGACACAGACACTGTTTGGGGAATTCTCCTAAAGTGATCAGTGGCTCCAGCCTCCCTGCTACCCAGCTGTGGGCATGCTGGCACGGGTGTACCGGACCACCGGCACACCTGCACACCGGCAGATGGGTGCATGTGCACGGGCGCACAGGTGCACTGGCACACGGGTGCGCCTGCAGGGAGAGCATCCCCGCACACCAGCCCAGAGCAGTAACCCTGGGGAAAGACCTGATTCCCACACCCAGGGCCCAAAGCTGAGGAGCCAGTGCAAACTCCACTGGCCAAGGAAGAAAAGCCAAACAAATCATCCTTCAGCCTGCCTCAACCAGCAAGAGCAGAAAAAACGGTTTGGCCACTTTGAAATCAAGAGACTTTTTAATTTGATTCTATTTTTTAAACAATTTTGAATTTTTTAATTTTTATTGTTTTTATTTTCTTTTGATTTCTTTTTTCTCTCTTACCTGATTTCTTGTTTTATTCCTTCTTCCTTCCTGTCCTCCAATGTTATCTCTTCTTCCTTCCTTCGTCTGCCTTTTCTATTTTTTACTTTCTAAATTTTTTTCCTAAATACCTACAAGTGAGACAAAATCCTGGATCTGTGAAAAGACCAAAGTTGAACCCAAAGAAGGGGCATCACAACAGCTGGGACAGTGAGATAAATGTCACTCTGCTATTACAGAGAACCTGCAAGTTATTGCATATTTGTATTATTATTATTATTATTCCAGTGTTCCTACATCTTTTTTAAATAGTATTTTTATATCCCTCTTCTTTTTGTGTAGTCTGCTTTGCTAGGCTGGATATATTGTATGACCTGACAGCTTTCCCCTGATATCTCTTTCTATACTGTATTACTAATCTACTGTCCTTTAACTCACCTGTGTCCCATTAGCACACTACTTGAGGTTCTATACTCCCTATTCTTGTTACCTAGATCTCATAGACTCTGTCATATGAATGTTGCCATAATATTATTGTAAATAACTGCTGTTCCATGCAATTGTAATTACCTCACACCCCCCCCCCCCAGATCTTAGCCCATTTCAAAGTTTCCTGAACTCTATTACTGTAGTGGTTAACTCTATTCTCTCACACACTACGCCTATTTACTATCCTTTACTCTCACCTTACCACAGAATCTGACCCCCCACAACCTCCCTGCTTTATAGATCCAACTCACAATCCTTCCTCCCCCAACTAGAGTCTTATCTTCTTTCCATCCTTTCTAAAAATCAGCTAACTAAGTGGAAGATCACGGTTAACACTATACATAGTCAAAGGATCTCCTATATCTTCCCTACTTGCTACTACTGTAAATAGCATAGAATTCTCTGTTTCTGTCTTAAACCATTTTGCCTTCCCCCTCCAACTGATGACAAAAAAGAATAGGTGGAGGAGGTGAACACCAGCATACCCACTGGAAGAGGAAACCCAACAACAAACAAACCACTAACAGATAACGACAGAAGAAGGTGAAGGAGGGAGTAGTAACCACATAAACCTCAATCCAGGACCTACCTGGAAATACAACTAAACAGTAGAGACAGTACCCAATACAAACAACTGAACAAGATTTCTTTAAACCGTGTACACACAGAAGAACCAGCTTCAACACAACCTGCCCTCACCAGCACAACAAAATACAGAAGGTGGTGGACAGAGTGACCCTCATTGAACCAGGTGGTGGGAAGGAACCACCAAAGAAGGACTCAACAAAAACCAAAACCCAAAGGCAAACACAAAGTCAACTTAAACGACAGCTGAAGACCAGTGAGCTTGGGAGATCAAGGAAACAGCACCACTGAAACTCACTGCAATTCTACTAAAGAAGTTCACAACATAAACCCAGGGAGCCAGAACAGATCAATATAAGAAGCTGAGGTGAACAAGAAGAGTCTCACAAACAATGGGAAGACAAAGAAATAATCCCCAAATGAAAGGAAAGGAGGAAGCCTCAGAAAGAATGCTAAATGAAATAGAGGCAATTCAACTATCAGATATTGAGTTCAAAGCAGTGATTGTCAGGAAGCTCAATGAGCTCAGAATGAGCTACCAGAAACTACAGGGAAGCTACAATGAACTCAATGAAAACGACATCAGCATAAAAAAGGAAATAGAAACTCTCAACAAGGGCCAAGAGGATATGAAGAATACAATTTCTGAACTGAAGAACACAGTAGAAGGAATGAAAAGCAGGATCGATGAAGCAGAAGATTGGATCAGCGAGCTAAAGGACAAAGTAGAAGAAAACACCCAGAAAGAGCAAGAAAAGAAAAAGAGCCTCAAAAAAAATGAAGAGGGATTAAGAGAAATGCAAGACAATATGAAACGTAATAATATCCATATAATAGGGATACCAGAAAGAGAAGAAGAAGAACAAGGGATAGAAAACCTATTTGAAAAAGTAATGATGGAAAACTTCCCTAATTCGATGAGAGAAAAAGTCACAGAAATCCAGGAAACACAGAGAGTCCCAATCAAGGGGAACCCAAAGAGGCCCACCTCAAGACACATCATAGTTAAAATGGCAAAATATGAAGACAAAGAGAGAATCTTAAAGGCAGCAAGGGAAAAACAGTAAGTAACATACAAGGGAGCCCCAATAAGGCTAACAGCTGACTTCTCAATAGAAACACTCCAAGCCAGAAGAGAATGGCAAGAAATAGTCCAAGTAATGAGAACCAGAGGCCTGCAACCATGACTACTTTACCCAGCAAGGCTCTCAATCAAGATAGAAGGCCAAATAAGAAGCTTCTCAGACAAAAGAAGTCTAAAAGAATACACCTCCCCTAAACCAGCTCTGCAAGAGATGCTAAAGGGCCTGCTTTAAGGAAAGGAAGGAAAAGAGAGAGTGAGAGAGGATCACACATACATAAAAGGCAATGAATAAGTACCTATCAATAATAACCTTAAATGTAAATGAATTAAATGCTCCAATCAAAAGACATAGAATAGCTGATTGGATAAGAAAACATGACCCACACATATGCTATCTACAAGACACCCACCTCAGGATAAAAGATCTGCACAGGTTGAAAGTGAAGGGATGGAAAAAAATTTTCCAAGCAAATGGACAGGAAAAGAAAGCCGGGGTAGCAATACTCATATCTGACAAAATAGACTTCTAAAGAAGGACCATAGAGAGAGACCCAGAAGGTCACTTCATAATACTCAAGGGAAGAATTCACCAAGAAGACATAAATATTGTAAATATATGTGCACCCAACATAGGAGCACCCAAATACATAAAGAAAATCTTAGAGGACTTCAAGAAAGATATGGACAGCAACACAACTATTCTGGGGGATTTTAATACCCCACTATCAAAAATGGACAGATCGTCCAAACAAAACATCAACAAAGATATTGCAGCATTGAACAATACCCTGGATGAAATGGGCTTTACTGATATATACAGAACCCTCCATCCCAAAGAAGCTAAATACACATTTTTTCAAATGTACATAGAACATTTTCAAAGAGTGACCACATGATAGGACACAAAACGAGTCTCAACAATTTCAAAAAAATTGAAATCATACCAAGCAATTTCTCGGATCACAAGGGACTGAAGCTAGAAACCAACCCCAAGGAAAGAAACCCAAAACACTCAAAATCATGGAGATTAAATAGCATGCTATTAATCAAGGAATGGGTCAAGAATGATATTAGGGAAGTAATCAAAAGGTTTCTGGAAACAAATGAAAACGAACTCACAACAACCAAAAACGTATGGGACACAGCCAAGGCAGTCCTGAGAGGGAAGTTCATAGTGATATAGGCCTACCTAAAAAAAGTTAGAAACATTTCAAACAAACAACCTAACCCTACGTCTACAAGAACTCGAGGAACAAAAACAAAGACAGCCCAGAGCAAGCAGAAGGAAGGAAATAACCAAGATCAGAGCAGAATTAAATGACATAGAGACTAAAAGCACAATTCTAAAGATCAATGAATCCAAGAGCTGGTTCTTTGAAAAGATAAACAAAATCGACAAGCCTTTAAGCAGACTCATCAAGAAAAAAAATAGAGAGAAGACTCAAATAAACACAATCAGAAATGAAAGACGAGAGATTACAACAGGTACCACAGAAATACAAAGGATTGTAAGAAATTACTACAAAGAACTGTATGCCAAGAAATTTGAAAACCTAGATGAAATGGACAAATTTCTAGAAAAATATAATCTTCCAACACTCAATAAAATGGAAGCAGAAAGCCTGAACAAACCAATAAGAGCAAAAGAAATTGAAGCAATAAACAAAAAACTCCCAACACACAAAAGCCCTGGACCAGATGGTTTCACAGGAGAATTCTACAAAGCATATAAGGAAGAACTAACACCTATTCTTCACAGACTATTTCAAAGAATCCAAAAAGATGGAAGACTCCCAAATTCTTTTTCTGAGGCCAACATCATCTTAATTCCAAAACCAGATAAAGACACAACAAAGAAAGAAAACTACAGGCCAATATCGCTAATGAACACTGACGCTAAAATCCTCAACAAGATACTGGCAAACACATCCAATAGTACATTAATAAGATCCTACACCATGACCAAGTGGGATTCATTCCAGGTATGCAAGGATGGTACAATATTCACAAATCAGTAAATGTAATACATCATATAAACAAAAGCAAAGAAAAAAACCACATGATCATATCAATACATACAGAAAAAGCATTTGATAATGTACAGCACCCATTTATGATAAAAACACTCAGTAAAGTGGGAATAAAGGGAGCATTTCTCAACATAATAAAGGCCATATATGAGAAACCTACAGCCAACATTATATTCAATGGGCAAAAATTAAAATCTTTTCCACTAAGAACAGGAACAAGACAAGGCTGTCCACTTTCACCACTTCTATTCAATATAGTACTGGAAGTTTTAGCCACAGCAATCAGACAAGAAAAAGAAATAAAAGACATCCAAATTGGAAAGGAGGAAGCAAAACTGTCACTGTTTGCAGATGACATGACAGTGTACATAGAAAATCCTATAGACTCTACCAAAAAACTGCTTGACCTAATAAATGAATTTGGCAAAACAGCGGGATACAAAGTCAATATCCAGAAATCAAAGGCATTTCTGTACACCAACAATGAAACAGCAGAAGCAGAGACCAAGGAAAAAATCCCATTTGAAATAGCAAACAGAAAAATAAAATCTCTAGGAATAAACCTAACCAAAGAGGAAAAGACCTGTATTCAGAAAACTACATAACACTGAGGAGAGAAATCAAGGAAGACACAAACAAATGGAAACATATACCATGTTCATGGATTGGAAGAATTAATATCATCAAAATGTCCATACTACCAAAAGCAATTTACACATTTAATGCAATTCCTATTAAAGTACCAATGGCATATTTCACAGACATAGAACAAACACTTCAACAATTTATATGGAACCATAAACAACCCCGAATAGCTGCTGCAATTTTGAGAAAGAAGAGTAAAGTAGGAGGGATCACAATACCTGACACTAAACTATACTACAAGGCCACTGTAATCAAAAGAGCCCGGTACTGGCATAAAAACAGGCACATGGACCAATGGAACAGAACAGAGAGCCCAGAAATAAACCCAAGCCTCTGCGGTCAATTAATATTTGACAAAGGAAGCAGCAACATAAAATGGAATAAAAATAGCCTCTTCAACAAATGGTGTTGGGAGAACTGGACAGCTACGTGCAAAAAAAAGAAACTCGAGCACCAACTTACACCTTATACAAAAATAGATTCAAGGTGGATAGAAGACTTAAATATAAAGTGTGACACCATTAAAGTCCTAGAAGAGAACGTAGGTAGGAAAATCTCAGATATTTCACGCAGAAACTTTTTTACTGACTTGTCTCCTAGAGCAAGGGACATAAAGGAAAGAATAAACAAATGGGACCTCATCAAAATTAAAAGCTTTTGCACAGCTAAGGAAAACAGTATCAAAATAAAAAGAGAACCAACTGTATGGGAAAACATATTTTCCAAGGATACCTAAGACAAGGGTTTAATCTCCAAAATATATAAAGAACTTACACGACTCCACTCTAAGAAGACAAGTAACCCAATTAAAAAATGGGCAAAGGACTTGAACAGACACTTCTCCAAGGAGGACATACAGAAAATCCAAAGACACATGAAGCGATGCTCAATATCGCTAGCCATCAGAGAGATGCAGATTAAAACCACAATGAGATACCACTTCACACCAGTCAGAATGGCCATCATAAACAAAGCAACAAACAACAAGTGTTGGAGAGGATGCGGAGAAAGGGGGTCCCTAGTGCACTGTTGGTGGGACTGCAGACTGGTACAACCATTATGGAAAGCAGTTTGGAACTTCCTCAGAAAACTAAAAATGGATCTGCCTTTTGACCCAGCAATTCCATTGCTGGGACTCTATCCTAAGAACACTAAAACACCAATACAAAAGAACCTTTGCGCCCCGATGTTCATAGCAGCACTATTTACAATAGCTAAGTGCTGGAAGCAACCTAGATCAGTAGGTTGCTTCCCATCAGTGAATGAATGGATCAAAAAACTATGGTACATTTACACAATGGAATTCTATGCAGCAGAAAGAAAGAAGGAGCTCATACCCTTTGCAACAGCATGGATGGAGCTGGAAAGCATTATGCTAAGTGAAACAAGCCAGGCAGTGAAAGACAAATACCACATGATATCACCTTTAACAGGAATCTAAACAACAAAACAAAACAAAACAAAAAACTAGCAAAACTAGAATAATACTATTCTTGCCCTCCCCCTGTCTATTTTCTACCTACCATCTATGCTACTTATTCTCTGTACCTTTCCCCGCTCTCTCCTCCTCCCACTCCCCTGTTGCTAAACTCCATGTAATCTCCATTTATGTGGTTCTGTTTCTGTTCTAGTTGTTTGCTAAGTTTCTTTTTGTTTTTGTTTTAGGTGTGGTTGTTAATAACTGTGAGTTTGCTGTCATTTTATTATACATGTTTTTTATCTTCTTTTTCTTAGATAAGTCCCTTTAACATTTCATATAATAAGGGCTTGGTGATAATGAACTCCTTTAACCTGATCTTGTCTGAGAAGCACTTTATCTGCCTTTCCATTCTAAATGAAAGCTTAGCTGGATAGAACAATCTTGGATGTAGGTCCTTGCCTTTCATGACTTGGAATACTTCTTTCCAGCCCCTTCTTGCCTGCAAGGTCTCTTTTGAGAAATCAGCTGACAGTTTGATGGGAACTCCTTTGTAGGTTACTGTCTCATTATCTCTTGCTGCTTTTAGGATTCTCTCTTTCATTTTTACCTTGGCTAATGTAATTATGATGTGCCTTGGTGTGTTCCTTCTTGGGTCCAACTTCTTTAGGACTCTCTGAGCTTCCTGGACTTCCTGGAAGTCTCTTTCCTTTGCCAGAATGGGGAAGTTCTCCTTTATTATTTGTTCAAATGAGTTTTCCACTTGTTGTTCTTCCTCTTCTCCTTCTCGTACCCCTATAATTCGAATGTTGGAATGTTTCAAGATGTCCTGGAGGTTCCTAAGCCTCTCCTCATTTTTTTGAATTCTTATTTCTTCATTATTTTCTGGTTGTTCTCTTCTTCCTCCTGGTCCACTCCATTGATGTGAGACCCAGCTTTCATTCTATCACTATTGGTTTTGTGTGCAGTTTTCATTTCACTTATTGTAGCCTTCATTTGTTCATCTAATTTGCAACCAAAATCAACCAATTCAGTAGCATCCTGATTACCAGTGCTTTGAACTGTGCATCTGATAGGTTGGCTATCTCTCAGTTGCTTAAAAAAACTGGCTCTGGGACTTTCAATTCTCTTTGAGCCATCTTCCCCCTCCCTTTGGTCTGGTTGTGCCTGTTACATATGAGGGGTGGAGCCTTAGGTGTTCACTGGGGGTGGGGGTAACCCAGTCACTGGGTTGTGAGCTATATGTGGGGGTGGGTTCCAAGAGGGAACAATGGCGCTTGTTCCGCTCTCTTTCAGACGTCAGTCCCTTCTGCCACTTCCCCTGAGAAATCTGGGCCCCTCTGGTGCCAATTCCCATGTAGGTGGGCTTGTGCACCCCATGGGACTTTCCAGTGACCTCTCCTGTGAGGCTGGGAGTCTTTCCTTCACCTCAACACCCACAGGTGTTTTCAATCAGTTCCCCAAGGCTCTATTCCCAGTGCTGAGATCCTGGGTTGCACGCAGTGCCTTTCTTCACAATTGCCGCCTCACTGGGTCTGCTGGTTGCCACCCTTGGCCAGGGTCTGCCTGTTGCCACTTGCATGCCCAGGGTCCACCTGCTACAGTCTTTCACGCCCCAGATGCCTTATGTTCCCAGTCCCAAAACTCTCTGCTCTCTGCGCCCAGACCTGCGCCTGGCTGCCTGACTCCGCCCCTCCTACTGGTCTGGATGAACATGTCTATTTTAACTCCTTGGTTGTCCAACTTCCATACAGTTCAATTTTATGTCAGTTCTGCTTGTTACTCTGTTTCTAAATTATTGTTGTCCCTATCTTAGTTGTGCAAGGAGGCACAGTGTGTCTACCTATGCCTCCGTCTTGGCTGGAAGTCCAATCTTAATATATTTTAAACAATGTATATAAAATATTATTTCAATATAAAACTAATATAAAATGTATTAATATTCTGTACCATTTTTTCATTTTTAACTTTTTGACATCAGGTACATATTTTATACTCATGGCATATCTCAATCTGGACCAACCACATATCAAGGGCTCAATAGCTACATGGTTATTGTATTGGGCAGCAAAGATCTGGAATGCTACTTCTTTGTGGATTGTGTATACTTTCCTATTGTTAGTTCCACCTAAGACCCACCTGATTAAAATAAAATCTAAGAGCCAACTTTTATTTTCTGAATCTTCTTAATACACAATATTGTGTTTTTACAATGTACCTCGTAAAGTTTATCTTGGGGCATGAAAAAAGCCATTTGAGGTTGGCATATGGAAATGAGAAGGTATGGCTTCCTTGTCTAAGTACAAAAACCAGTCCAAAAGAGGTGAAGAAGGAAAACTCCAGGTGAGAAATAATGGCTATAGAAGTCAGCTCTGCTGCTGAACTTAGTAGATTTGTCTTGATACTCTCATTGCAGTCTATGTAGCCCTCTGTCAAACATTTATCAATGTAGACTTTAAGTTCCTCTAGAGCTTACATTGTCAATACCCATCTATATGTGTGCTGAAAAATTAATTGTTCAAATAAATAGTTTCTCATTTGCACTAGACATTTTAAGTGCTCTACAGCCACACACGCTAGTGTCTACCATATAGGATGGTACAGATATACTACATCTCCATCATCACAGAAAGTTTTATTGGACAGCACTGTTATAGAGAAATGGGCAGACATACTATCTGATTATTTAAGTGACAGGGGGTCCCTAGAGACCACAAAACACTTTTTTTATGAACAAGTGAGAATACCAGTGATATCAAATGACAAAGAAAGAAACAAAAGCACAAACAGGTATATATTTTAGCCTCCTAGAAATACCACACCATTATGGTTTTTAATGGAAGAAGTTTGGCTATACATATCTCCCTAAGTTTATGCGTCCCTCTCAGGGTTTTCTTACCTTGATTCCCACAAATAACAATCCCCACAAGTTAGGGGGTAAGATATATCCCTCTTACCCTCTAGCCAAAATGTAATGAATGTTTCCCACATTCCCCAAGATAACCTGTCAATTTCAAAAGAAACTTTAATTCAAAAGCTAGGGGGAAATAAATAAAATATAAAAATTATGAAAAATAGTCAAGTTTATATACAATATATAATTTTTTGAATCTAAGAATTCCAGGAACAGCAATGAAGTACTTGAAGAAATCCTACATTCCCTTATCAAAAAACAAACTATTGGCTGAGGGGCTAGCACAATTTTTCAGGCACATTAGAATATCCTTTCTTTCTCAGTTCCTTATTTCATCCAGGAGACTTCTGAGATACTAATTGGTTCCTGGCATACAGTTAATTGGTATACCCAAATATCTTGTCCCATTCTTCAATTTACGACAGCCCTTAAGAACACTTCATTTCTCTTTAAACAAGACTTTTTCCTGTTTCAAACACTGTTGCCTACTCAAGCCTCTCTGTTTACTTTCACACTGAGGGCTGAGAAACATATCTAATTACAACTGACTTGTAGAACTGATAAATCCTATCTTTAGCTCTGGTAAATGATCTAGCCCTGTGGTTTGTATGTCTAAGTAATGGTCAGGATTATCTGAAGAACTTTTCCAAAGTTCATTTTCCTGGTCCCCACTCCATACTTCTAAATTAAGTCTCTGACAGCAGGGCCTGGGAATCTTTATTCTTAACAAGCATAATAGATGAAAATGATGCTCTCTATTTTTTAGGAATTATTGATTGGTTTCCTCCTTACTTGGATAGTTAATTCTGCCCACCTCTGGATCATTCAATAAGAACTTCCCCTACCCTCACTCTGTCACTTTCTAGTTTGACAAGGAAATAGGATCTTAAGCACAATATTCATACAGATGTAGGGGGACAGGGATAAAGGGAGTTTTCATATAAACTACAAGTTTTTAATAACCTTACTGCTTTTCTAGAGAACTCTGTTTGAATCAGCAAAATATACTGGATAAAAAATGCCCCTAAAAAATTCAGTGTCAGCCCAACAATAGTGAAGATTCCAAAAGGATATGTTCCTTGGTTAATTATTAATAAAAGCCAACCAGAAAGGCCAACATTGAGTATGCAAACATGAATATAACCCAGGAAATGAGTGGCATAATATACCAGAAATCCAAGCTGCTATTGAATTTCACAGTATATCTTTGGAATTTATGTTTTAATATTTCAAATAACAATCACTTACCCTTGACCAATTTTTTCAAATCTTGTATATTTTTTCTTTGGATCACCAACACTCACAATGCTTCCTGAGTAAGGGCAGGGAGGAGAGGGAGAGAGAGAGAGGTTAAAATTTATTGATATCTTTTATGTAATACTAAAAATTAAGATGCCACAGTCAATAACAATATATTAGAACGACATTCCCATGTAATGTCTATAATTTATATGGATAATGATACATTTTACTAAAGTATCAAATAGTAATATATTAATTAAGGTACTGGTAATAACTATGCTGTTTATATTCAAGATTGATTATGTTTGGAAACAGAAAGGACTGTTCATAACTAGACATTTATTAAAAGGACCCATAAAATGATACTGTAGATTAGGACATAAAAACATATAAGAACTTATACATGCTATTTAATAAAATCATTATCTTCGCCCTGGCTGGTGTGGCTCAATAGATTGAGTGCCTGCTGGCAAAGCAAAGGGTATCTGGTTTGATTCTCAGCCAGGGCACATGCCTGGGTTGTGGGTCAGGTCCCTGGTTGTGGGCACAGAAGAGATAACCACACATTGATTCTTCTCTCCCTTTCTTTCTTTGTCCTTTCCCCTCTCCCTAAAAATAAATAAATATTTTTTTAAAAAAAATCACTATCTTCTCTGAAATGGAATGAAATCAAGTACTACACTACAGTTATGCTGGACAAATAACTATTAAGCAATTACTATGGACATAGTACTGTGCTATGGGCGATGGGGATGGACATGGGAAGAAAATCTAATCATAAAGTAATGAGACTCATGCTTTAAAAGAAGTGCATCCCTGAACCTAGGACCCTACTAGCACTACAAACATCTTTAAAAACTTAATTGAGGTATGATTTCCATAGAATAAAGTTCACCCATTTAAAATGTACAATTCAATGGCCTTTAGTAAATTTTTAGAGTTGTACAAATTTACTAAATTTTATCATGATCTAATATTAGAACATTTTCATCATACAAAAAAGAGAACTTATACCTGCTCTAAGTCACTTTTCATCTCCCCTCAGACTTCCAATTGATTCCTAGGCAACCACTAATCTTTCTGTTTCTACAGATTGCTTCAAACTTTATGGAATAAGTTTATAAGTCACACACACAAAAACATTAATTTATCATGTTTGAATCTGGAAAAATATTGGTTTTATTATTTGAAAATACCAAATCCACCACTCAGAATAAATCCAGAGGAAGTGACATTTGACCCTTCACTACAGTGCTCAAACAGGTGTAGAACAACTCTTGGCCATAGCATAATGGGTATAAGAGTTCAGCTTCTCAAGGGTACTGCTTTGAGAATAGTCATTTATTTGGATGTCTCTGGCCATTCCTTCTTTCTTTTTCGAAGCAAACATATCAGGTTCATTACCTTTGAGTTATATTTTACTAACATGGCCCCTGTCCCAAAGAAGAGTAGAGAGAGTTAGTGAAATGGGATTTACATACATGAACTAATCAAGAGAAGGTCTGTAGATTCTGTGTTATAACCGTCATTCTTATTCATCCCCTATTCTTCATGCCCAGGACCACTGTCATTGTTCAGACCCTCAACATCTCTTTTCCAAACAATCGTTCTGGTTGTTATCTGCATTTTCTAATTCCTCTCTCATAATGCTGTTGAAATAGGGTAACATAAAATTCATAATCTGAGACTGTTCAGCATAAACTGAAATGTATGGTCAACCTAATTCGGAGTGATTTCAATACATTGTTCTACATTCTTCAAAAGCTCCTCTTTACTAAAGGATCAAGTTCAAATTCCTTAGTCTGCCATAGAAAGCTCTTTACTATCAGGTATCATGTAGCGTCTACCTGACCAGTCTAATTTCATATTCTTCTTTCCTCACTCCCCCCAACTTTATATCCTAGTAACACTATTACTATCCAAGGCTTAGGTCTTTGCAGATGTCCCCCCTTTCCCTTTCTTATTTAACCCATGAATTCCTATTTACCACTTAAATACAATTGCAAGTCATTCTCTGTGAAGTCTTTTCTCATCCTTCTAATGAGACTCATGTGCTTCTTCTTGAGAGAAACAAGTGTGTATTTTCCTCCATATAACTTCAGTGCTTAGAATAGTGGCTTCCACTGAACAAATATTTGTTGGCTAAATAATTAAGAACAAAAAATATGTTTCAAGTACTAAACTGCACTTCAGACAATGCCTCACATTCATTTAGACAATGGTCCATTTTCTGAGCTAGTGAACAACTTAACTTAAAGCTACCAGTAGACAGTATATCTTGAAAAATAGTTAAATGTTTCACTCATGGATTGTTATTTTTTTTTGGTGGGTGCTTGCTTTTTATAATAGGAGTCCATGTTTCAGTTAGGTTAAATTAACACTTGTACAATATGAGTTATTATAATTATTTTTCTCTTGTAGCTTTCAATCTCAGACAATTGTACTACCATCCATCTATTCAGTAGCCTGAGTCAGAAAACTGTGAGGCATCTTTGACTTATCCTTTACCTTCACTCATCACATGCAACTGTTCACTGGGTCCTGGGCCTGTATCTGTTTATGTTCTAGATGCTATTTGAATCTGTGCCTTCCTCACCACTACTATTCTAGTTGGGTTTTCCTTTTTTCTTTTTTCTGGGCTATTTCAAAAGCCTCCTAACTGGACTTCTTATTTCCAGCCTCTGCCCACTTCAGTCTAGGCTTCATACCTCTGTGAAGATGCTCTAAGTGTAGACCTGATCATATGATTCTTTGGCCAAGGGGTCACTGATGCTTCCCCAACACCTACAGGGTCAAGTCCAAACTCCTTGGCATGTAATGTAAGGTTTTTTCATAATCTGGTTCTTGTTTTATTCTCACATCTCATCTCACCACTTCCCCATAGAACCCTATGCTTTGACCATAACCAATCAATTGTAGCTCATGATCAGCTCCTGCTTAATAATTTAGCTTCCTCTCCTAAAACTCCAGTCCCTTTATCCACCAGCAATCAATTCTATATTCAAGTGACATTGAATAAGTTAAAGTTCCCACATATATGTCTTCATACCTCCTTTATATGCTATTCTCTGTTTGCAATATCCTTCTTAAGTTGTCTTCCTGGCAAGTGCCTATTCATGGTTCAAATTGGTTTCACTTTTGCCAGTTCTTGGAAGCTTTCCCTGATTCTTTTGAATGAAGTTAATAATATCCCTTCTCTGGACTACTGCATTCTCTCTCTCTCTCTTTCCGTAACACACCACATATCTATATCTATTTATTTGCCATCCCCTTATAAACTGTGTCTTAAGTACAGAAGCCATGTCTTATTCATCTCTGTATCTTCAGTGTCTCCTCTCACAGCACTGTGTATGGTATATATTAGGTATTCAATAAATGTCTGTTGAATTAAATTAAAATAAAAATTATGCATTTTCTTTTGTATTCCATTGTATATATGTACCTTTTGTAAATGCCCCATATTTTAGGACACTGAAGAATGTATTTTACTTGAGTTATATTTATAGAATGCCACCAATTTAACAGTTTCTGAGTTGCTTCTCAATTTTTTCAAATTGTCTCACAGATTTCTACATCACTGAGAACTATCCTTATCCAAGACAGCTATTAATGGGTAAGAACCTGGACTACTACTTCTTTATTTTTAAAGGAAATAATGATTTTAAAGTCCCTTGAAACCATAGTTCTATTAAGTATTTTTTTCTAGTCTTTTAAAAAAGTTATACTATTAAGTTGCTGAGAAAACTCTTTTAAATATAATGAACAAAGGCAAATAAGCTTCAGCCCAAACCACTTTTTAAATTATAACCAATTCCAATTGGCAGGGTTCAGTTAATGAGGTTTCATGGTAGTTAAGTTATTCAGCCTTTATTTCCATGGTATGAATGGTAAAATAAACTAGAAATAAACCCTTTACCGAGGATTACCAAAAGACTACCATTTTGATGAGATACTGTTTCTGAATTTAACTGCTATTCAAATAAAATGGAATCCCCGCATCCATAACCCTTCACAGGAAAGTGTTTGCTGCCATCTACTGATGTTAGGTAAGTACACATGAAGTCTTATTTAGTATTCTAAATTACAAAACAAGTTTTCAAAGTGACCTCTTCCATCAGAGCCATTATACTTCACTTTATATATTTTAATAAAGGTAAAAATCATTGTGACTCAATGGGGGAGAAG
This sequence comes from Phyllostomus discolor, assembly GCF_004126475.2. Taxonomy (NCBI): domain Eukaryota; kingdom Metazoa; phylum Chordata; class Mammalia; order Chiroptera; family Phyllostomidae; genus Phyllostomus; species Phyllostomus discolor. The sequence goes on from NC_050198.1 coordinate 51,502,409, forward strand.
TGACAAAAATCAGCAACTCAAAATCAAGAGAAAAAATCTGGTAGCAATACCAGAACCATTCCTACTAGAGCAATTTCCTAAATAAGAAACAAACTATTCATTTTAAACTACAAGGATTTAAGAAATCACTAAATACTAGTATTTGGAACTAGGGTTCATGATGTGGTTTCAGTGACAGAAAAGCCTATCAATATATTCTCTTCCATTTTAAACTAAGATGAATTCTAACTATTAAAACATTATTTCTTTAGTATAATGAAGGTTTTGATTTTTGAGAAAAAGGAAAATAAGCTCTAAATTAATTTCAGTTCTATCTGAAGAGAAACTGGAGTGAGTATTGAGTGAGGAATGCTAGGGGAAGGGAGGAACAAGAGGAGGTAGTGATTGTGGGGCCCAGAGGACAAAGGCCAAGGACAAATTTCCTGCGTTGCACAATTTTGCCGACAATTAGTGCCTTTTGAAAATTCTCACTGAAATCTAGGGGTTTCTTTATGTTTCCAATAGATTCAGACACACCACAATGAAGAAGCCATATCCAGGCTATCTGTAAGTGCAATATAAAACTGAAACATTACCAGTCTATTTCAGCCATTATTGATCCTTGATCTAGCCTCTACAATCAGTGTCTGCATGGAAGGTAAACAGCTTGGAGAGGTTTTTTTTCTGGGCTTTTCACCTCACAGTAATTGGATCCCTGAGACTGAAGGAATAGCCACCCTTACCTCTGCTTATGGTGGAGAGTCCACTCTTGTATGGGCTATAAGCCATTCCTCTACCTCCCTGTACCCCTTCCCCATTTCTATTACCTCTCAACCAAGGCTTCTCTACTGCTTCTCCAAGATCCAGTGAGGGCCTTGATTCCAAGGTTTTCAAGGACTTCTGTACAGGGGTAATATATCTGAAATTATTCCTGGTTTCAAAGAATCTGTTCCACGGAAGACCTTATGCCCCATTTTCTATATCAAAAAATATGCTTGCTCCCATTTTTCAAAAGTAGCATGATAATAATATACTACTATTTATTGTGCTAGGTATCTTATATACTTCACACCTAATTTGGTCCTTACAAAATCCCTATTATACCAGTATTATTATTATCTCCATTTTCCAGATGAAGAAACTGAAGTTCAAAGTTGAGTGACATGCCTAAGGACACATAGCTAGTCTAGGTTTATGACTCAAACTGAGTTATGATTCATTTCAAAGCCTGCCTCATTGTATTAGTTTAATAATCTAATTTTATTTATAGTATTAATCTATACTATAATTATACTATACTATAATCTAATTTATAGTGCTAATAGTACTATAAATTTAGTACTATTATTATCCTCATGTTTTAGATGAGGAAAAAGAGCTCCAGAAAAGTTAAATAACTTGCCCAAAGTGAGACAGCTGGTGGCAATCGGCTTGTAATTTAAATCTGGGCTTGATTCCAATACCTGTCCTTTCAGCCACTGATACAACTACATAAAATCCAGCTATAGACAGACTATTAATATGTAGTTATGATTTGTATCCCAATTGGTCAGATAAGAGACTGAGGCTGAGGCTAAATAACTTGTCAAAGATCACATAGTGAGAAAATGGAAGGGAGACAGTGCTAATGGAGCAGGAGTAGGAAAGACTGACTTTGCAGACTATGCACTATAGCTCAGTCTAAATCCGATTCATGAGAAGCAATCCCCCATTTCTTTGAAGGTTCTCCCATCCTTGTACTTACTCCCTTGTAAGTACAAGGTAAGGTTGGCAATTACAGGTGGCCAACTGACTAGAGTGAAAATGATTCTCTCTAGACCCAAGCTTTCTCCAATAGAGAAGAAAACAGTTAATTCATAATTTAAAATACAATCAAAAGTAGTTTTCTCCTCCTCATTGTGTTGCTCAGTGTAGAACAGAGTAAACAACAAATTATGAAGTCTACAGTTCGAATACCATTACAGTTTACAAACAAAGCAATATGTTTTTGGCCCAAGAAAATAATGCTTGTTTCTCTGTTACTGAACTTAAGAAAGCTATAAATGCAGTTAAATTATAATAAATCTAAAACAGATACCAAATAACAGTCATTTTTGCTAAAGTGAGGCTGTTAGCAAACATCTAACTATGTTAGATTTTCAACATCTAATATAATCCAATAGGTCATGTCTACATGTACAAGCCCAGAAATAAATCCAAGTCTTTATGGTCAATTAATATTCAACAAAGGGGGCAGAAGCATAAAATGGAGTAAAAATAGCCTCTTCAACAAATGGTGTTGGGAGGTCTAGATAGCTACATGCAAAAAAATGAAACTTGACCACCATTTTAACACTGTACACAAAAATAAATTCAAAGTGAATAAAAGACTTAAATATAAGTCATGAAACCATAAAAGTCCTAGAAGAGAACATAGACATGCAAATCTCAGATATTCCATGGAGCAATATTTTTACCAATATGTCCCCTAAAGCAAGGGACATAAAGGAAAGGAGAAACAAATGGGACCTCATCAAATTAAAAAGCTTCTGCACAGCTAAAGAAAACAGCATTAAAATGAAAAGAGAACCAACTCTATGGGAAAACATATTTGCTAAAAATACCTCAGACAAGGGTTTAATCTCTAAAATATATAAAGAACTCACACAACTCCATTCTAGGAAGACAAACAACCCAATTAAAAAATGGGCAAAGGACTTGAACAGACACTTGTCCAAGGAGGACATACAAAGGGCCCAGAAACATGAAAAGGTGTTCAGCATCATTAGCCATCAGAGAGATGCAAAGTAAAACCACAATGAGATACCACTTCACACCAGTCAGAATGGCCATCAGAAACCAATCAACAAACAACAAGTGTTGGAGAGGTTGTGGAGAAAAGGGAACCCTAGTGCACTGTTGGAGGGAATGCACACTGGTGAAGCCACTGTGGAAAACAGTATGGATTTCCTCAGAAAACTAATAATGGAACTGCATTTTGACTCAGCAATTCTACTGCTGGGATTATACCCTAAGAACACTGAAACACCCATCCAAAAGAACCTATGCACCCCAATGTTCATAGCAGCACAATTTACAATAGCCAAGTGCTGGAAGCAACCTAAGTGTCCATCAGTAAATGAGTAGATCCAAAGACTGTGGTACATTTACACAATGGAATACTATGCAGCAGCAGAAGGAGCCCCTACCCCTTGTGACCACATGGATGGAACTGAAAAGCATTATGCTAAGTGAAATAAGCCAGGCAGTGAAAGAGAAATATCATATGACCTTACTTATAACTGCAACCTAATCAACAAAACAAACAAGGAAGGAAAATACAACCATAGACATTGAAATAAAGAACAAACTGACAGCAACCAGAGGGGAGAGGGATAATAGGGGATAATAGGCAGAGGACCATCAAGGAACATGCATAAAGGACACATGAACAAAGCCAAAGGGGGTAAGTTTGAGGGATGGATGCAGGGATGGGAAGCGGGGGACATTGTGGGGTGAAAATGGAGACAACTGTACCTGAACAGCAATAAAAAAGAAAAAAAATAGGCAATTCTCTGAATAATAAAACTAAAAGTATCCAGGCATTCTTTTATTTTTCCTTCCCTTTTACACATATATACAGTTGGGGTATGCACACAAAGTTGGTAATGGAAATAGTGTAAGCTTCAAAAGCAAACAAATTTGAGTTCAAACTCTGTCTCTGCCACTCATTACTTTGGTGACTGGGTCACTTTAACTTTTTGAGACATACTTCTGTTACAGAACACAAGGGGGGCCTGGGATGATATACTATTATTGAAAGAAGGCCCCGGGTCTGTTATGTCCGCCGCCCTAGGAAAGATGTCTCTCAATGCCAGAGATTTGTGAAAAGGAAAGGAAATGTTTATTTAATGCTATACAAACTTAAATAGTGACCTAATGTCTTTACCAAAATCCCAAAGTCCCTAAAAACACCCACAAACACACAGTCCTTCCTTCCCCCTTTGCCCAGTCCAGAGTACCGTATCTCAGGAAAGGAAATAGAAGTCCATGGCTCAGGCAGTCCTCTAGTTCTTCTCAGTTAGTAATCCCTCTCGACTGGGAGACCTCCCTGGATCCCCAGCACCCTCGGCTGAGTCGCCAGGATCTCTGCTAAAACCAGGTGGTGGTTCCCCCTTCTAAAGCTGTGGGGGGTCCCCACTCTGCCAGGCCACGTGGTTCTCTCCTCCAGGGCTGCCACGTGGTTCCCTCTCTCTGGGATGCGGGAGTCTCCACTCTGCTAAAGACGCATGGTTCTCTCCTCAGGGCTGTGCGTGGTTCTCCTCCTCAATGGCTGCCAAATCTGGGTTTTAAATCCCTGCGGCCAATCTTCCTCTGCAGCCTCATTTCCGACTCCTCCCACACTCGGCTTCACATGCCAGAACTCATATCCTTCCAGCTTTACTGGGCTGCCATCCTGAGTCTGGGCAGGTGTGTCCCCAAGTTCTGGAGCCAATCCTCTCTGAGCTCCCCCTCATGCGCTGTAACTCAGGGGACCCGCCCCCCCCCCCCCCGTTACATCTGGGTGGGGAAGTTACTTCCATTCCCCTGGCTTAGAGCTGATCACAGCTACTTAACATATCTATGCAACCAGTCAAAGGTTATAGATATGCCAAACGACCATGCCAGAGCTTAGCTGCAAGGCCGTTGCTATGCTAAACAGCTCTCAATGGCCCTGCTCCATTTGTCCCTTCCCCCAACCCACGCCCTGGGCGGGGGGCGGGGGGGATGGAGACATCCTAAAATCTTCTGGACACCTTAAGTTCTGGACCCCATTTCAAATGCCTATTTGGGGTCCCCCCTCTTGGCTGCACCCTGTAACACTTCCACTGATCTGTAAAACGCAGGTATTAAAATCTACCACAAGGGATTATTTGTGAAACTTAAAGTTGATAATGTATGTAAAGAGGTCACCTCAAAAAGTGCTCAATAAATGGGAATAATTACTATTGCTACTACAACAGATAGCTGGCATTACACTAGAGGCATATTTAATCATGTCTGCTAAATTCAGTTGGCTAAAGTTCAGCAATTCCAGTTCTGAGTGCTCACAGACAGCTGCAACACAAACCTTTGCCTTTCTAAAATAGTTTGAGCTCAGAATGTCTTATCCATAGCATTGTTGACATTTAGGGCTGAATAATTCTTTGTTGCAGCGGGGAAAGGAGGGGTGCTGTCATTTACATTGTAGAGTATTTAGAACCATCCCTAATCTATTCCACTAGATGCCAGAAGCACTCTCTGTGTCATGACAATAAACATGTCTCTAGACATTCCCAAATGCCCACCAGAAGGCAAAATGGCCCTACAACCACCTCTGCAGAGTCTTCTTAGGACCTATAACTCCCCTAAGCTGCTCTCTTCCTTGTTCTGAGGTATTTTAGACAGACATTTGCTTGAAATAAAATGGCTTCCTATTCTTTAATTGTACAACACTATTAAATCTTTCTCTCTTTTTTTATCATTGTTCATTTAGTTGTCTCCATTACTCCCCTCTACCCTACCCACCCCTACCTCACACATTTAATCCTTATCTTACAGATAAAATTGTAATCAACAAAAAACTTGAATTGTAATTCAAGTTTTCTGATGGCAGGAAATTGTTTTTCTATTGTTTCCTCCAAAGAGTCTGGCATAGAACCGACAAGGAAGAACCCAGTGAAGATATATTTGTTTCCTTATTTTTTCATCCATTTACTCAAGAAGCATTTGTTAAGAGCTTTTATGTACCAGACACTATCAGAGTTAGACATAAAGGTAAAGAAGACACTGTGTCTGCCTTTGAGGAGCTCACAGTCTAAATGAAGGAAGGAAGCAGACTAATATAATGTGATACCTTCTGCCATAAAGGAAGCAAAGAAGAGGAGCACTTAGACTGGGAAAGACAAGGAAGGATTTCCTGGGGAGGAAACATTTGAGCTGAGTTTTGAAGATAAGTAGGAGTCAGATTGAGGGCACTGACTGTGGTTAACTAGCAATTTGTTAAAGGCTTTTGTAATGTTAAGTTTAATGAATATAACTATATTTCACAGACCTTTACTCTTCAGCAGAGAATGTTTTTTTTTTTCTTTTTTTTAGGTCTCTTTGATCCAGAAAGCAAACTGAAAGAGTGTTTTGCAAAACTGGAGTAAATGTGTATGCACAAACATGTACACACTAATGACACTGTGACAAAGAAACTGCTGGCATGTGTTGGCCCTGCCTCCTCTTCACAGAGACGTGCTCCTAAACTAAAGAAAAGGCTGTATTATTGTGGCTGCCAGTTTTTATTGACCATGTTTGGTTTTGATTGACTTATTTGTCTTGATTGATTGGTCAAATTAGAACCCTTGGGGTATGATCATAAGATATGTCATCAGCCTATTTTAATCCTTTTGGGAGTGTAATCTTAAAATAAAACTTACTAAATTAATCTTGTTAAGTTTTCAGCTTGGTTGATTTTTTCCAAGTGAAAATATTTAATTTCTATGAAATTAAAATTGTGAGGTAGAGAATGATCTAAAATATACAGTGAGGGCCCAATTTTAAATCACATGACTTCAGGGAGCCTGGAGTTCATGCAAGCAGATTCAAATTTCTAAAGGATCAATTCTCATTCTACTTTATGAGAAACCATTCCATGAAGAAAGTAATGATGGCAAAAGACTCACTCAGCTTCTCTAGAATCTCCTCATCTGTCATCTTGGATTTTTTCCTTTGTCGATCTGTGTTTCTATACAAAGTACTAGAATTGGCATTTTCAGTGGAAGGTGGTGTGACTTCTTTATTTGGTGCTGCTGGTGAAGCAATGGATTCAACCACAGAACGAGTGTAGATCTTAGAGGCAAGAAAAAATAGTTCTACAATTAAAACAGCAGGGTAAGGAAAAGGTATAAAGTCAAGACACTGTCATATCAGTGAGGTTTTTTAAATCAAGATAAATTTTAAGGAGCTTTAGGTTCACAGCAAAATTTAGGGGAAGGTACATAGATTTCCCATATACCTCCTGACCCCATTCATGCATAGCTTCACATATCATCAACATATCCTTACCAGATTGCTGCATTTGTTACAACTGATGAACCAACATTGACATCATAATCACTCAAATTCCATAATTTACATACAGTCACTGTCAGTGTAGTATATTCTATGGGTTTGGACAAATGTATAGAGACATTTATCTATCATTATTGTAATGTGCTGAGTATTTTCACTGCTGTTAATATTTTCTGTGCTCTGCCCACTCACCCTCCTATCCTGCACCTCAGCCCTCAATGAGTTTTTAAAGACAAATGATTTCCATTAAAAAAGAACTTTAAGTTGCTTCAAGTACACTGCCCTTAGAAGCTCTGAGGATCTAGTCCTTTGCTACCCCCATATATGCTGTGCTAATTCTGGTACTGGTGCCTCTGTTTATGCAAGTCTTCCTAACTGATTCATAGGGACTTTTTTCTCCATCTTAATGTCTGTAGGAGTTTTGTAACTTAACACTTATTTGTATATTGTTTGGTATTCTCTAATTATCACATACTAATCTTGCATCCCCAAGTTTTGGAACATAGTAAGATGTTCAGTAGGTACTGGTTGATTAACTGGATTCTGACCATGTGACTCTTCCCAAGGACATCTTTGAATCATTTGGAAATAGTCACTTGTGACTTACTGATTTTGTATGCTCAGGTCTTGGTGCAATAACTGGTGGAGGCTCATTGTCATCTTCTTCTTCTTCCTCTTCTTCATCTTCTTCTTCAGATACAGGAGGAGCTAAAGGAGGCTCTGATGCCGTTTTTGTGCTCTTATGACAAAAACAAAGTTAAAAGACCTGGTATTAACTCCTCATTGCTTTCCTTCAAAAATGAGACAAGGAAAATAAAATATTTAACTATGTAGGGTTAAGAGGGAACTGCATCTTTTAACAAAGGAGCAACCATCTAAAATTTGGTGCCCAGGACCTGCCCCCATTCAGAAATAAATCAGGTCATGTTTTAAACAGCATGACATTAAAAAATGCTATTTTTATTTTTCACCAAACTAAAAAACAGTGATAGATATTAATTTACTATTTTAAAGTTCAATTTTTTTGAAATCAATGAATATATTTAAAAAATCAAATTAATTACTATTAAAGCTTTGAATTTGTATACTATATACATTTGTATATTGACAGGCTTTTAAGGAGAAAAGGGCTATTTTGTGTTTAAAAATCAGAGCATGGCCCTGGCTGGCGTAGCTCAGTGGATTGAGCGCGGGCTGGGAACCAAAGTGTCCCAGGTTCGATTCCCAGCCAGGATACATTCATGGGTTGCAGGCCATAACCCCCAGCAACCGCACATTGATGTTTCATTGATGTTTCTCTCTCCCTCTCTCTCTCTCTCTCTGGATCTATCTCTCTCCCTTCCCTCCCTAAAAAATAAATAAAAATAAAATCTTAAAAAAAAATCAGAGCATATGTATGGATATGGTATTAACATAGTTCTACAAATACTAAGTACAGGCAAGCCCATGAATGTTTCTTCCCCATTCAGCCTCCTGAGATCAACTACTCACAGAGTAACAGACATGAAGATCTACATAAATAATTATTCTATCTTAACCAACAGGTAAATGGTGATTTGTAATGTTAAAAAATGCAGTAATACCAGCACTAAAAATAACAACAACCATAGCATCTAGGGTCACTTCTTCATCATTTGGTAAAATGGTACCAAAGCTGGGTTTTGAAAGAACTATGGTCATGGCTCTCAAACTGTGGTCCCCAGATTAGCATCATCAGCATTATCAAGAAACTTGTTAGAAATGCAGAATCTCAGGTTCAATTCAGATCTATGAATCAGAAACTTTTGAAGCGGGGCCTTGCAATCTTTGTTATAATAAGCTTTCCAGAAGATATTGATACAGGCTCAACAAAAAGAAGAACAGCCTGTTTACCAAGACTCTCTTCAATCCCTTCATTTCACTGTATTTGCCCATCCAAAGCTATTTAACATTATTTTGATCTACAACACTGTAGAATCTTAACCTGTTCCTCATCTTGCAAGACCTGCTTCAAAATCACACAGCCATGCACTAAAACCCTATAAATATTCTCCCTTAACATCCCCTTTCTAAGAAACAGCTAAGACTATTGGAGTAGGTCTCTTTCTTACCACTGTAAGTTTAATAAACAGCTTGATTAATTGGTTTTCCTGGTGGCCTTTTTGGAAGTCAAATGTGTAATATTGCTACACTTTTCCTTCCAGGCTGAGAATAATTATGTCTAAACTTATAAAAATAAAGATATATGGGAAGCAAGTAAAGAATTATTTCTCTTTTTGAAATTAGGTATTAGTTACATTCCTATTATGCCATACACTGGGACAGGAAAAGTAATTCTTGGCCTGAGTTGGGTCCTGGACTCTTAGAATTCTGAAGGGTTTGGCTTATCAACCCTCCAAAAAAACAAGGATATATATGCTCTTACATATAATTTCAAGGGTTCATAGATCTTCTAAAGCCCATTCATGGACTTCAAGTTATAAACCCTGCTCTAAAGAGTACACAAGCTAAAGAAACTATCTCAGAAAACTCTCCTTTGTTTGAGCTATTTTCAATTTTAATTTTTAAAGGTCAAAGGAATTAGAAATGAGGACTTTGGAGACTTTAGATAATGCAAAGTGTTATCTGTGGGGCACTTTTGGTGTTCATTTAAAATTCAGATATCAAAGCTCTGTTTAAGATCTACTCTTCAAGTAGAATCTTGGATTCTTCATTTTAAGAGCCTCCCCAGGCAATTCTGATGCAAAGTGAAATAAGTAAGAGAACCACTAATCTAGATGGATAAGGTTAACTGGTACTAAAAATCAAAAGCATTATCTGTCAATTCTACATCCAGATTCTCTAGGCGCAAATTATGGTGTGTTCATATTTTTGCTGTTACCTTCCACTTGGAATACTAGCCCAAGATTCTAAATGCATTATTTCACTCGCAACAGTACAATAAAAATATAAAATATCTAAAAAGCCTCAAATTGAAGAGTAAGTCTATGAACAGTATTTAGCATTTAAATACACTAATACCAAGGAAGCAACCATGAGTGAGCAGTAAGGCAGATGTCATATAACTATGGGAGGTATTGCTAAATGCAATATTAATTATATAGACAGTATTTAAAAACATTTGGTGAGTACAACATTGCTTCTATTTTAATTCCCACTCTAGTAGCACAGAGGATGCCAAACTTGTGATCACTTCGGGCTATATCTATAAGCAGTTGTTGATCCCATTAAATCAGACTCTGTAGGATAGCAAGGACCACTGGAAGTTTTCTAATACAAAATAATAACAACAATAACAATAATGATGATGATGATGATGATAATGATAATAATAATAATAATAATAATAATAATAATAATAAAACAGTGTGGAGTGAAGTCTTCCCTTAGAACCATAAGAAGGACACAAGGTGCAATTCTCCATTCCTAAGTAATTGAGTCCCACTGAAATGTTCCAATCTGAACTTAAGGGTCTAACTGAGTTCATTAAATCAGTAGAAATCCAACCTTAGTCAAGCAGTGTAATTAATTAATTATCCCCACCTGGAAGTCCTTCCTGCCCTTCAAACTCAAACCATCCAAGAAGAAACCCAGCATCTTCTCACAGAAATTTGCAACTCCTGAAAGATGACATGCCCATCTTTCTGGCCAAGTAAATATCATTCTAAGCCTGTAATCATCTTTGACGTCAACCTTTTCTCCAACATCCAATCAATAACCTAAACATCTCAGGAATTTGGTTTTAATCTCCATTCTCCATTCCCACCTCCACTATCTCACATAGGACCTCATTACCTCTGGCCTGGAGTCTTGCAATGCTTTCCCAACTGGTCTTCTTTCATCCAGTCTCAACTTCAGTCAATTTATTCTAGACATTTGCTGTCAGACTACTCTTTTCAAAGCATAAGCTTTAATTATCTAACACTCCTGTTCTAAAAATTTTCAAGAGCTTTCCACTATACACTGAAGAAAGCCAGATTCCTTAGAATACCATTTAAGTGGCTCTACAGTTTGGCTCCCACTTAATTTTCCAGGCTTAATTCCTGATTCATTTTCTTGCATCTCAGTCTTCATTCAAATCTGCACCCCTTAGTCACCTTGCTTTCCTCACTACCGTGTCCTTTTTCATGCTTTTCCTTTTTCTTAGAATGCCTTTCTCCATCTTTACAGATCCAAATCCCATCTGACCCTCAAGATGTAGCCCAAATGCCCTGTTTTATATAAACTATTTTCTAACTCAACCTTGAATAAATATGTACCAAGCACTATTTTGTACCAGGCATTGAGATTAAACCTTTTGGAGAAGGGCTTCCTTTAACTTCCCCAGCTAAAAGTAATCTCTTTTCTCTGAATTCTCATAGCAAATGAACACATTTCATGGTATATAACATGATCCATATTGTATTGAGTTTGTTTATATTCATATGCTCCAAATTTCCTAGTGATTTTAAGGAAGCACCTGAATAATATAAGTTTAATAAGTGAATACCCTGTGGTTTTATCTTCAAACAGTGAGATCATTATATTTTTCTGAATTGATAGGATATTTTGGTCATTATGTAGATTAGTGTTAGTATGACAAGCAAAACCAGTAGAAGCATGTTCAAAAATGCCAATATCTTAGGAGATATTAACTACTTACAAAATAAAAATCAATGCACAGACCATCCTAGCAGACTGGTATTTAAAATAACTGGCCTATGTAAAAAACAACTTTTTATTTGCCAGGATACCCAGTCAGTATTACACAATAATGATATTGATTAAATCAAGGGGCATGTAATATTGGCATTCTTTTCTTTCCCACTTTGCTATTACTTCCCTTCACATGCTGTTTTCAGTGTGGCCCAATAAACTGTCATGACAAAGAAAAAGGAGAAGGGGACATGACCAGTGAGAATATGAGGGCTATATTCTGTTTTCTTTTGTGTAATCTGAGCAAGGTACAAATACTATCACCTCACGAGCCTCAGTATATGAGCCTTATGTACGGAGAGAGGAAGTTTTTCCTCTTGTTGCCATCTAAAAATAATAGTAATAGTAGCTTACACTTCATAAACATATTACATGTTCTAGGTATGTACTAAGTGTATCATATGCATTATCATATTCAATATTCACACAAGTTTTAGGAGGTATATGCTGTTACACCCAGTTAAAGCTGAGGAAAGAAAGGCTCAGAGGATCTAAGCCATTTTCCCAAAATCGTTCAGCTTGTAAGAGAAGAAATAAGACTAAACACCTATGTCCAGGACCTTAAATCCTTTTTAAATTTTGTTTCTAATTGTGGTAAAACATACATAACATAAAATTTAGTATCTTAACTACTTTTAAGTGTCCAGTTCAGTAGTGTTAAATGTATTCAACATTGTTGTGCAACCCACTTCAGAACTCTTCATCTTGCAACACTAAAATGGTATACCCATTAAACACTAACTCTCCACCTCTACCTTTCCCAGCAACCACTTTTTGTCTGTATGATTTTGACTACTCTAGGTAACACATATAAGTAGAATCATACAATATGTATCTAAATTATACTTTTAAAAACTATTTTTAAAAGCCTCTACATGTAAAAACTAGATCTGCACAATTGCATTTTGTTGGACTACCAGAAACAGACTACACAAAACTGTTTTCAATTTTTCACTTACCGAAGGATGGGCAGCTATGTATCCATGTGCACTTTTATCTGAAAATTGAAGATAAAGCTATTACCTTTGTTTCATAAGGACTTTATTTTTAAAAACCATACTTAAAAAATCTGCATGTATTTGGCCAGTATAAAATTCTCCAATTCAGTATTAAATAGATATTATGACAAATGGCATAGTTTCTATTAATACGGTTCACACCCTTACATCCTCAGCACATTATCACCATGTCATCTATAGACCTAAAATGAAGGTCTTCAGTGAATCTCATCTATATGGAGAAATGTTAAGATTATTTACTCCTGGATTTCAATGATTCTCTATAGTAGTAACCCCCCAATATAGTAGATACATTTGAGCCTGAAACCTGAGATAATACCAAACTCTGTGTGTGTGTACATGCACACATGCACACACAGTAGGTCCTTCAATAACTTCATTTTGTTCAACATTGCTTCCTTATGTTGATGAGATACTGTAGACACTTAACTCTTATTTATATCAATTAGCTTATGGTAAAACTGGTTTCATTATATGTTGCTTGGCTGAAGTTCCAAGAACCTATGAAGGACGTTAAGTGAAAATTTAAAGAATCTAGGTTTTCTGTTTATGTCTTCTACCCACAAATTTAATGCCTTTTCCATTTTAAATAAGCACCCATTACACACTGTGACTATAACTCTTGCAGTTTGAGCTCTGACAGCAAAACTAGCATGGATTTCTTCACAATTACAAATAGAAGATTCATTCCTACCATAGATTTTAGCAACTTCAACATGTAATTTTTTTATTTCTGTATTAAGTCAAGAACTTTCACCTTTTCACTAAAAGGAAGCACTTTATGGGTTTTCTTTGGCGTATCTGAACTGCCAACATCACTACTCTTGAACTTTGGGGCCATTATTAAGTAATATAAGGTTACTTGAATACAAGCATTGGGATCCCACCACAGCCAATCTGGTAACCTAGAGTGCTACTAAGTGACTAACAGGCAGCGGGTGTGCCCAGTATGGATATCTGAACAAAGGATGATTCACATTCCAGGCAGGATGGAACAGGATCTCACAAGATTTCATTTTACAACTCAGACAGCACACAATTTAAAACTTATGAGTTATTTATTTCTGAAATTTTCCATTTTATATTTTTAGACTATGGTTGATCATGGGTAACTAAAACCACAAAAAACAAATCCACAGATAAGGGGGGATTACTGTACATTTATATCTAGAATTTGTCTGCTACTTCTTCCTTTCCTTTTCTCCTCTCTCCCTCTTTTCCCTTCCTCCCTTCTACCCATCCTTCCTCTCCCCTACTCTTCTCCTCCTCATCCTATTAGTCATTTGTGGCATTAGAGCATCCAGAAAACATATGGTGGTATTTCACTCAACTCAGAATAGTGTAATAACTCAGATACTGTTGAGTTTAAACATAGTTTTTTAGGGTTTTTTTTTTTGTAAATTGAGAGAATTAAAAACAAAAATAAAAGCATTAAAAAACAGTGGCAACTTGGAATAAAGACAAATTCTGAGAATCTGAAAGTATTAATGAGTACACTGAAATGATTTTTTGAATGCATCTTTGGTTCTCATAGCCTATGGTTGTATATTGCACTTGGAGCATAGCTGTAGATTCCTCACATTAAGCATTTCTTGATATGTCACATAAAAGATAATTAATATTATCTCTTCAATATTTTATTGCATGTGATAGACTAAATATCATTAAAAGCTCTCCTTGATGGCTTTCTTTTCTTTTACATTTTTGCCATTGGAAAACCGAAGTTAATCTTCTCATTAAAAAGAGTACCATTTAGCATGTAAATTACCATATGTCTTTAAGCTTGGGCTTTGATATTTGATATGGCCAAATTAGAAACCTCTCTTCTAAGTGCATTCTTGCACTATTCTTGAAGAGATCAAGCTTGCCCTAAACTAGAACCAATGCGAAAATATATGGGCTCTTTATAACTGGGGCATTAATGATAGTATTCTCTTTTTTCTTTAAATGTTAGATAGGAAATTGTTCTAGCCCTGACCAGTGTGGCTCAGTTGGTTGGAGTGTTGTCCATAAACCAAAAGGTCATGGGTTAGATTCTCAGTCAGGGCACATGCCTAGGTTGTGGGTTAGGTCCCCAGCAAGGTACATATGGGAGGCAACCAATAGATGTTTCTCTCACATTGATCTGTCTCTCTATCTCTCTCTCCATTCTTCTCTCCCTGGAATCGATAAATATATATGCTTGGGTGAGGATTAAAAAAATGTTGGAGAAATTATTCTAGAGAGGCAACCCAGATAATCTTCCTTAAAACACAGAAATATTGTTTGGTATGTGTATTTCAGTTGCTTATAGTGCAAATTTGAATATCAAAGTGTCATATAAAGTCCAGGTCTACAAGGTAGCAAGTGGAGTCAAAATCTGGAAGACACAAGGCCTTTCACCTTCTTAAAAATAGCAGGCCATGATTTCTTTTTTGAGGTCTGATCAGAATAACTTGGCAGCTATAAAGTTTGTGCTGTGTTACCATGGTTCAATTCAATGGTTCCAAAGAATAAAATAAATTTTAAGAGGCTATGGTTTGATCCATATACTTCTTATTTCATAAACACTTCACAAGGCCTGATCCTAAGTATCTGAGTGTCTTCATATTAATGAAGAGACAAAAAAACAATTGTGATTGCTGATTCAAACTGACAATTAATGCTTTACTGACCAATGTTCTTATTTCAGTTCTAAAATTATCCAAGCACTGTAAATCTCCTAACAACAACTTCAATTTCCAACTAATGTTCTGGTTTACTTCTGTTGAACTCATTTGGAGAAAGAACTAGAACTGACTTCAAATGCCCTACAGGTGTTCTGTTCTAATCCTGCTCTTTAATTAGAGTATTATTTTCCACCTTTGGACAGCCTAGATTTACTCTTACCTCCTGATGTAAAGCTCATGTATTTCTGGTTGTTGACTGTTTCTTTGGAATCATAGAATTTTAGAACATCTAGAACAGCTTGTGGGTTCTTCTTCTGTTCCAGTTTTGTTATGTTGGAAGTTTGGAGTAATCGTGCCCATTGCTCAGGAATTCCCTGTGGACAACCAAAGGAAAAGAATGGCAGATCAGAACATTCAGCTGCTATATTTTCTGGTCCAGTAAAGTTCTTCACCAAGAAGCCCATGCTACCTGTAGAATTACACTTGGGAAGCTGAAGTTACACTCTAGATTTATAGTTAGTAACTTAATAACTCAATCATTCCCTTTTCTAAATAAAACACATAGGGAAAACTAGGATCCAACTTAAAAAGGGTGGGTGGGAGTATGACTGTGATAGAAAAAAAAAAGCACATGAAAATCACCTCCATATTAACTCTGCTCATCCATGAAATGATGTTTACATCTTAGCTTATTTTTTTCTGGTGACTCAGGGCAGACATAGCAAGACTTCTCTCAATTTGCACACAGCATAGTATAGGGCAGATCAATAAATTTTATTTGACTGGAATAATACAAGCTGTTTCTGGGCATGTTGTAATTAGAATATATTTTAGAATAAAAGAAAAACCTCACCCTTGGTCAATTCATACTTTGTGATTATAAAATGTAATTTGGGGGGTGTAGAGCTTTAATAGAAAGGTTGATTGAGAGGAGACAAAGAATTGTGGAAAAGCAATAACCACTGAGATGCTAAACAGTAACATAATGCTGCTTTGGGCATTTTTCCTGCAGCTTCCTGGTCTCCTCCCTCCATCCCCTCCTCCCCACTTCATTTACTGGCCACACAGAGAAACCTGGGGATTGTGACAACTATGCCAAAGCCTTGTAAGAATTTTCAATAATCTGAAGCATTAGAGCAGAGAGGAAGGAGTATTTGGAAATCTAATCAAGGTGGGTTGCAAAAATTATACATAGAGGTTAGTTTTGCATTGAGCATTCAGTATTCTTCCTACTCGTTCAACATACAGATGCCCCCATTTCATAATAATCCAACCTCCAAGAGCAACTTGGAGCAAGAAACAGACACACTATTACTGAAGTGTGGCTTTGTCCTATGAAGTCTCGGCAAAACAATGTGTGACGTGGGCCTCCAGAGTTTGGGAATGAGAACAAAAAAGTGAGATAAGCCAAGCAACAACTCTACTGCACACACATGAACCTGCTGCTGCAGTTCTATGACATCTCAAAGAAGCACTTTGATGCAAGCTTCTTTTGGGCCTGTGACGCACCTCTGGGAGCTTCCCTGGGCACATCTGTGAGCCATAGAGATCTGGCTGTAATGGACGTAAATAAAGAAAGAAAAGAAAGTTAAAACAGAATGTGGGACAACTTAGAAGGTGGGAGGAGATGAAACCAATGGGTCTGAATGGGGGAAGGTAATCCCATCTAAGGTAGGGCGGTTATGAAAATAGGGAGGTATTAACTAAATCAGGGGCAGGACAGGCTATAGGGCAACAGATTAAAAAAAAAAAAAAACAGAGAAAACAACAATATTCCAAAGTTTGGATGTATAATTCCACTACTTTTGGCCAGATGTTTCCTCCATAAATACGCAATAATAAGAATTATCATTAAATGACTGGAAAAATTACTAAAAGCAAAAACATGAATTTGGAGGGAAGAAGAATGGCATTATGAACAGCTTCAGCAATAACTTGTAAGTTGTTTCCTAACTGGTGATCAATCACAGTTAGCCAATGGCCACGTTATGAACTTACAAATTTCAGTGCCCAATTCTAGTTAACCATTTTTGGTTTCACATTGGAAGTGTCTATGTGGCTAAAAGTCAAAAGATGGCTATATGGTGATGTTAAATTTAACATTTGTTTTCATTGATGTGATTCTTCTGTACTTTGTAGCTAAAGTCATGACTGGCTTAAAGAAAACTAGATGGAGGATTTCCTACAAAGCCAGACTGTTTGAATTTCTTAGACATTTAGACAAGGATAAGGAAAACCATTTTGTTTTAAACCATATATGAATATTTTCACTTTAATTCTACAGTTCTGAATACCCACTTACCACAAAATAAGATCATATATAAGGTAACAACTTTATCTAAGTAAAGATATCTCCAATGCTATAAAAGCATGTTTCAACCCAAATGGTTTAATCTGGGATGCAGGTTTTTAATTCTTAGCTTGGGGTTACTCCAAGCACAGTTAAAAATGCTTTTACATGCATTTAATAAGCAATTTGATGCTAAAACCTTAAGCCAAAAATCTGAACTCAGGAGCCCATGTATGATCTTCATTCTGATTCTCAGTGCAATTAATAGCATCTGGTTAATGCTGTAATGGCCAAAGCAGTTATTAAATGTTACAAAACCAGGTATACATTGCACATAACTACTAGAGCAGACATCGCTAGCATGTTCATTACCATCATCATTAGAATATTTGCAGTTATTATACATTCTCATGGCACTTCTAAATTTTGTGATAAATAAGTAGTCTTGTGATCATTAGACAGCTGGGAAAAATTGCTGCCAATTGAAGAAGACCTTCTAGACAACTTTACTTACCATATGACTATATGCCTGACATAATTTCTATTTTATTTTTTTAAGTTGAAATAAACCAATTGATAAATAAAACCTGACACTCAAATTTGAATGTATGCCACAAATACACATAATCAGAAAGCTGCCCTATTACTCCAAATCGAGGTACAAATTCCAAAAGTTAGATAGCTAATGGAGACCTGAAAGTGAGAGCATGAGAAGCAGGAGCAGGTATAAATGCCTGGACATGTATACAATAACAACTAGATATACATCAAGCTGGGTATTGTCCAGCGTAGCCCAGGAGAAGGTCAGTATGATACAACAGGCCAAGCATCGATCTTATCATAATAAATGATCATTTATATCACTCATACCATTTTTCCTTCTGATTCACTTGAAGCGAATATCACAGATCTAGAGAACTGGAAAGGGGAGTTCTGAAGTATTTGGGACAAAAATGGCAATATAAAGTGTAAGGACTTTTAATAGTTTAATGCCCTAAATCTCACCTCCCAACTTAATTTTAATCTCAGGGTCCAAGTATATGAACAAATATATAAGGTTATAGGGGCCAATTAGCCACAGGGCAATCATCAAGCAACACATCCAAACAGTGTCCAAATATTCAAAATAACAAGCCCCTGTAAGACAACTGGACTAGTCAGTTCAACAAATTGCTCAAAATCCTACTTAAATAACTGCAATAATTAAATTAGCTATACAATCAATGGATTAGTAGTACTGTGAAATTGGGGCTCAATTTTAAATTCTACCAACAAAATGATTTTTAAAAGCTTAAAATGAAGCTTATTGTTATTTTGTATTTTTTAAGTTTGTAAATGTAAATAATAGGTTAAGACAGTAAAAAAGGCAGAATTTGGCATCTTTAAAAGTAATGTGTGGACAAGTCATTGTAAAAGATCATCAAGATGACAATAAAGTGCATCATATTTCCAAATTTAGCCTATGTTGTAGCTATATATTCAAATGGATTTCTAATACACCATTGCATCCAAACAAATGCATTATTTCAAATAATTTCACACTGGCTGGTGTGGCTTAGTGGATTGAATGCCAGCCTGTGAATCAAAGGATTGTGGGTTCAATTCTCAGTCAGGGCACATGCCTGGGTTGAGGGCCAGGTCTCTGGTAGGGGGAGCATGAGAAAGCAGCCACATATGGATGTTTCTCTTCCTTCCTCTCTCCCTCCCTTCCTCTCTGTCTAAAACAAATAAATAAAATATTTTTTAAAATGTGGGGGTTTTTTGCAATTGGAAAGGTTGCCCATCACATATCCCACCCATCACTCTCTGGTTGGTTCTTTGGGTTCTAATTGATAAAGAAGTTAAAATGGCTGACTGCACTAAGCAAGATGATTCCAATTCATTTTTCGTCATTTCCATTGAAACCCATAAAGAAACAAGAAGTATCTGAAGATAGATTGTATAAGATGTCAAACAAGTTGGGAAAAGTAGAAAAAAATTTAAATTAGAAAGGAAACAGAATGTTACATGAGACGAGTAGAGAAGAAAACTTTTATATCAGAAAGTAAAAAGGAAGAAAAACAGAACAGAAAAATATAAAATAACAACAATAAAACATAAGAGAAATTTAAACATAAGGAAAACACATAGAACACAAAAAGATCAAAAACTGGAAAAATAAAGTTCTTCAAATTAAAAAGGGAAGAGATATTAGACAAAACTTATAAAGTTCAAGTATGTTTCTATTACAAATGTGAAAACAATAGTCAATCTATGATTTTTAAAAAGACCTTAACTTGTTAAGATTATAAAAATTATTATTTGGTGGTAATGATAGTGGTGGTAGTAATGACAATGAGGCTATATTTCTTAAATATAACTAAGGCAGTATTTTCACATATTGTAAACAGCAGAAGCTAGGCTCAAATTCCAAGGCCATTTGAATAATGTCTCTTGATTCCAGTGATGAAATTGGTTAAATCCTACCAGTATTTCAAATTTATTTATTTATTTTTTAAATATTTTATTTTATTTATTTTTAGAGAGGGGAGAAAGAGAGAGAGAGAGAAACGTCAATGTGTGGTTGCCTCTTGCGTGCCCTCCACCAGGGACCTGGCCCTCAACCCAGGCATGTGCCCTGACCAGTAATCGAACCAGCAACCCTTTGGTTCACAGGCCAGCACTCAATCCACTGAGCAACACCATCCAGGGCTAGTATCTCAAATTTATCAATGCAATTACTTCTTAATGTTCTCTTCTTACTATTGAGAATATACAAATAATTAGCTCACATTACTTCATACATCCAAGATGTTTACCTAATTTCCATTTCATTCTCATATAGTTTAATCCCAGAATTGAAAAAAAAATAATTTGGTTATCAATTCAGAGACAGGGTTTGCTTTCTCAAATCAAATTAATTTGTCATCTCTTTTTTTTCTTACATTTCACATAACCATATAACAGTGTACTCACTAGGCATCATGTTATATAATAGGAAATCCAACTCTTAAATCTAAATTTATCTCTGGTTTAAGAACCTATGAATCAATTGTGATGGTCACATCACAGATTTTTTTGTTTGAATGCATTCAAAATTATTCATTATCTCAGAATGCAGAGTGTGACTGAGTTTCTTACTAGTATGGGAAAGAGAGTTGATCTTCCTGGGGACATATTTCTAGGCAGAACTTTTCCTTCTTCCATCTAAAAAAAAATATGTCAGATCTTAAGTATAAAATGTCATAGATCTGAGATCCTGTGCAATTTGA
This sequence comes from Phyllostomus discolor, assembly GCF_004126475.2. NCBI lineage: Eukaryota > Metazoa > Chordata > Mammalia > Chiroptera > Phyllostomidae > Phyllostomus > Phyllostomus discolor. Next base: position 51,523,326 of record NC_050198.1, read on the forward strand.
GCACTACAGATATCCAAATATAGGCTGGATCTATAGATATGAAATTTTGTAGAGAATTCTTATTGGTATTTACTCTGGTATATATATATATATATATATATATATATATATATATATATATATAACCACTAAGGCATATATAATCTGTATATCCATCAATGTTTCTTCCTGAAACATAGGGTTTGTTTCTGAGTATCTACAAAAAATACCAGTGAAGCCCCCAAATAAGCTATGTTCTTGAAATTACGGGGCAAATAGGTCAGTTTTACAGAGTTGGTTTTTTTTTTTTTTTTTTTTGGTTACTGTGTGTAGTCATCTCATCTGGATAATACAGATTTCAATGTAAAGCCTGAATTATTCAGAAAGATTGTCTTCACTGTCCAAGTTGAGTCAATGATTCTCTGATTCACTTCAAATATAAACAATAGACTCAACCAAGCAGGGGCTAACTACTAGGACTACATCTTATATGCAATGGTAAATTAGCATTTTCAATCAAGTGGAAGACTACAGAGCCATCAGACATTTTTGTTAAGATGGACAACATTATTTTGCCAATATTCTTGCCATCAAAAACTTCAAGTCTATGACATTTTGGCACATGGCAATTCTTTCTTGATACCTATTATAATAAAGGATTTTTTGCAAGGCTTCCAAAACAAAATAAGCTTACTTACAGTGAATTCCCCAGTGACTGCATCAAACCCCACATGAATTGTATGTTCAAAGTCTGAAGGAAGAGAGATCTCTGGGCGTTCTTTCTCTTTCTTCTTATTGGCTAAAGGCAAAATGTCAATATGTATTTATTTGGGATACAGTTTTGGCATCTAAAATTTGTACTGTTAAGTTCATCAAAAACAGTTATAAATGTGAAAGACAGTTGATTCCAACACAATTTTAACAATATTTAACTGCAGATAATAAAATTTTGTTTGCAGAAGTGGCTGACAGTTGGACAAAAAAATGTTATATCCAAATAATTTATAATTTTCCAAAATCCAATTCAAATAAAATCTGCAGCCAAACTGATTTGCGTCCTCTGCCGATCTAATGATGTAACCACAAAATATCTATGTTATTGTATTTAACTGACCTTCTTGGATCAAATACTACTTACTAAAGAAGAAATACTTAAGTCAAACTAAGTCTAACTATTAGAAAGGCCCAAAAATAAAACTGCTTATGCTATCTAAATATAAAAGTGTTATGAATTGCTTCTATGTTAACCATAGCTAATTATCAAGTAGTTGGAACATCTTTCATGTGCATGTATACATTATGAAGCATGTCTTATTACACTCCAGTCTTCTTTCAACAAAAATTACATTAAAAAACAAATAATAATGTTACAAATCTTTATCATTAAAAATGGTTTTAATCATTTGCTACCTAGCACTTTGCTAGTAAAGACAAATTACTGTTTTTTATGAAGATTTTTTAGTTCTTAGAAACCTCAAACCAGTTTTTTTGATTTAGTCATTCTAATTTGTAGCTATTTTCCATGTCCCAATTATATTCTGTCATATCAGCTATTCAAAGTCATTGTCCTCAGGTAGCAGAGTTCTCATAGTGACACAATTATGAACCACATCAATAGTTAAATCAAAAGCCTTTAAAAATATAATCAGTGTATAAATTAAGTTGAGAACTGTAAAGAAATTAGTTCATCTAGAAATAGATCCCAGAGAAAGTTTCTGTGAAAATATTGTAAATGGTATCTAGTACCCTCCATAAAATACATATCAGCAGATTTGAGCATGTATCTTTGTTAAGGCTGAATTTTACACTAAAAAAAAAAAAATACACTCCAAATACTGGGCAGGTCAGTATAAACCATCTGTGCTCAATTAAAACCAATCAACTTCAGAATTTCCGGGGTGGCCAATTTAGAACATTCTGGTTCAAATAGATGTCTCCTTGGCCTGAATTTCAGACAACATTCAATTAACCATACATGAATTATTAGTTTTGTGAGTAACCCAGTATAATTTTAAATCTAAAGCCTTTTATTTTCAAATATCATACTATGGCTTCTTTTCTCTTTCTACCCTGACTGCTCCATATCATTAGCTAGGAAACAGAGATGTAGAGCAGAAATATGGAAATTCAAGTACTGAGTGGATTAGTATACAGAATTAGAAGCCGGGGGGATGAGAGTCACTCAAAGCCTTTGCCTGACCATGGAACACATTTAGGACACATTTTGAAAACTACACATGTGCCATCTAACTTAACTTTAGTGTAAATCTCAATTTTATAGTGAGCCTACTTTATTGATGAATGTTATCTTAACTGAACAGTGACGTTTAGAGTTTTCTGTTGGTACTTTTATCTCCCTGAACATTTGTGGACTCTAGCTACCATTTACACTTGTCAACTACCATTTTTACTTTTTCAGAAGGCGAAACAGAATAATCAGCTTTCTCTTCTTGCCACTTCCTTTGAAGGTGTCCTAGCTACTCATGTAATAATTTATTTTTCCTCTTTCCTGATCTCCCATTCATGTTGGACATGGCTAACCATCTCTCTTTCTACTTTACTTCCTTGACAATGTGGTCTCAGTCTTCTCCCTCAGTAACTATTTATTTGATTGGCATTGCTTCTCCTTTTGTCTTTCCTAGAGCACTCTTTGGCTTTTCACAGTCCTTTCTTTACACTCGTTCACCTTAGATGGCATCAACTCCCAGATACTAAGTAATGTTGCAAAATTCCATATATACAGCTTTCGTGGGACCAGACACTTTATATAATTTGAAAGGAACACTCACTTTAAGTAAACACAATACAAAATTGCTAGGACTCCTCCTATGGCCTTGGAAGAGTCCCAGGCAAGTGAGAAACTCTGAAAAAGAGGACATATTTATTTCATAGTAAATTTACTACTGGTGGTTGGTGATCTTTTGGGGGTCAAAGACAACTGTGAAATATCTGAAGATGTAGAACTTCTAACCATGAAAATGTGCTACACACACACACGCACATGCACATGCACACACACACACAATTTTGCCAATAATTTCAGAGGTTAGAAATTTCCCTGAACTCCAGGGTAAGAACCCATAGCTTGATTTCTATCTCTAATTATTATATCAGATTGCATTCATGACCTGTCTTGCCAGCAAATAAGCTCTCTTTATTTCTCCATTTAGTATCAGCTGCACGTTTGAAGCATACTATTTTAAACAAAAACACTCCATTTGATCTGAGCTATGTGAATTGCCTTAATGGTGTCTCCCTAGGCCACCTGATTTTCAGTCCCTTACCAGTCTAATCATGCCATTTCCTTTGCTCATGGCTAAGAATAACAGATATAGGAAGCCAAAACTTGCTTCTTCTCCAGTGTCCATGTTCTTGGTGAAATGATATCACTAACCACCCAGGTCAGAGAAGTATTAAGGCCTTAATGAAAAGATTATGATCCCCTCTCTTGAAATATATAATTCAAACTAAAGCATAAAAAGGTAAAGAAATCTAAAATATTCTGATATTTCTATAATGATTAAGTATTTTTAAAAACAATATATCCAAAATTGGTATGTTTCCACATTTTGGGTGCTCTGCTTACTCTGGCTGCTGGGTAACCCAGCACTGGCCTAACTGTCCAAACCATAAATGTAGGAGCTTCTTTGAACTCTACTTTAATTCTATCTTAGTCTGTCACCAAGTTCTTTATATTCTATATCCCAAACTCATCTTAAATCCATCTTCTTCCTTTCATCCTCACAAACCATTATCTTCATAAGGTATCAGCATTTTTCACCTGATCTTACTGTCTTAAATTTTGTTTCCTGCAATTTATTATGTTTCAAAAGATTATTTCAAAATAATCTTTATTATTTCAAAATAATCTTTTGAAACATACTATTACCATATCCCTATCTTTGTTTAAGACCCTTAAATGGTTCCTCATTACCCATGCTTCTTAGCGTACTATCCAAGTTGAAAATTTATGCCTCTTATCAGGCTATCCAAGGGCCTGAATGATCTGCCTCCATCCCTCTCCATCGTCTATTCTTGTGATGGCCCCCAGTGTCCCATACCCATTTCATGCTCCCTAAACTGCTGGCTTTTGTTTTTAAATTTGTTTTTCAATTACAGTTGGCATACAATATTGTATTTGCTTCAGGTGTATAACGTAGTGACTAGACATATTTTTTGGACCATAAAATGCACCCCCCCAAATTTGGGAGGAATAATGTCTGTTAATGCTGCTGTTGAGTTCTGTTTACATTTACATTGGTGAAATATTTTATTTATGTTATTAAATATTTTATGACATTTCTTGCTTCAAAATTTTTTTTTCCTATTTTCCTCCTCTAAAACCTAGGTGCATCTTATGGTCCAAAAATATGGTATATACTTTATGAAGTGATATAAGTCTAGATCCCATTTGGTACCTTTCATAGTTATTGCAATATTATTGACTGTACTCCTTATGCTTTAATTCACAGTCCCATAACTAATTTTATAACTGGAAATTTGTACTTCTTAATCTCTTTTCCCATATTCATCAATGCCCTGCTGGCTTTTCTCTTCTGCCAAGCTTTTACTCACATTAGGCCAAGGCCTGTAAAGTCTTACTTTTTACTGTTCCCCCTCTGCTTTGTGTGGATAACTCCCACTAGTCCTTATCTTTATCTTCTTTCAAAAGATTTTATTTATTTCTTTATTTTTAGAGACAGAGGAAGGGAAGGAGGAAGAGAAGGAGAGAAACATCAATTTGTGAGAGAAACATTGATCAGTCACCTCTCACATGGCCCCAACCAGGAATCTGGCCCCAAACCGAGGCATGTGCCCTGACTGGGGATCAAACTGGTGACGTTTCAGTTTGCAGTACAATTACCGTCACACTGAGCGACACCAGTCAGGGCAGTCTTTGTTCTTCACTCTTAGGTTTCCTCTCCTATAGCAAGTCTTTTCCTACTTCATTCTGCAGAGAAAGTTAAATGCCCTTCTCTTCATGCTCCCATGGAACTACCCATTATATACTTGGAGTTTGACACTTATCAACACTGGATTGTTATTCCTTCTTCACATACCTATTTCCCTAGTTAAAATTTGAGAGCTTGTTTGGAGGTTCTAGTAGGGAAGTGCAGCTACTCATATACCCTTGACTAAAGACTGTTCCTCTCCTCTAGTTGGGAAGGTTGTCCTCTTAGACATAGTGCAGCTTTGGGAGGGGTGCATATGGATTGGTGAGGGAGGAAGGGGACACCCACTTAGCCAGCCATATCAGCCAAATTAATCCTAGCGATCAATGGGGTGACAGATATCATAGCCAGATTGCCTTCACATCCTATTTCTCTAGTTAAGATTTGAAATATTTAACAGCAACAACTGTATCTTATGTGGTCTCACATTTCCTAGTTCCTGCCTTATGTCTGCGCACTTGATAACTATCATTTATGAAACATTCACCATGTACAAAGTGCTTCTAATATTATCTAATCACCAAAATCTTATAAAGTAGACCTTATTATTATTGTATTATTATTGTTTTATAGATAAGGAAATGAGGTGCAGTGAGTTTAAACCACACACCCAGGTTATTTAGCTGGCAGTTGTCAGAGTCAGAATTTGAAAAGATGTCCCAGTTGTGGCTATAGAACTGAACTTCTGAATAGCTACACTATTTTTTATTCAGTAGCATTAAAAAGAAAACACCTTGACATATTTAAACCCTAATCTTCAGTTAGTGTTTGTGATTGAATAGGGCCTAGATGAGAACTTTTTTTGTAATACTAAAATGTATGTCTTTCAGAAAATTCTGTGAGCCATTTATATGAAGATTCATCATAACCTGAATATTGGGATGATAAGGCTCAACCTGATCAGCTGTGAGTTGATATTTGTAGAAAGCAGAAGACCAAGTGATTACTACTTTCTAAGCATATTGTGTGTATTCTATTGAAACCTAGGATGAAGGCCACAAGTTGTTGACTAGACCACTGCAAAGGGTGTCCCTCGCCTTGGGACCCTCTAGGTGTACATGCATTCTGGTTGTAACTCCAGGAGACAGCTAATATTTGTCTCTAATCTTGACACTTTTCTTCATCCTTCTACCTTTGAGAGAAAGAAAAGCCCCTCTAGACATCTGTCATCTTCTATATAATCCACCAGTCAGAGTTCCATACTTCCTCTAGTGGCTAGAGCTTTTTACATTACAAATTCACCTACATCATCAACCTCTTCTTTAAATGCCCTCTTTACTTCCTGTCTTAGGTTCTCAAACTTCACTGTGTATCAGTCTCATCTGAGAAACTTTAAAATAAAGACAGATGTCTGAGCTCCACACCCAGAGATTCAGAATCAGTTAGTCTGGACTAGACCCAAGCACCTTTAATTTTTAAAGCTCCTCAAGTATTTCTATTAAGCAGCCGGGGTTGAAAAGAACAACTGTAAACCTTACTATCCAATGAGGGCACCAATTCCACATAATCCTTATGAGCACTGCTCATTCTTCCCCATCCCAAGTCCTTAGACCTGGGAGAATAAGAAAGGGCAGTTTCTCTCTTTTTTATTCCAAGTTGTACATTTGAACTCAGTACTACTGCACTTGCCAGCAAAGCCCCTCCTGTGCGGTTATTGCCATTGAGTTATCTTGGCCAACTCCCCTTATCCACTGAGGACTTTGATTTCCAGTCTTCATTCCTGTACTCAATGTTGTCATCACTCTGTGAAATGTAGTATATAAATGGACATCTCCCTCACACCCTTTCTTTTTAACTCCTTGACTTCTATCAACTATAATGAACTTGATCTCCCTTCCACTTCTGTAATCCATTCCAATGGCCACCTTTTAAAGCAGTGATTCTCAACCAGGGCTGCATATCACAGTGACTTATAGAGTACAATAAAATATCTGTCTGGAGCCCACCCAGAATCTACTATATCAGAATTGCTGGGTGTAGGGCCTGGGAAATAATTTTTTAAACTCCACACACAGATAATTTGCAAACCAAATGGAGAACCATAGCTACCCCAGTCATTTTCATTATCTATAATGACCCTTTCTCTAAAATATTTAACCCTGTTATCTCACTTCCTAAGCCCAGCCTCCCATCCTGCTAGCTTTCTCACTGTTTTAAGCCCTTACTCCTATTTTACCTGTTCTTTATCTCAACAAAACCACCAGCTCCTAGATGCCTCTATTTTAGCTAATTTCCCAGCTTCCTCCTGGTCAAGACTCTATGGCCCATCATTTAAATTGCTCTTAAGCCACTGCCCTGGAAACTCTTGGTCTTTGACCATTTCTTGCAATTGTTCTGCAAAACTCTACCCAGAGAAAATTCAATCACAAAAGCTTCTCTTCCATACCAAGGCTATTGAAAGTTGCTGGTGGAAAAACCACATAGCCATGGAAACTGGTGTTCATAGATGATAGTTGGGTGATTAATGGTGCTTGGTAATATTCTTCTTTCCCCTTGCCAACTTCATTTTCCACTCTTCTTGCTGAATATTCCAGAATTTTACCACTTTACTCAAACCTGTGCTTTAGCTTCTTCTCTCTTACTTTCAGCATATGAAATTCTTTTTACTTCAATGAGAAAAATGAAGGCCACCAGTTTGGAACTCTTTTTACTTCACTCCTTCTCCCAGTCTTATGCACTTATCTCTCAACTCACTGTAAGCAATGTTCCATCCTTCTGCTTAAGGTTTATCCTTCCACTGGTATCTAGATCCCAGTCCCTCTCACTTATTTTATTTCACCTGTTATCTTCAATCTCTCCCCCTCTACTGACACTTCCTATTTGGCTTAAAAGACATGCTGAGATTTCTTTTGTCCTTAAAAATTAAAACCATCTGTCACATCGCATCTTTCTCTAACTGCTGGTCTCTCAGCCCTTTCTTTTTTAAATGTTTTGAAAATGCAACCTAGACTTCCTTAGCCCTCACCCCTCCAACCACTGCACTAAGCCTCTGAGGTCACAAATTAACCACCTTCTTGAAAATGGCTACTTTTTATTCCATATCACCATTGACCTCTTAGTGAAAACTAACATTGCTGACCATAAACTTCATGGTACTCTTGCCCACCTTCTTTTACATAACACTTTTCTAAAGTCTGTTCCTACATTTATGCATTTTCTGTTGACTCTTTAAATAGTATTCACCAGGAGCTGTCCTAGGTCTTCATCTCTTCTTATCATCTCAACTCTGCCTTAGGTCACCTCATGTACTTATATGTTTTCAATTATCATCTACACTAGTGATTCTCCATATGTACCTCCATCCCTGCCCTTTCTGCTGTACCCTGAGCCCATGGAGTTAAGCACCTACTGAATACCTCTATTTGGATGCCTCATAGGCCCCTCACTCTAAATATTTTCTAAAGTAATCTATTTTCTACTGCCTTTCCCCACCTGAAACAAGATCTACAATTCCTCCTGTGTTTTCTACTTTACCCCCTCCAGTTTCTTCTCCTACTATCTGATAAGTTGCCTAATTCTATTAATTCTTCCTTCTAAAGACTCCTACTGTATTGTTCTCTCCTATTCATATTGATACTGGCCTTTAGGCCAGATCACTGTCATTTCTCATCTGGATGATTCCAACAGCCTGACTTGTCTCCTTCCATCCCTCTCTTCCCAAATTCATTCTTCTCCTGTGGCTAGAGTGATATTTTGACACAAAAAATATGATATATCCCTGATTCAGTGTTTCCCCACTGCCTTCAGAAACAAATTCAAAGCCCTTGGTGTGGCATAAATAAGTCCTCCAGGTCTGGTTCCTAATAACTTCTACAGCTCCATCTCCCACCACTCTCCTACTCTCACTGTATGTCCCAGCTATTCTGCACTACTTGTAGTTGTATTTATAGAACCTCAGCTAATAGTGTGCCATGCTTACTTCCTTTATAATGTTAATATTCCTTTGATCTGAAAGGCCACTCTTCTCTTACATGTATAGCTCTTTTCTTCTTCAAGACTCACCTCAGTTCAGTGGCTACCTCCTCCAGGAAGCTTTCCCTAACTTCCCCTCTCCTCAAGCTCAGGCTTGAATAGATGCCCCTCTTCAGTACTCACTTTCATGTTATACTTACCATGATAAACTCTAACCATTGACTGACTTCTCTCTGTCCCTCACTAGGCCATCAGTTTCTTAAAGGCAAGAACTTATACTTATTCACCTCTGTACTCCAGCATCTATGTAGAACAAGACCTATTCAATAAATATTTAATGAATATGCAAATAAACAAATGAATGGGAAAATAACTTTCATTTTATGAAATGAGACCCAGTATATGGAGACAGGTCATGCATACTTGCCATTACATGTTGATGGAGGAGGAAGCAATGATCCAGGTTCCCCAAGAAAGCTGGGGAGCGGGAGGATATGTTTTAGAGTAGTTATAATTGAAGTTGGTGGTGGTAGCATTGTTGCTGTTTTTCCCCAACAGTGGTGATGACTCTGTACACATCAGACATACCTCTTCTGAGGTGCCACTTTGGGGCTAAAACCATATATATTGGCAACACAGGTGGGCAGGGTTCAAGGTACAGCAAAACAACCAATTGCCCCCAGATGAAATCCCTAGATGAGCCTATGCTTGCCTTCTGATAGCATTTTAGAAAACTGTCACCTGAATCTTCCTTGTTGTAGGAGTTCCACTTGTCATATTTTCCTAAAATTCCTGGAAATTTTGTTGGGCCTTTTCATTGGATGTCATATGGTCATATCCAGAATTACTTTTTTAGAATACTTTCTAGCTCCTTGAAAACAGAGCATGCAGGAAAGAAAAGGAAGGACAGGGGACAGACATAGAGAAATGCTTTCCCACATAAATTTAGCCTGAAAGCACAGAACAATAATCATTTTTGAAAAAGAAATGGAAAATATACAAAGTTACAATATACAGTATAATTTAAAAAGTAACATTTAAAGCCACATTAATATAGATAGTGAAAAACGAAACACTATATAAAATGCAGAAACAATTTTTCCAAAGAAAAAACCACATAGGCTGGCTAGTTCTAAGCACCAAGCATTTCACAACCCTGGCTCTAATGACCAATTCCCTCCTGCTACTGGCCTAGCATTCTTTCCTTTGAATTAGTCAGTGAGTCAGTTAACAAGTATACAAAGAATTCAGGATCAGACTTCTGGCAAGATGGAGGAATAGGTGGACGCACCGTACCTCCTCGCACAACCAAGATTAGAACAACAACAATTTACAGCTAGAATAACACTCAGAACTGATAGAGGATTTATCTGAATGGAAGTTGGACAGCCAAGAAGTTGAAGTAGACCCGTACATCCAGGCTGGTAGGCGGGGCCAAGAGGACAAGCCGGGCAGTCGTGGGTAGGCAGTGCCCGGAGGTCGGGGAAAACTTGGTGCAAAATCGGAGCAAAAGCCATCCGGGGCACGCAAGAATGCAGCAGTGGTCCCTGAGTACGCAAGCTGTGGCTGGCAGAACCAGTGAGGTGGCGATTGTGGACCAGGGCAGAGCTCGCAGCCCATGATCCCAGAGAAGGGACTGAGATCCCAGGAGAACGGAACTACCGCCATTGTTTCCTCCCGTCCCCACTCCCGTATCCACCCCCACGTATAACATCATAATCTAGCCACTGGGGTGCCCAGCCCCGGTGAATACCTAAGGCTCCGCCCCTCACTGTAACAAGAGCGACCAGACCAAAAAAAAAAAAAAGAGAGAGAGCAATGGCTCAAATAGAAGAACAAATCAGTGCCCCAGAACTCATCCTTTTGAGCGACCAAGAAATAGCTAACCTATCAGATGCACAGTTCAAAACACTGGTGATCAGAAAGCTCACGGAATTGATTGATTTGGGGCGCAAATTAGATGAAAAGATGCAGGATACCATAAAAGAGATGCAGGAAGATACACAGAAGAGAGCCAATAGTGAAGGGAAGGAAACTGAGTCTCAAAACAATACAGTGGACCAGAAGGAAGATAGAATCAACCAAGCAGGAAAGCATGATGAAATAAAAATTAAAAAAAAAAAAAAAAAAAAAAAACGAGGAGAAGCTTAAGAGCATCCAGGACATCTTTAAATGTTCCAACATCCGAATTATAGGGGTACCAGAAGGGGAAGGGGAAAAGCAACAAATTGAGCACATATTTGAACAAATAATAATGGAGAAATCCCCCAATCTAGCAAAAGAAATAGTCTTCCAAGAAATCAGGAAGCTCGGAGAGCCCCAAAGAAGTTGGACCTAAGAAGAAACACACCAAGGCACATCATAATTACATTAGCCAACGTAAAAATGAAGGAGAGAATCCTAGAAGCAGCAAGAGATAAGGGGACAGTCACCTACAAAGGAGTTCCCATCAGACTGTCAGCTGATTTCTCAAAAGAGACCTTACAGGCAAGAAGGGGCTGGAAAGGAATGTTCCAAGTCATGAAAGACAAGGACCTACATCCCAGATGGCTCTATCCAGCAAAGCTCTCATTTAGAATGGAAGGGCAGATAAAGTGCTTCTCAGATAAGGTCAAGTTCAAGGAGTTCATCATCACCAAGCCCTTATTTTATGAAATGCTAAAGGGACTTATCTAAGAAAAGAAGATAAAGAAAAAACATGTATAGTAAAATGACAGAAAACTCACAATTATTAGCAACCACACCTAAAGCAAAACCAAAAGAAACTAAGCAAACAACTAGAACAGGAACAGAACCACAGAAATGGAGGTCACATGGAGGGTTAGCAACAGGGGGGTGGGAGGAGGAGAGAGGGGGAAAAGGTATAGAGAATAAGTAGCATAGAATGTAGGTTGAAAATAGATAGGGGGAGGGCAAGAATAGTACAGGAAATGCAGAAGCTAAAGAACTCATAAGTATGACACATGGACATGAACTAAAGGGGGGGAATGTGGGTGGGAGAGGGAGTACAGGGTGGAGGGGAGAGAAGGGGGGAAATGGGACAACTGTAATAGCATAATCAATAAAATATATTAAAAAAAGAAAACAAGTAAAAAAAAGAATTCAGGATCAATGTAGTGACAGACAGATTATAGTAATTCATTAGGAACCTAGAGTTCTAAGCTTGCTATCTAATTGGAGAAATAAGTTGAGCAAATAAAAAATAGAAATTGATAATACCAGATCAAAGAAAATTAGGTGCTAATATGGAAAGAATATAAATTCTGTAGTATGTCCAAAGATAAGACCATAGAAACCTGTGATAGACAGTGAGGGCTTACCAGCAGAGATAAAACTACAGAGATGGATCTTAAGGACTAAACAGGCAGGAAAGGGCAAGGCAACTAAAGAAGGATAAACAAGAGAAGCAAAGCTTGGAAGTAGAAATGTATAGCATATTGATGAGGAAGTGAGTGATAGTAATGAAAAATCTACTGGGAAAGTTTTTTCAGCAGATGAATGATATGATAGAGTGTTTTCTGGCAGAAAGTCCAGGTAGCTATGTGCTCCTAGGTACATATGACATGTGTGTGGGCAAGGCTTCAAATGGTTGCTATTTCATGTAGGCTGAGGAGAAAAATAAATGGTGGGGGTAGAGTGGGGAGGACATACTTGCCACTGAATCTGTTGCCTCTAAAGATTATCTATTAGGAACTTCCTATAAAATGTGTGTGTGTCTGATCCCTGCAACTAGATTGAAAATTACCTCAAGACAAGGAACCTGGTCTTATATATAGTAACCCTGACAACACTCAGCACAGAGCTAGGCACATAAAAAGCAGGCACAAATCTTTTCCAAGTGAATCATAAAACCTGCTCCAGGTAAGACTGCATTAACATCCAATTATATTATAACTGATTTTAAAACTGAGATAGCTAATAAACTAGATCTGTGCTCAAATTCAGCATGCAGCTCAGATTTATGCACTATCTAGTTGCATATGTCTCTAACCTGTGATCTTCCATTAAGCCCTTTGAAAAAAAGGAGGTCTATTAAAATATTTTCGAGGCTTATACTGGAGTTGCTGAAGTTGGAGCTCTCCTGGGAGTAGCCCTTGCCTCCAAATCCCTCCCTTGACACTAAAATCCCTCCCCCTGTCTCCTCTCTACTTTGTCCCACTCCCCTGTGCAGGTGCAATCTGCACTGTTATGTGTTTCTGAAGCCAAACAGCTTGTACAGATATAGGGGCCACTTCCAACAGGGGCAGTGAGGAAGGCTGGTTGGAGATACATCATACTAAAATACCTGTTTTTCACCTCAGTATTCCTGGACTTTGCTCTGGGAAAGCCATGTTGGAAGGATATAGAAGTATTTTTAAAGGGTCATCCATCTTCTGTTGCTGCAACTATCACCTTTCCTAGTAGATGATCCTTACTGACTTGGTTACTCTTTAGCTGGGAGGTAGGTGCTTTCAGTGGTTTATTAGTTTACTTCATTCACGAAGAGGCTGCTAGTCAATACCTCACAGGGACCTTTTACAAAATATTGTCCTTATGGCCTTTAAGAATTAAAATGCCTCACTGTTTACTTAACTACCAGGAAAATGAATTAAGTTAAGCACTGGAGTTGTTCTATTCCACCTTCTGAATCATGGGTCACAGAGCACACTGTGCCATAACCCCCCAAGGGAAGCTTTCTGAAGTCTAATACTTGGGTAAGAATAAGTACCTGAGAATAGTTAAAATATTCTGTTTGGGGGCATGTTATAAGAAGAGACCCAAAGGAATTGATTAGCTCCTGGACTCATGAAATGCATGTTTTCTCTTACACAGGGAAAGATTGATTCTCTAGATATCCTCTACTTTTTGGTAGAAAAATGTTCTTTTGTGGGCCTTCAAACTTATTTTTTTTTTCCAATGGAAATACTGCAAACTACATATGGTCATTACAGTGGAACATTGGACATAAAAACAGAGTTTATTCTTGGCTCTAAGTACTTAAAAATGACAGTGCAAAGTGGGGAAAATATATAAAAGGGGTTCTACATAACATATATTTCTGGCTTAAATCTAGCATCTTGAGCAAAACATATACTGATTCTGATCAGAAAAGTAAATAAGTGTTTATTTATTATATGAGGACAAAGAGCCCTGAATCTTTACATACTGAATTATGAGTGAATGTAAAGGAAAGGATGATAGGTGACTCTCATGTTCTATTTTAATATGGTTCTTTAATATTTTAATTAAAAATATCAGATATTTTTATAATAAACAAATATTTCATAGCCCCTCAAATAACAGGGTAATCAGGAGAAAATAATTAACTATTTTATTTTTTACAAAGGCTATTACTTTCTGCTATAAAGTTAGGCCCTTAGGAGGAATAACTTGTAAAGACAAAGGTATGACTTACTGTTGTATTTGCTGGTAGAGAAAATGGATTATTTTCACCTAGGTTTCACTTACTTCTGTAAAGATTCCATTTTTATATATTCCATTGGCTAAAACCTATTTTCAAGCCTTTTATAACACTGGGATAATCCTTGCCTCCATCATAGGAAGTATGAAGGAGGTAGATGATATGAAAATAATTTGAATATTGTAATATCCCTGTAATTGCCATCCAAAATACATCATCTCATTAACCTTATAAGTGAAGTCCTTAGAGATATAACTACCAAGAGAGAGAATTAAACTGGGCTGTTTTAAACATTCACTGCTCTTATTATAGTATATTTCATTATATTAGTAAATCTCAGAAGTGTATATTTGGGAAGGCCCATGGTGGAAGTTTCATTCTCTGGCCTTCAGGTAGGACCTGATAAAGCCATGAGACACCCAATAGAAAACCTAGAAAAGTTTACCCTTGGTAATCATTGTATCCAATCAGCACATCTGGAATTTCTTTATGTCTAGTTTCATTCTCTCTTGTAAAATAGTAAGCCCATTTCTGCCTGTCAGTTCTTCTGGCTATGGGAAACAATATATGCCCTCCATAAAGTAGCGGCCTTTAATGTATAGAAAAATAGTCAAAGTGGTACCTGACCTTGCAAGAGCAGCTACAAGCCCAATTCATAGGTTGGATGTTTCATGAGGATGACTGAGGAAAGGAAATGATGGTCCTATGTAAGCCATCACTTTCAGTGGTAACATCTTCAAAGACATTCAACAACAGTGATCATTCTGACTAATCAAGTTGACTCTTATGCCTACCTCCTTCCAGACAACTCACTGCTTCCACTCTCATTTACACCCAATTCACACATGCAACAGTTTCAATGAAAAATGTTTGAAAACAAAAAGTAAATATAAGGCAATGTCCTAAACCAGACACATCTGATCATGTGGGCAATTTTACAGGGCACAAGTTTGAGGGGAAAAAATGGGGGGGCTTCATTTACTTTAAGGAGGAAAGTAACTTTGTATCCTTTAGCTAGTGTCCTTTCCTTTCAATACTTCATTTAAATGTTTGATGCAACTTGCTTCTGTCTTACCCCTTCTTATCCATCCCCTGTATCTTCTTCACCTCCTAATCTCCCTCTCAAACATTACTTCTCCTCTCGATTTATTTCTCCCTATTATTTCTCTCCTTCATTATATGAGGAGGGACACACAAAAAAACAGAAATTATTTCTAAAAATTGTGTATTTATTCTTACATGTTTAAACTTCAGTCACATTCAAAGTACTCTCCATTTGATGCAATACACCTATCAAGACTTTGCTAAAAAACCAGTTTTTGAACTTGTAAATTTTGATGTCTTTTAGTGCTTCTGACATTTTTTGTTTCACCTCTTCCACATTGGCAAAATGTTTCCCTTTGAGGACTTTTTTCAGCCAGGGAAACAAACAAACACACAAACTTGCTCAGGGCAAGATTGAGTGAATAGGAAGGGTGAAGCACAAGGGTCATGACATTTTTGGTCAAAAACTGCTGAACACTCAGCACAGTGTGGGCAGGTGCACTTGTCAATCACTCATAATGAAATGGGCAAAGATAATGAATGAGTCTTCAAAAAAATTCACTGAAGCCTAACACAGCCTCTCACAACACCAGCTAGTACACTGATACAATTGGGTTCTTAGAACACTCACTTAGCGGGGACTCGTGCTCTAGAAGATAATTCTGATTTTTACTGGTCCCCCCTCATATACCTCTCCCAATCCTACAATCCATACTTGTTTTGAATTTGACTGCTGGTTTTAGTGGGCTACCATATTTTTCTCCAATTTCCCATTTATTAACCTTGAAGTGGAAGCACAGACCCTAGTAGATAAAGTGCCTCATTATCCCACCTTCTTCCCATTTCAACCACAGGGGACTTATAAAAGTAAAGGAGTAGTACAGGAAGTTTTTCCTGGGGCACAGCACTGACCCTGGAGTACAAGCAAGATGTCATGCCCTTCAGGCTTTCCAAAGGGCAGTGCAATGATCTCCAAAGGGCACTCTTTTGGTGAGCTGTATGGTCGACTTTGGAGAACCAAGAAGAATGTAAACACCATTCAAGATGTAGCAGTCTCTGACATCTGGCATTCTGATAACAGAAACCACAATTAATTGAGACTTTCATTCATTGTTGGTGCAATGATAATAACTTTGAGCTACTCAAGATCCCAAAGGGTCTTCAGCATCACCGAAGAAAGACTGCATACTTTTTAGTCTAGTTATCACACTAAGTATTTTTATTGTGCGTTAATTAGATGAAAGTTAGCAATGTGCATTAACCAAAACAATTGATTAACAAGAGCATAGGATAACTAAGAGTCTTCTTTAACATAATTGGTACACAGTAATGCTTTCTGCTGTGTAGTATATAGAAAATAACATTCTAGGAATTTGAACAACATATATGCAATACAATAACAAACTATATGGCACTTAAAGAACTTCTTCATATATATGAGCACACTCATTTAGAGCCTCAACTTTCTAACGTACGCAGTATTCAAGACTGTGAAGTGCACACACCAAACAAGAATCTTACCCACAAAACACCCAAATAAAATGTTAGTACAACTCTATTATGAAGAATATTTTCTCACCATTATTTTTTTAAAAAGCATGAAAAAGTTTTCATTCTTTCCTACTGAGTGGTGATAAAAAAAAGTTTGATTTTCTGAAAATGAGAAAAGTTTCAAAGCACAATATCATATTCTTAAGGAAAAATGAAAGCCACTGCTGGCTTTTGGATGCTAGGAATGAAGTTTCCCACATATTCCTTTTGTTCTGCTGCAAGGCTTTGTTACAGAGTATAGACCAACCATAGGGTTTAGAGTCCAAGACACCTGGGATACTTCTGGCTTCCATCATTTGCTATGTGATGCTAGGCTGTCTACTTAAATGCTTTAAACTCAAATTACTTCATCTGTAAAAAGGGGGTAATGCAGAGTGGTTGTAAGGATTTAAAGACTCAATATATGTACAGTGCCTGGAAAACAGCTTAGCTCAGTCAGTAAATGGTAGATCACTTCCTATCTGTCTTGATTTATATCCCACTACCTCCTAATACTCCTTTAGGAAGAGAGGCCTTTACTTTATTCCCAGGCTCACCAGATACCAAATTTCTCTGGATTCCCCACAAACAAAATGCACATGAACTGTACTCTCTAAAGACATAGCCGTTCACACAACATTACACGTCCTCTGAAACACACCTGATGCTCAAGTGCGACACAAGACACATAAGCATGCTTCAGAAGACACAGACGTCACAAAGACCACGTCTCCTCCAAATGCAGTCTCACTTGCTTCTTTCTCACATGTTCTTCCAACCTTCAAATCCTTAACATTGATTATTTTTAGAGGTACTATGCCATTTTCAGAGTTGTGGCAGATTCATTTGCCTCATTGCCTTTTTAATTTTTCATGTATTTATTTACTCATTCATGTATTTATTCTCCACCTTGTTCCAAAATGGATATCAGGTGGCTTACAAGAATTCACAAAATGCAATATGACACATAAATTCAAAGTAGATAAGAAAGTAAAAGGAACAAAAAAGATAGGACCATAAAATGGAGACTGGAAAAAAGCTAATGCAAAGGGTATACATACCATAGAGTCCCTGAAACATGCTATGCATAGGCCACACATTTGGCTCCAAGCTTTCTCATGGCCAACAAAAAAGAAACCTGATCAGTCTCACACTTCACAGGTTATGTAAAATAAAGTCAAAACACTTGTTTAGGATGTCCTTTTCCTGATCAAATGCTGAAAACTTTCCTATAGTGAAGTACCATAAAATGGTGGCAAATTGTCTATCCTAATTTGCTCTAATACCAATAATCAGCTCCTGGAACAGTCTCCAACAAAGACAGATCATCAATCTTCAAATTACATCTACTACTTCTTATGTTTTTTTCTATCTGTCTCTTGAAGTTCTATTTTTCAATGAAATGTAGCTATTTAAATAGACTTCTTAAAGCAAATAAGCAAGAACTTCTGCTGACACCAAAGCAAGTACTTTCATTTAACTAAAGAAGTAAACATTGTGACATTATTTATAAAAATTTGGAAAGGACCCCAAATATCCAATAAAAGGAAATGGTTAAATAAACCACTGTTGCCACTATATGATGAAATGTTATATATCATTAACAAAATGATATTTATAAAAACTTTAACAAATGTAAAAATACTCATGATAAAATTTTTAAGTGAAAAAAATGGATATAAAACTGTATATTTTATTATCTTAAGTAGGTAAAAATATGCCTTTATACAGCCATAAAAAACTCTGAAAAAGAAATTCACCAAAATGAGATGTGTGAATATGACTGACTTTGATTTTTTTCTATATGTTTGTCTTTATTTTCCGAAGTTTTTGATACTGGTAAAAAATTTCCCTATGATGAGAAAAAGAAGAATTAGGAGTAAAAATACTAACTCAGCCAGTTATTATTGGACTGTGGAATTATGGGAAATTTTAGCTTTTCAATTTTCTACAATTGATATATAAATTCTAGTCCAGAACAAAGTTACTGAAAGAAACAAGAATTCTAAAATCTAGTTTTATGGTTGTTTGTTTCTAAGGTCCAGAATGATGCAAATCTAATAACACCTTATAATTATTAAGCACTTAATAATTATAAAATTTCTTTTAAATTTAAAATATTAATTTTTAAAAGCATCCTCATACTTGAAATTACATATAATTATCAACAATATCTTGTGAGATAGGCTAGATATTACTCTCCTCATTTAAAAGGTGATAAAACTGAGGCTCAGAGAAAGTAAGTGACTAACCCAAAGTCACAATAATCAATGACAGAGGTGAACTCAATATCAGGCCTCTAAATCCAAGTCCAGGGCTCTTTCCATTCACTCAAGACTGACAGTGGTGTAACCCAAGCAGTCACTCAGAGGCAGAAGCACAGAAACCCCTCCCTAACTTTGAGGGTCCTATTCCATAATAGGAGACCCCCAAGGTAGAAGAGTTCAGCTGATGAAATTATGATTTCAGGAGGTTAAAAAAAAGAGCAAGGGAAGTGAGGTTACATGTGAATTTTTTGAAAGCCCTCATAAATACTTTTTTGCATAGTAAAATCAAACAATAACAACAGTATATTACATAAAAATAATAATGGGAGTTTACATAGCTTAAATTAGTAAAAATGACAAGCTCTGCATAGTTTCTATTTTCATCATAACATGATTTCCAGAGGTGATGAAGATGTAGCACTCATTATTCGCAGTGACAGTGAGGCAACAAACACAGGTGGACTATTAATTCAAATCATGGTTCTCCATACTCTTAGAGTCATCTAAGTCCAATCCTGAAATTATAGCAACTTGCTTGTGGCTTTAACCTTATCAAGCAAGTGATTTTAAGTGGTACAACTTAATGACTTTGACTCTTTTGAAGAGGCTTTCTATCTTCTCAAGTTTTTTTTTTTTTCCATGACAATTTAGCACTTTGGTATGGAATTCAAATTAAATTATTCAAGCTTTTCCTGAAGGCAGATTATCAGCTGTTCAGCACTGGTATTTAAATGACATTACTTGATAATTCACGTTCTTCTGAGGTTGCTTTCTTCCCAATATGGTGTTGTCAAAAGACTCTTATAACCTCCTTAAATAGTTCAATTAAATCATTCACACTTCTGAAGGCAGCTTATCAGCTGACCAGCAATGATATTAAATGGCACTATTTGATGATTTAAATCCTGCTGAAAGATGGTTTCTGTCTAATGCCGTATTTTTTAAGGCATCATAGTACCTCTTTATAGGTAAAGTTTGACATGTAGAGGTGTCACTTTTAACTATTGGGGAGGTTATAATCTTGTTCTAAAATATTTGTTCCTGTTGCTCCAGTTCCATAGATCTTATCATCACTTCTGATAATCACCTCTGGGTTACTGGAAGTTTCCTGAGAGTCATAGCAGCATCACATCACTTGGATTAGTGTCAACAGGTTTGGATTCAACTTCAGCCAATGACTGCTCCAAATGTTCACCTGCACCCATAGGTTCTTCTTGATCCAAAGATTTTTTTGTCTTCAGAATGCATTGCTGAAAGATATTTCATCATATCTAGCCAAATTTTCTCTTAGGTTGCATTCATTATAGGCCCTGTTAAATTATCTAAAGCCTCTTTTATTAAGAGTATAACATTAGTGGTGGTTTAGGAATACCATGTACAAGGGTCTTAAGAAAGAGGAACCGTTGTGAGATTTTGAACAACAAAGGTATATGACAAATTTGGCACATGTCTTCTTGAATGACCATTTCAAACACTGATCTGAGAGCTTGAGTATGTGAGACATGAAACTAGTTATAAAAACGCCCTTAATATCAGGATGCACACTGGCAAGTACATCTGAGGTACCAAAAGGACTGTGAAAAATGAGCAGAATTTTGAATTCAAAATTTAAAATGGTCTTAAACTTGGACAAGAAAGTACTTTTCAAACAATTCCTTATGGAGAGAAGGAGTCATCCAGGCTTTTCAGGCTTTTCTGTTTGCACACAAATACACTGGAAACTTGGCTGGGTTTTTTCCTCTGGAAAGATTTGGTCGGTTTTCTGTACAGTAGTAATGATTTCACTATGAGGTCACCTGAAGTAGTGGCACAAAACATGAATGTAATCTTCCCTATTTTTGCTGACCTCATGCCAGCATCAGTTGGCTCCTACTCTTCGAAAGGGAAAGTAAGATCATTCAATGACTTCCAAAGCACAGCAGTCTCAACAGCACCAAAGAATTTTTACAGGCACATAATCCCCTTCTTCAATCACTTCACTGTGGCAGATACAACAGAAGCTGCAGGCTCTAATAGTTCTTTCTTTGGCACCACTGCCACATAGAATTTGGTCTCCAGGTCATGGATAGTTTATCAAACCATACCTTTTTCCTTGCAAAAAAATTTTCTGGATCCACTTCAGTGTCTGAAAACAGGTCTTCAAAAATTTCTCTTGCATGGTCATAGATCCCTTACATGGAAAGTGTTTCCTTATTCTTTTGTTTGTCTTTAATCCAGATGTTTAACATAGTTTCCATCTTTTCCATCCCTATGTCACAAGGGATAAAGCATCTCTTAAGTGATGTGGGTATAAAGAGACAATACTGACCTTAATAAGAGTTTCAACTTTCCTTATGGTACTAATTGTGGATTCATTAACACCATGAAGGCAACCTATACAAAACTATCTGGTTTACCTTGAAGAAACAGATCAGGAATGTCCCTTTTCTCTTCTCAAGACATCATCCTTTTTGCCCTTATGGCAACTTTTTGTGGTAACAGTGTTCCTGTACTTCATTCACTCTCTTCTGTCTCAACAGTCACATTTATAGAAACCATGTTTAAACTTTATGCTAATTAACACAGCCTGGCAATTATTTACCAGATATTTTAAACCCCCTAGTGTTACAAAGTGTCAGCATATGATATTTAACTACCAAATGGTATTACTAACAACACAAGGATAAATAATAATATACTGTTGCAATATTCAGTACAAATAGGGCTGGTTGTGTAGGGAACAACTGGCAGAAGATAAGAGAAAAACAAATGATTTGGAAATTTCTTCCCACCTTGTGATATAGTCAGAGAGACAATAATGTAGCAGCTTGGACTGACTCCCACATACTCAATTCAAAAGTTTCACAGCTGTCAAAAAGATATACAGAAGTAAATCCACCTATAGTCAAATTTCCAATAAGGAGAACTTGCAGTTTAGAAAGGATTAGTGTAAATTCTCCAAGTTATCAGAAAGAAAGTCACTGTTTATATATTCAAAAGTACTATTCCTATGATTTACCCTGGGTTAACACTATGAATTCAATTTTATGTAAAAGGTAAACACAACAAAAGTAAATTTTCTGTAAACCACAGACATCAATCACATATTCTCACAAAATGCAACTCTGAAGAAGTAGACATAAAGGTTAGGCAGGTCCTAAACAGTCAATGCCAAGAAATAACTACCCAAGAAAGAAAGTGACAGTGAGAGAATAAATTATCCCCTTTTCAATTCCCAGCCACTGATACTTTACTTTTATCCCCTCCTCCTGGGAAGATAGAGCGGAGCCTGGCTTTCTTATTCTTCTCTTCAGGGGCCATGGGAAGTGGTTTGGAGCTGTGGTTGACTGTTGAAGAATCTCGGTTGTTGCTATTCATCCTCAGTGGGGGAGCTGGGGGTTTCTCTTCATTATCCAGACTGTCAGACATTTTCAGTTACAACTAATTGCACAGCTCCTAAAGGAGGAGGAGAAACAGAAGTTAAGAAAGAATAGGTATAAAAAAATCTAGTAAATGTGGGGATTCTAACATCTTAGAAATAAAAGCATTTTCTTTCATTTCAGGTTTTTCATTGACCATTTTGAGGGGTTTCTTTTCAAGAGGGAAATGTACTGCCTCCCTAAAGACCAACAATACATTTTCCCAAAAAGAAAAGTGAAGGCAATGATTAATGGCTTTTCAATATGCACACACAAACACACAAGGTCTCTTCCTTTCCTTGTGATGAAACTATTTTCTGCTGTTCACTCAGTCTTGTAATGAGCAATTTACAATCTTTCTTTTTTAAAAATTCTATCCTGATGATTGCCATGGTAATATAGCATAATGTCCTCAGAATCCAGAGTTGACATAGGTTTGGCTATTGATTTTTAATGGTCTGCAAGAACAATTTAGCCCTGGCTGGTGTGGGTCAGTGGACTGAGTGCCAACCTGCACACCAAAAGGCCACCAGTTCGATTCCCAATCACAGTACATGCCTGGGGTTACAGGCCAGGTGCCCGGTTGGGGACATGTGAGAGGCAACCAATGTTTCTCTTGCACATTGATATTTTTCTCTCTTTGTCTCCCTCCTTTCCCCTCTCTCTCTAAAAATAAATAAACAAAATCTTTAAAAAACAGACATGATGTGAATATTATTTTTTTAAAAAAAGAATGATTGTTGGCTGCTTTGTCATTGGGATGTATTTGATGTCTTATTCTTCCCTGGTGTGTACCTGATTTACAAAATACAGGCTACTGTTTTATGAAAAAACTGAGAAGCAATCTAGTAGACCTGGCAGCTTCAGCAGAATTGGAGTGTATAGATAGAGAAAACAATTCCCCACTTCAGGTAGCAGGTAGAAGGTAAAACTGAGCCAAATGTCACCATGAGCCAAGAGTACCTTCAAGTAGAGGACCACTTCCTGAGGAGATACTAAAAGCTTACTCCTTGTCATATTTTATATCCTGGAACAAGGAACAAGGAAGTTGACAGAGGTAACATGGCTGTAAGAACCAGTCTGAGTTTTAGCAACTTGTTTGTTTTTAATTTCATTATTCCTTTGCATCTTGTGCTTAGGGCTGAATGAATATATTTGAGTTTCATCCCACTAAGAGGGTAAAGTGGACTGGAAAAGCATGGACTGCCCATGGAAATATTTGTTTCTAGCTGTTTTCCTATTCAAATTTAAGTCTTTCATTAGGGACCTAAAACTTGCCATGGCAAGTCAGGTGTCAACACTATCTTCCAAGAGAATCTCCAGTTTGAATACAAGAAAAATCAAATTCCATTGTAACAAAATCTCTGTAAATTTATCAAGTATTAATTGGCTCTGATTTAGGAGCATAAGAACTGTCCAAACATAACTTAGCACATCACTCCATTCTAACAACATTTACTATAAACAAACCTAAGTACAACAACAACAAAAGCAGGACCTCGTTACCTGTAATAATGAGAAATAACCCATCATGATTATTTTAACTCTTTAGTTGTTATGATGTTTATTTTCACTAATGAACTCTAATTAGATTATATCATTCAATGTAGAAACACTTTTAAATTTTACAATGTTCTAAGTTTTCTCAAACATATACAGTCTGTGAATATTCAAGAATAAGAAAGTATCAGTTAATAGTTTCTCCACCTGCACAGTTGACTGTCAACTAGCAATGATTGGCTTGATCTTGATTTGGACAAGAAATCTCTTTTACTTTCTTAAGTGTCACACTTTGTATTATCTTAATGAATTACAATAAAGTCTGTTCTTCAGTAATCACCATAGTGAAAATACTCTGTATTAAATGTTTTGCCATGAATGGCACCAACTTGACAAGTCTCACATTGTCCTATGCAGGTGAAACTATAGTACAAGGCAAAATAAAAAGTCACTGTTATGTCAAAGATAAAACCTACTCATGGTTACTACTGGTATTATTAGTACATATTTTAACTAGGATATGAAGCTGGTGCTAATGGGTCTACATTCCACTTTGAATTTGATTTTGATTTAAATTCACTGTTTCTCCAAAATAAAAGTGAGATTAAGACTGACTTAATCAGTGGCATTATTCTGATTTGGACAGGTTCATGATTTTAATTTAACCACCGAGAAGAATTTGCCACCAGAAACAAAGCACTATTTTTTGTTGTGTTTTATTTGTTTGTTTTACTTTACTGAGTTAAAAAATGTCTGAATATAGGTGATTATTCAATAAAGCTCGGTTATACAAACTGTAGCTTGTATAATAATGAAATTTGATAATAAATGTAATGAAAATTTAGAGTTACTGAAAAAGAACTGAGGATTTAAGTAGAAATACCTAGAAGAGAAGTTTCTGAAAAATACATCTCACAGAGAGAGAGGAGCCACCATATTTGCATGACACATATTTTCTGAGGACTGATTACTTGAGATGACAGAAGTCAGAGAAACATGCATGGCCTCTTCAAAATGATTTACAGAGCTGGTCTTGTATAATAAGGCAAGTAAGATTCTGGGTCAGTCGGGGTTCTAGGGCACCTATGTAATTTAAAATACAAGGATCCTTTGTTCTTGATAAATGGGTGTGGCTAATGAAGTGGCCTTTTTTGTTCCTAATTAAGGGCTCTGGCCAGAGACTCAAAAGGTAGGTATCTAGTTTCTTTTCAGGATGCTTCATTATCCTGGCCTTATTTGACCCAGTATATTTTAGGTTGGGAAAAAAAGGCTACTTGTAATATAAAACTCAAACTATATTCTCCTATGTTAGGCTAGAAATTTCTGACCAAAATGTCAACCCCACACACTTGCTGAGGTCCAAATCACAGGCATTCTCAAAGGATCTAGCTTATGCCATTTTTAGTTTATTTTAAATTTCAATATGTATTTTCATATCTTGTGCCAAAGTTGTACATTCAGCAAAATTTCTTTCAAAGTTACATTCTCATGTTTGTTGTAAACAGAGGTATTATGCATGAAGCTTTTTATATAGTCATGGATTATTTTTGAATTGCAAATCTATATTAACATTTCCCACTTGGTTTAAAATAGTACCCCATGCAGATAAGTTGCATACAAATTTGTAATGTATTTTCACCAAGATATTTTTAATTTGAGAATAATGTCTTCTGTCATTTTGATAGGGGACTCAAAACTTAGAAAATTTTAGCTTAAGGTAAATAGCCATAAATCTAGCAAGTAATGCATATGTTAAGCTCTTTGTTTCAGAAACTACAGATAAGGCCCATCTGGCACCTGAAAAAAAGCAGCTGACCTTCTGGGGTGCTGGCTAGAGATTACTGCTTGGAGACAACCGTATGGGACGAGCAGGCAACTACCCCCCTCCCACTTGGAGATAGCTATTGCCTAGAAAAAAGTGCTGCAGCTGTGAACTTCAAAGACTTTCACTAACTCCTGTTTGCCCTCCCCCAACCCCCTTATAAAAAATCTGGCCAGGAAAAAAAGGGGAAGATGGTTCGTTAGGGTATGAACAGACCATCTTCTCGGATCACCGGCCATCTGAATAAAGCTCCTATAAAAGATCCAATCACTGTCATTGCTTATTGGATTTGGTAGTGACAGACAGCCCGAATGCCAGTGTCTTTTCTGGTTACAATTTCATATTATATACTTTAGTATATGATTAACACCTTTGATTTGTGAGCAGAATGCCTTTATTTTTTTTTTTTATCTTGTTGCCTATCAGGTATCCGTACATTTGTAATATAGTTTTTATTTTTAAGTCACTTTTTATTTTACAATTACAGTTGACATACATTATTATATTAGTTTCAGGTGTGCACCCAAGTGATTAGACATTGCATAACTTACTAAGTGATCACCCCCAAAATCTCACACCCATCTGATACCATACATGGTTATTAGAATGTTATTGATTGTATTCCCTATGCTGTATTTTACATCCCAATGATTATTCTGTAAACAACCACTTTGTACTTCTTAATCACTTCACCTTTTTCACCTATCCCCCAACTGCCTTCCAATCTTCAAAATGTCCTCTGTATCTATGAGTCTGTTTCTGTTCTGCTTGTTTGTTTTGTTTTTTAAATTCAATTGTTGATAGATATGTACTTATTGCCATTTCATTGTTCATATTTTTGGTCTTTTTATTTCCTTCTTAAAAAAGACCCTTTAACATTTCATATAATACTGGTTTGGTGGTAGTGAACTCCTTTAGTTTAGGTTTGTTTTTTTTTTTCTCTCTGTCTCTCTGGGAAGCTTTCTTCTGTCCTTTGATTCTAAATGATAACTTTGCTGGTTAATTTTGGTTTTAGGTCCTTGCTTTTTATCAGTTTGAATATTTCATGCCAATCCCTTCCAGCATTCAAAGTGTCTCTTGAGAAATCAGCTGACAGTCTTATGGGAGCGCCCTTGTAGGTAACTAACTGCTTTTCCTTTGCTGCTTTTAAGATTCTCTCTTTTGTCTTTACTATTTTGCATTGTAATTATGATGTGTCTTGGTATAGACTTTAGGGTTCATGTTGTTTGTGACTCTCTGCATTTCCTGGACTTGTATTCTATTTCCTTCATCAAGTTAGGCAAGTTTTCTGTCATTATTTTTTCAAGTAGATTTCCAATTGCTTGCTCTTTCTCTTCTTCTGGCACTCCTGTGATGTGAATACTGGTACACTTGAAGTTGTCCCAGAGACTACTTACGCTTTTCTCATTTTTTTAATTCTTTTTTTTCTTTTTGATGTTATGATTGGGTATTTTTTGCTTCCTTATATTCCAAATCACTGGTTTGATTTTTCACTTTATCTACTCTACTGCTGATTCCCTGTATACTGTTCTTCATTACTGACTAGTTCTTTTTTATGCTGTTGAAGTTCTCACTAAGTTCATTGAGGGTCCTTGTAACCAGGGGTTTAGAACTCTACATCTAGTAGATTGTTTGTCTCCATTAAATTTAGATTTTTTTTCCTGGAGTTTTGTTCTGTTCTTTCTTTTGGGACATGTTTCTTTGTCTCTTCATTTTGACAGCCCCGTGTGTGTGTTTGTTTGTATGTATTAGGTAGAACTGCTATGTCTTCTAGGCTTGGTAGAATGGC
This sequence comes from Phyllostomus discolor, assembly GCF_004126475.2. Taxonomy (NCBI): domain Eukaryota; kingdom Metazoa; phylum Chordata; class Mammalia; order Chiroptera; family Phyllostomidae; genus Phyllostomus; species Phyllostomus discolor. The sequence goes on from NC_050198.1 coordinate 51,550,920, forward strand.
CTAATGTCGTAGGCATTCTGTATGGTCCAGTAACACAACCTCCCTGATCGCCCAAGCTGGGCATGTAAGATACACCTTCTTCTTGTAGTTGAGCCTTGATTGCTTTTGGCAGATCAATGCTATTTACCCAGGCCAATCAGGTGCAAGGACTAAACACCAACCTCTGACCAACATGGAGGATCAGCTGTGTAGAGGACCACCCCACAGAGCAGGACTTACTTCAGCAGGGCTCTGATGTCCATTGAGTTTGCCCCTTGAGTAAGTTGCTTGTGGAAATAGTTGGGAAGTGGAGTTTCAACATGGTCTGAAGCTTTCCACTGGGTTTGCTAGCTTTGAGGCCTGCTGGGAAGTGCAGGCCATGGTCAGATGCCACCTGTGTTCTGCCTTGGGCTACCCAGCATGAGTTACAAAGCAATATGCAGATGGCTGCTACTTGTGCTGAGCTGGAAGGTACCCAGGTGAGGCCAAGCTATGGACCAAGGCGAGATGCTGCTAATTCTAGGCCTGGAGCCACTTAGCAAAAGGTATGGGGCATGCTGAGGCCAGATGCTGCTGGGTATTTTTAGATATTTTAGGAAAGTCCAAAGCATGAGCCAAGATAGGCCATTCATGTGAAGACACTGGAAACAGCTTAGGTGGGACTAAAAGTTGGGTGGTGTGGGGTCTCAGGGAATCACCTGGGTAGGGCAAACAGTGTGAGCCTGGTTGATGGCACCTGCCTACCAGCTCTGTTTGGGAAGGGTTCATCAAAGAAACAATGGCCTCTGCCAGCACTTCTTTCTGGGAGAAAGCTGTTCACCTGCTCTCACCTTTATGCCATACAATTCATTTCCTCCCCATATATCTCTGGTGCCTTTCAAGCTGCTGTCCCAGCACTGGAGCTCAGAGGGAGTGACTCCAAGTAAGTCTGTGTGTGCGCCTTTAATAGGAATTTCTTGGGATTCCAGAAGACCTGTTTCCCTGAGCCTCAATCCCTGCTTGTTTTTAAAGCCAGAAGTTACAGGGACTTCTCTTCCTGGCACTGGAACCATGGGCTGGGGTGGGGTACTGGTGTGTGGATGGTAATCCTTGTTCCTCAGGGGGGACCTCCACAGCTGAGATATCCTTCCCTATATTTATCTGCCACTCATGGGTATGGGACCAACCTGTTCCACATCTTCTACCAGTCTCAATGTGACTTCTTTAATTCCCTAGTTACAGGACTTCCATTCAGCCAGATTTCAGGTGGTTCTGAATGATGGTTGTTTCTTAGTTTAGCTGTAATTTTTAAAAAAAGATTTTATTTATTTATCTTTAGAGAGAGGAGAAGGGAGGAAGAAAGAGAAGGAGAGAAACATTCATGTGTGGTTGCCTCTCGTGTGCTCCCCACTGGGGACCTGGCCCACAACCCAGGCATGTGTCCTGATTGGGAATTGAACCAGTGACCCTTTGTTTCACAGATTAGCACTCAATCCACTGAGCCACACCAGCCAGGGGAATTTAGCTGTAATTTTGATGTGGTTGTGGAAGGATATGGGTACTGTGCTTATCTACATCACCATCTTGAATGGAAGTCCAAGGACTCAACTTATGTAGCATACCTTTGTACTTCCCAGCAAGTTATATTTGTTTTAATTTCATTATACTCATCAGGAGATTATAACAGGAGTTGAAATAAATCTTTTACAAAAATGAAAATAAAGTTGGAAAATCTTTGTCCAGTCCCACACCAGGAGCATGTAGCATGAACCAAATAATCTCTCTTTTACCTAAATATCTCAGATTTGTTCTTCCTTTAATTATCCTGACATTACCTCAGTTCTTTATTACCCTTTACAAGGTACAACAAAACTTCATCTTCTTCTGATGCTTCCAAATAATTCTGACTTTGTGACAAAAGATTAATGCAGGAGGCTCTTGTTATCATTAACTCACATTCAAAGCAAATCCTTCAAAGTGCACTTTTAGAAGACCAATGGAGAATGGCTGGGACCTATAAGGAAGCCTTACTTTCAATGTATTTGTTTCTCAAGTGGGAGGTATCTCTGACTGTTCCACAAATGTAGAAAAAATGGGGATTTCATTATATTATCTTTGTAAACAATGTCAATTTACTAAGCCAGATCCTTCCCTTGAGACAGTTTTATACAAAAAATACTAGTTAATGGATTGCTGGTTCAATCTGCCTACGATGTCATTATTTCCAAGATCTTGAAAGAGACTATTTTGTTTGGGGTGGCTTTAGGATCTATTTCAAAAATTATACAAAAGCACCATTATTCTCTAGGAACCCAATCAAAAATGTTTATCTTTAAAGTTTAACTGTTATCATTCCCTTCTTCAATAGAATAGGAACTTACAAGTGAGTGGCACATTGGATCTCATCACAGGCCATTCATTTACTTTTTAGAACTTGACCCTTATCATTGTGGAAAAACAACTAACTTAAATGGACAACCAGCAACAAAACTGTTATATCTGTTCACAGATTGATTTCATACTTGAATATTGGGGTTCTGGGAGAGAATTCAAATGGGTTCTCTGAATTTTATGTATTTATAATCTAGCCCTTGAGACTTTATGTGGCTTAACAATGCTTGATAATCACAACTGAAATTCATCAGTAATAAGAAGTGGGCCTCTTGCCTCATGATAATCAAGGAGCTTGAACATCATTTTTTCACGGTAGTAGGAAATATTACTTCTATTTTCCCCTACCTCATCTCCCTTTCTTTATCTCTCTTCCCTCTTCCCCTCAAAAGGCATGAAGGCATGCATACATAGGCCCATGCACAAACACATACACAGCCCTTGGCCAAGCTGACTTGGCTTTTGACACAGAAATCCACTGCAAAGAATTTTAGAGGAATATTTTAAACAAGATGCATGGCAACTCTAAATGAAATGATTAGGCATTATAAACAATTGTCATAATTCTCCCATTCCTTAAAAATGCATTCTCTTAATCAGTGCAGTGCCAAACTAGACAGAGAATGCTCAGTGGCTTAAAAGAAGCCACCAACTTACATGTTCCAGGAGCTAAGGGGAAAGATAGGTAATCAATTATACTCTAGCTAATGTGACCAAAATTCATACTCTGGCATACATGTTAAATTGGATGCAACGAAAAATGCCAAGCATACCCATTTGCCACAGGTGCTCTACCCAGGTGTATAAAGGGTGAGACTACAGAAATACTGGTCCTACAACTTGCAAGGCCATCTATTAAGCCATAAGAAAATGAAACAAATATTTTCATCATATCTGATGCCATCACAGACAACTGAGATCCCTGCATTATCCTTTCTACTTTCAAAATCTAAGTAACTGTTTATTTGTATACCTTCTCAATGAGAAACAATACTGGCCTCCTTTCAAAAGCAAAAGCCCAGGCCAGCAGATGCACAGGCATGATCTAATAAACCCAGAGGTAAATCTTGAAAACCACCAGTTACATAAAGTTATTAGTAGAAATTGTTGAGCACACCAATATTTATCAATGTCATTTTCATATAAAACTAGAGGATCTAACATAGGAATGAGATGTAGCCTAGGGGAAGTTTCCAGGAAGGAACCTCCTAATGTTTCTGAGATACCTACATGATGAAAGGGGTTGCAAGACACCCTGATGTTGAGGTGGCTGTCAAACTGAAAGGGAGCACATAGGAAAGAAGATGGATTTTATGTTCTCAAAATTGAGGTAAACAAGTCAAAGAACTCTAAGTGAAAAAGAGTAACAAAATATGAGAGTATTCAAATTTCTAGAACTTGAGAAATCTTTTTAAGAAGAATTAGGTCTATACATCAAGACAAATTGAACTTTTGATGAAAGTTTCCAGACTTTCAGTTAATAAGTAAACTTAGATTTAATTAAGCCAATGTCAGTTCTGGCCAAGATGGAGGCATAGGTAGAAACTCTTCACTTCCTCACACAACCAAAAGTAGGATAACAATCAATCTAAAATCAATGAACAACCAGAAGTGGCAGAAAATCAAACTGCATGGAACTGCATGGAACTCCAAACTGCAAGAATTAAAAAAAAAACAGTCAAACAGAACAACCAGGCTATTAAGGCAGCTGATGGAGAGAACCCAAGGCCAGGCGGCAGACCATGCTGGTGGGACTGACTAAGAAAGCCCGATGAGGTGGCAGGCTGAGGGTGCAGGTCTGACTTATGGGGAAACTGAGACTCAGAGCTGGCTGTGGACTATAGTAGTTGCCATGGTGGGAGAAACTTCCAGGCTCACATGAGAGTTTGTTGGAAAGTGGACTAGAGATGAGCAGGGGAGATGCATTGTTCCCTCTCTGGCCCCTCCCCCACAGGCAGCCTCACAGAACAGCAAGGAGGGTTGCCCTGCCCTAGCAGAATACCTAAGTCCCCACCCTCTTAAAACTTAACAGGTGCCCTGAACAAGAAATAGGGCCAAAATGAAAGAACAAAGCAAAACTTCAGAAAAAGAGCTAAGCAATGAGGAGATAGCCAACCTATCCGATGGAAAGTTTAAAGCCCTGGTAATCAAAATGTTCACAGAATTGATTGAGTTTGGTTGAAAAATGAAAGAACAAATGAAAGATATGCAAAATGAAATAAAGCAAAATATTCAGGGAACCAACAATGACAGAAGGAAACCAGGACTCAAATTAATGATTTGGAACAAAAGGAAAAAAATTAACATCCAACTGAAACAGAATGAAGAAACAAGAATTCAAAAAAACAAAACAAAACAAAACAAAATGAAGAGAGACTTTTGAACCTCTGGGACAACTTGAAATGTTCTGATATCCGAACTACAGGGGTAGCAGAAGGAGAACAACAGCAAGAAATTGAAAACTTATTTGAACAAATAATGAAGGAAAATTTCCCTACCTGGTGAAGGAAATAGACTTCCAGGAAGTCTAGGAAGCCCAGAGAGTCCCAAAGATGTTGAACCCAAAGAAGAACACACCAAAGGCACATCATCAGTAAGTTACTCAAGATTAAAGACAAAGAGAGAATCTTAAAAGCAGCAAGAGGAAAGGAAAGAGTTACCTACAAAGGAATGCCCATAAGACTACCAGCTGATTTCTCAAAAGAAATCTTACAGGCAAGAAGGGGCTGGAAAGAAGTATTTGAAGTCATGAAAGGCAAGGGCCTACATCCAAGATTGCTCTATCCAGCAAAAGTATCATTTAGAATGGAAGGGCAGATAAAGTGCTTCCCAGATAAGGTCAAGTTAAAAGAGTTCATCATCACCAAGCCCTTATTATATGAAATGTTAAAGGGATTTATCTAAGAAAAAGAAGATAAAAAATACGAACAGTAAAATGACAACAAACTCACAACTATCAACAAATGAACCAAAAAAAAGAAAGAAAGAAAAACAATGAAAACAAAAACTAGGCAAACAACCAGAACAGGAACAGAATTAAAGAAATGGACACCACATGGAGGGTTTTGAGTGGCAAGGGGAAGGAAGGAATGGTGGGAAAGGTACAGGGAAAAAGAAGCATAATTGGTAGGTATCAAATAGACTGGGAGAGGTAAAAAATGGTATAGGAAACAGAGAACTAAAAAACCTTATATGTACAACCCATGGACAGAAACTAAGGGGGGAACGCTGGAGGGTTGAGGGGTGCAGGGGGGAGCAGGGATAAAGAGGGGGAAATTGGGAAAACCATAATAGCATAATCACTAAAAAATACTTAAAAAATAAAGTCAGCCAATATCTCCTTAGACAATGATATCAACATATGCTGTTCTTTGTATTTAAGGATGAGGTTGCTACTTTAACTAACAGAAAGATGTACACACTGAATTATAGTTTGGTGGTGGGAGAAAGGATCTAACAGTTACCTGCTGGCTCTTTCCTTGGTTCCCTGTAAATAAAAGCACATATTTTCAAGATGGTTACCTAGACTTCTAGGTATTGCCTGGGACTGAGAAACAAACTCTGCTTTGCTAGCTAGTCTATGCTGGTATTAAACCCACTTTATCTTGGACACATTATTATCAACTGAATCAACTGGCTCAGACACTTATGATTGACAATGTAAGAAAATGCAGTGGGTTGGTTTTAATTGTCAGAAAAAAAAGAAAAAAATCTAGCTTTCTACAAAGTGGACAATGTACTATAATTTAAAAGAAAGATTATGTTTTGCATTGTATTTCTATAGCAACTTGCATCTGAAGATTTCTGATAACTTTGCAGACATTAATACCCATAATATACTAGGATGCCAAAGAAAGAGCATTTATCTCATTTTACAGGAAAGAGAACAAGCATAGTCTGGGTCTCTCAGCATCTCTAAACTTATACTCCCATTTGCAGACAAGGTTGACAGGATACAGACCAACCATATGGGCCCAAGTGAAAACTTCCATTATCTCATTTCAAACTGCACATAGTCATTACATATGTCATTCCCCTCACTAAATCATAATTTCCTTGAGGGTAAGGCCCCCTCAGTCATAACTGTATGCTTTCATACTGCCTAATACCATGCCTTGTTTCCAGTAGACATTAGGTATACATATGAGGTAATGAAACTGAACTCTATACATTCTATGCATTTGTTGCAGCTCTGATTAAGTTTTTCATAATGTTGCATGAATCTATATGCCTACTCAAAGCAGGTCTGAGCCAAAAAAAAAGGGTATGTTTGGAAATATAGGCACTAGTCTAAGTGCCAAAAAATTGGCATGATGTAGAATCCAGCTACCGTATGATTATCAACACCTCATTTTTTACTATACCACTTTGTAATGCCCAAAGAGCTCCTATGTCTTATTCTCACTTGACACAGATGACAACATGTGAAAAGGGGAATACCATTCCTATTTTCCACATGGGAAATTAATAAAGTATAAAGGTTAAGTGACTCACCCAGGGTCACAAAATAAGTGGAAGAACTGAGAGTAGAATCTCAAACTCTTCTCAATTCCCTTTCTACTACACCAATACAATGTGTAACCAAGTAAACGCATAAATACACACACACTCTTCATATATACACTTCTCTCCTCCCCAAATATTCATATGGCAGTTCCAGCTTTTTCATTTCAACACACTTCAGGATGGTACTTACTGATTTCAACTTCTTTTCTCATCCAAAGACCGAAGGCTAGGTGACTTACTGACAGAACTCCAACAAGTTTTGTTGACTTGTAATATCAATTCTTAGGCAGCCTTGTTTTGGAGCTTGTCTGTTCTGGGGCACTCAACAAGGGAACTCTGCTATCAGAGACAGGGGTGTGCTGTTTCAGAGAGCCTCACCTGGGAGATACCATTACAAAGTGTAATGGAGGGAAGTTGTTTCTAAGATCATTTGATCAGGAGGAGCAGAGTCTACTTGTTGGGCAGATTTGCAAAAGCAGCCAGACAAGCAAGGGAGGTAACTAGCTCTTTTTACAGCTGCCTAGTTTCAATCTTAGATCCTGCAAAAGATAACTAACTACTGACACACATACAAGCACACTCACATTGAATGTATTCATGTTCTCTTTTATACACACAAGCAAGTGAGGTAGGTTCTGCTGTAGTCCTGTTCTCTGCTAACATTTTTATGAGTGACTTCCATGGTTTTCAGTGGGAACTTGACATTAATTGAACCCAATCAGCCAGCATTTTATAGTTACAAATTTCAATGACAGGTTGCAAGCAAGGAAATTCACAGGTATAATGCAGCATCTCAACCTCATATATTGCACATATTATATGAGAAAAAATAGTTTTTTCTAATTAAGCTTATAAATATATGCAGCACCATACTTTATTATTTATTGCATAGGCTACATGAGCTAATGCCAAGAAAATGCTAATGATCATCTGATGTGTATTTATATTTGCAAATTTGATGCATTATTACAGGTTTCAGCTTTTCATTTCCAACATTGAAGCTTCTAAAAAGAGAAAATAAAGTGCATAAAGAACAAAGGTAAAATTTTTTAAGCATAAGAAGTAAATACTTTAAAAGATGCCTGAGAGAAACGTGTAGGAAAAAGAAAAGGGAAGTAAAACCTAGTAATAAAATATTTCATAGTTCTCAAAACAGCATGTGGTATCCTAGAAAGTATTCAGATGCAAAAAAATAGATGCAGATGAACAGCCTAAGTGAACAGGATATGGTAAACCAACATTTTGAATCTCTGAGGTTGTAGATGCATGGGTGATAATTATACCCTTCCCTGACCCACTCTAGAAAGTCTTCAAATTCAAGACTAAAATTTCAATCCCAATAATTTCTAGGGCTTCTTGTATATCATATAGGTGCAATGTCCAGGCACATCATTCTAGGTCCTTCCTTCAGTCTCAATTTGTCTGTACCCAAATCAGTATTATGCAGGGAAGATGTTCTCTGCATGTTTGAATAGATGAGCCAATTGGGGTCAATTGAGACCTTGTATTATTTTTATACCAAGAATTGGGATCAACTTAGCAATTCACATATTTCACATACACACAAAGAAAAACTTGACAGAACTGGAGACCAAAGAATTTGAGCCAGCATATAATGCAACAACTCCTTCTCAAATTTTGTTACTTCACCTAAGTTCACATGACCACATTTTATTTTTTTATCCTTACCCGAGGACATTTTTTCATTGATTTTTGAGAGAGAGAGAGAGATATCAACGTGAGAGAGAAACACTGATTGGTTGCATTCTGTATTCACCCTGACCAGGGATCAAACCTGCACCTGGGGTATGTGCCCTGACTGGGATAAACCTACAACCCTTTGGTCTATGGACAATGCTTCAAGCAACTGAGCCACAATGTCCAGGGACCATATGCACACATTTTAAAAGAGCTGAACATACATTCCAGCATCTTATCTGGGGGGTATGGCTAAGGAAGAAGAAATACTATCTATGAAAATAAAGGGTTTCTCTCAAATACTGAAGGAAGAATGGGATATGACAAGATCTCCTTTCCATCTATCCCACTCCACAAGTGGTAGATAAACATTCAGCTGGCCACAGCCTTAGTTGCAGGAATTGCCTACTCCCTATCCCCAATAAGGACAAATTTCTGTGTTTTTTTTTTTGTTTGTTTTGTTTTGTTTTTAAATTGAGATATTTTACATTCTTTTTTTTTAAGATTTTATTTATTTATTTTTAGAGAGGGAAGGGAGGGAGATTGAGAGAGAGAGAGAGAGAAACATCAATGTGCGGTTGCTGGGGGTTCTGGCCTGCAACCCAGGAATGTACCCTGGCTGGGAATCGAACCTGGGACACTTTGGTTCCCAGCCCGCGCTCCATCCACTGAGCTACGCCAGCCAGGGCAATTTCTGTGTTTTAAAGAAAACTGGCCATGGGTCTAAGAAAAGATCATAATCCACCCAAAGAAAATTCTTGTATTTATAAACTAAAAACCAAATCTGAAGGATGACCTCACAATACAGCATGTTGGTTTTCTCATGGCCTTCCTGTACCCAGCTTACACGGATCTTCATTTACAAGTGGTTAGATCTATCAAATAGTGTATACCCTTTGTTGCCCATTACTCTACTTACCTGGTTGCAGCTGCCACTGTGTACTTATATACTGGTATGATATGGCTCATCATTAGTTCATGCTAAAGGAGATCCCTACTCCAGCACATGATTAGCTTGCTTCCCCAGTGCATACATACATACAAAGAGAAGACTGCCATAGGCCTAAGTACTTTTTTTGGCCCTGGGAAGCCCCCACATTGCAATTGGATGACCCAGCCCTCGCCTGAAAGGAAGATAATAGTATTCTGGTAGGAAAATGGCAGATGAAGCAGAAGCAGGATTTGATGCAAGGAGCTGAAATCAGTAGGCCTGAGGGAGAATCAGTTAGTACTTCCCAAATTACTCCTGTGGCACCTGGACTGTATCTTACAACACATCCTGACAAAAAAATGGGGGGAGAAAGAGAGGAGGAAAGCTTGATGTTTTAAATCAATCAATCAATCTGCAAACCATGTTTATCTCAGAGTATTCTTTCTCCTTTGACATTGAGCCTGATATGTTCCTTGCATTAACAATAATGTCAGGCAGCAGCCAGCCAGCTGTGTGGCTTTTAGCATGTCACCTAGGCATGCCCTATACTCTTCTGCCCAGCTTAATAAAGAGGGTCTGTAGGTCACACAGCTGTATAAAAAAGGAAAAGAAGAAGATTCCCTGGCTGGCGTAGCTCAGTGGATTGAGCGCAGGCTGCGAACCAGGCATCGAAGGTTCGATTCCCAGTCAGGGCACATGTCTAGGTCGCAGGCCATGGCCCCCAGCAATCACACATTGATGTTCTCTCTCTCTCTCTCTCTCTCTCTCTCTCTCTCTCTCTCTCCCTTTCCTCTCTTAAAAATAAATAAATAAAATCTTTAAAAAAAAGGAAAAGGCCTCCCCCGCCCCGTCCTCCGCGCAGACTGCCCCAGCGCTACGACCACCCAGGGCTGGGCCTGCGGCCAGCACTGCCCACGCACTCAGGCTTTGGCTAAAGAAACATTGTTTTGTGCTAAAGTAACACTTCTTTTTCTAATTATGAAAATTGCAGGGAATTAGTTTGTTTCAAGATGGAGGAATAGGTGGGCGCACTGTACCTCCTCGCACAACCAAGAACAAAGCAACAATAATTTACAACAATGATTTGCAGTCATAATATCAGAACTTTGCAGTCAGAGGATTTATCTAAATGGAAGACGGGCAGCCTAGAAGTTGAAGTAGACCCGTACATCCAGACTGGTAGGGGCGTGCAGGCGTGGGGCTGGCGCGGGTCGCAGGCGCGCGGAGGTTGGGGGAAATCTGGTGCAGAATCCGAGCGACAGCAATCCGGGATGCAGGAGCCAGCGCAGTGGTGTAGCGGTGATCCCTGAGTACGCAAGCGGCGGCTGGGGGAATCAGTGGGGCAGCGACTGGGGATCAGGGCAGAGCTCACAGCCCAGAAGCCCAGGGAAGTGTCTGACTCCAGGAGAACGGAAGGGTCGCCATTGATCCCTCCTGTCCCCGCTCCCGCCCCTGCCCCCACATAAAACGTCACAAGCTAGCCACTGGGGCGCCCAGCACCGGTGAACACCTAAGGCTCCGCCCCCCACCGTAACAAGAGCGACCAGACTGGAGAAAAAATAAATAAATAAGTAAAATAATAGGAGAGACGGGGAAAGACGTAAGATATGTTTCCAGCAGAACAGATCAGACCCCCAGGACTCATCCTTTTGAGTGACCAAGAAATAGCCAATCTATCAGATGCACAGTTCAAAACACTGGTGATCAGGAAGCTCACGGAACTGGTGGATTTTGGATCCAAATTACATGAAAAAATGCAGATTACCATAAAAGGGATGCAGGAAGACACACGGAGAAGAGCCAATTGTGAAAGGAAGGAATCTGAATCTCAAAACAACACAGTGGACCAGAAGGAAGATAGAATCAACCAAGCAGGAGAGCATGATGAAATAAGAATTCAAAAAATCAAAGAAAAGCTTAAGACCATCGAGGACACCTTTAAACGTTCCAACATCCGAATTATAGGGGTACCAGAAGGGGAGGACCAACAAGTGGAAAAGTTATTTGAACAAATAATAAAGGAGAACTTCCCCAAACTGGCAAAGGTAACAGTCTTCCAAGAAATCCAAGGAGCGCAGAGAGCCCCAAAGAAGTTGGACCCAAGAAGAAACACACCAAGGCACATCATAATTACATTAGCCAAGGTAAAAACGAAGGAGAGAATCCTAGAAGCAGCAAGAGATAAGGGGACAGTAACCTACAAAGGAGTTCCCATCAGACTGTCAGCTGATTTCTCAAAAGAGACCTTACAGGCAAGAAGGGGCTGGAAAGAAATATTCCAAGTCATGAAAGACAAGGACCTACATCCCAGGTTGCTCTATCCAGCAAAGCTCTCATTTAGAATGGAAGAGAAGATAAAGTGCTTTTCAGATAAGGTCAAGTTAAAGGAGTTCATCATCACCAAGCCCTTACTTTATGAAATGCTAAAGGGACTTATCTAAGAAAAGAAGATAAAGAAAAAACATGTATAGTAAAATGACAGAAAACTCACAATTATTAACAACCACACCTAAAGCAAAACCAAAAGAAACTAAGTAAACAACTAGAATAGGAACAGAACCACAGAAATAGAGGGCACAAGGGGGGGCTAGCAGTAGGGATGGGAGGAGGAGAGAGGGGGAAAAGGTATAGAGAATAAGTAGCATAGAATGTAGGTTGAAAATAGATCGGGGGAGGGCAAGAATAGTACGGGAAATGTAGAAGCTAAAGAACTTATAAGTATCACATATGGACATGGACTAAAGGGGGGGAAGGTGGGTGGGAGAGGGGGCATGGGGGGAGGGGAGTGAAGGGGGAAATGGGACAACTGTAATAGCATAATCAATAAAATATATTAAAAATAAAAAAAAAGGAAAAGAAGAGATTTTATGTCAGCCTAACATAACTTTTTATAGGAAAGTAAACTAATTACATGCTTTCTTCACATTAATTTCTGGTTGGCTTTCATTTCAAAGAATCCTGAGACCAAAATAAAGAATTACTACCCTTTGAGGGGCTAGATAGTAACTCTAAGAAAATGTATCTTAAGCAACCAATCTGTGACTGTATTGATTTATTCAAACAACAAATATTTATTGACGCTTATGTGTCAGGCACCATTCAAAGTGCTGGGAGTAGAGAAATAAATGCCTATCCCTAAGAGAGGCTATATGTTTGAGCTGTGGGTTTTATATCTGGCCGCCATCTAAAATGTATATTAAATACACAGATAAAAATGCAACTATAATACAAGTAAGGGCATGTATATTGCAAAATGAAGAGTATACAAAATAGAGGACTACAGTAGCTCAGCAGAGGGCAAGACTCTCTTTAACTGACTATGGTCTTATTGTATGAGAAATTGGTGCCAAAGATTGCACCTTTATACAAAACAAAATTGTTGATATTATTCCAAAGAACATTATTGCCTGGTCTTCCATCTCCATACTACAAACATTTATACATACTAGGTATTATGTAAAGTACAGGGTGTACACAAAGAGAGATGAATAAAGACTAGTTTCTGTATTCTAAGAGCTCACAGTTCAGTGAGGATGACAAACATGCATACATACAATAGAGAATACAATGTAATTCCACCTAGGTAGGCAATGGATGCTCTGGAAGGACAGAGCAGGAAGGATATCTAATGTTCCCAGAGGAACCAGAGGATATAGAACTTGAATGGGTTATTGAAGGATGAGTAGGAGTTCACCAAGATTTGAAAAGTGGAAAGCACTAGGCTGGTGTAGGCCATTATTCAATAGTATATTCTAATTAACAAATACTGAAAGCATGGTAGATTTTTTTTTGAGCCTGTGCCAACTCCTGTTGAACTAAGTGATGCTGGTGTTATGTAAGGAACAGAACAGATCTCTAAACTGTGGAAGATAGTAACATGTAAAAAACTTTTTTAAAAAAGCTAAACACTTGATGAACTACAAAAGAAGTGTCAATGTGGCTTGACATGAACCATTTTTTATAACTATAGTCATATATTAGCAGGACAGACCTATTTTGGGGAATTGTATTAAAAATAGAACACTTGGAAAATAAACTCCATCCTTTCTCTTAGAAGAAACCTCTTTTCTTAGAATAACTAAGTTGCATCTTGTTATGCAGCTTTAAGTTGGGATTGGGGTTGACTTTTAGTTAGTAGATCTTTTATCTCTCACAAAATAAGAATGGCTAATTTCAGCTCCACTTCTGGCTTATTCCGTGATCCTGAGGAAATCATTAGGCCTTCATAAATTCATTCTTTCAGCATTTATCCAGTGTTTATCATGTTCCCAGAAAGACAAGAGGATGCTTTGGAAGGACAGAAGAAAAAGGGTGATAGATGAAAAAGGGACAGTCCCTGTCCTTGAAGAGATTCAAAATGTAATGAATTTTGGCCATGACAGCTCAGTGCAAAGACGACAACCTGTTGCTACTAAAGGATGGAGAAAGGGATTCCTAACAGCCTAAGGAAGGATACTTCACAGAGGAAGCACATTTAAGCTTGATTAGGAAAAACATAATCAAACCATGGTTATGGTATTTTTCAGACAGAAGAAACAATAGCTGTTAAGGCTCAGAGGAGATTAGAGACAATGTAGTATATTAGAAGAACTGCAGGAAACTTAGAATAACTATAGCAAAGGAGAGGGATGGAAAAATATAAGATCAGTAGAGATCAAATGTAGAAGGGTCTTATATGCCTTTTTGGGGCGTTTGGACTCTTTCAGTCTAGATGAAGAGGTTTCAGGCAGTGGAATGGCAAGATTAGCTTCAAATTTCAGAGCCATTACTCAGGTAACAATGTAGCAGACACCTAATGTTGAAGACTTGGGGAATTTTTCCCCTATGGAGTGGGGTGTTCCAGGTAGCAATATGAAAATCAATATTGAAAACTGAGAAAATGAACCAGGGGGAAAGAAGCACATGGCCATGAGCATGGAAATAGAAAGACAGGAAAAGATAGATTTCAAGAAGGGCCTCTATTTTGGACATTGGCCAAAGATGGCAGGGTTGCTAGGTCTAGTGGGTTGAACTGATCTCAGGATTCTAAATGGAAATCTGGGGAGAAATATATTTATTTCTATCTTATGAGACCCAGAAGAGTTTGGTAGGCCTAAAGGTTTTTTTTTTTAAGTCTTTAGGAGTTTCCCAGCTTTATTGAGGTATAATTGACAAAAATTATATATATTTAAGGTACACAATGTGATAGTTTGATATTTGTGTACACTGTGAAATGATTACCACAATCAAGTTAATTTGCACATCTATCACCTCACATAATTACCTCTTTTTGGTATGGTGAAAACACCTCAGATGTACTCTTTTTGCAAATTTCAATTATACAATACAGTATTATTAACTGTAGTCACCATGCTGCATATTACACCCCCAGTATAGCCTTTAGTTTTTGTCTGGGTTCCAAACAGAATAGAGCCTCAGATTCTGTTTTTTTTAAATAAGCATAAACAACTAGCATAGAATGGTGATTAAGACAACCAATGAAGCTAGTATGAAAATAACAAATATTATGTTGGAGGCCCCTTGGATTAGCAGTCATTGGATCACCAGCAATACTCATATTCCTGAGTATAATAAGATCACATTATTCTGGTTTTGGTCAATAGGACAACACTGATGAGTTTTATTGAAAATTCATAGACTCTATAAATTCTATGAAGGCTAAATAACTGCAAATGGACTGCAAATCTATAAATTTTATATGTCAATATATACAGAAGAGAGAACAAATACAGTAATACATTTGATATCTCAGTAAAAATTAAATGAGTAATATCTAGTGGGAAGCAAAACAAATATGTATCTAACCATCTTGTCTTTGAGCTGTATAAACTACATAGCAAGTAATGAAAAGCTGAAGGAAACATCAATTCACACATGGTAGAAAATATCTATTCCTCTCAACAGAGAATAGCTAAATCTATTCCTCTTAGTAGAGACAGCAAGATTAAGACAACAAATACAAATATAGTAGCAGCACTTCCTACATGTTTATTTGGCATTGACATTAATTTGGAGACCGTCAGCATGGGAATAAGACGCAATGGGAGAGTTTAATATCTTCAGCCCATGTGTCCAGCTCTGCAGTGAGCCATTTTATAATGCATGTCTAAACTCTGAATATTTGATTTTGCTCTAGCAGCATGAACAGAACCACACAGCATGCCCTGACTTTTGGTGGTGAATGGTACCTCTGCTCTACAGGAATCAGGAGGCTCTTCTATAGAGACCCTCTCTCAAGTTTCTGTGTCTGCAAATCAAGGTGACAACAGTGAGGGCTTAACTATTTCAAAGGAATTGGAAAATTGGAGTACTAGAGGGGCCATTTAAATTAACAAGAAACATTGCTGCAATTTCCAAATAAACATGTCCTAAAAATGATGTGAATTGAGGAAAGTCCATGGGTTAATTCTGTTTTTCACTCATCTTCTTAATTGTTTATGCACTACTCCTAGCTTTTGGTTAAGTGGGAATAAAGGCAAAGAAAAGTAGGCAGCAAGTACTGTGAAGATTGGGTGTTTGGCTACAAAAACTATACTGTTTTTCTGTGATCCTAGGGTTCTGTCCCTTTGAAAGTGCCTACCTCGAAGGGTTGTATTAAGAGTAACATTAAGATCTGTCATTTGTAGAACACTATAGGCTAGACATTGTGCCAAACGCTTTCATAGATTATCTCATTTCATCATTACAACTCAGTGAGGTACACATTATTCGTGTCACACCCATTTTACATACAAGGAAACTGAGGATTAAGGGGGACAAGTCATTGACTCCAAGTTACATACCTAAGAAGTGTTCAACTAGGATTTAACTGCTCATCTACTGACTCCAAATGTGGTATTCTTAATATCTCTACCATAATGGATGAATGGGTTAATAAATGTTTTGAAAAGTATACAATGCCGTATAAATGCAAAGGGCTGGGTCTCCTAATTTAGTGCTTTTTTAGTGAATTCAGGCAGGGGAATCTTTCCCTTCCTAAAACTCACTCAGTCCTGTAAATTATATAAATTACTTTTGGTGAATCTTGATATATTGACAGAAACTATCAAAAGAAAATTGACCAGGTTATTCTCTAAATCTGTCTCCTGGTGGAGGTGGCACAAGGTTTTCATCAAGGTCTATAACTTGCTTTTATTTCTCTGCCTTTGGCCCAGTGACAAAGGGCCCTTTTATACAATCCTCTGGAAAGATAGCATAGCCCTGTGCTGAGCAAGATCTCTACAAGGGGGTTTATTTTGGGAGGTGATTGCCTTATATCCTGACTGCTGTTCTCAACTACTCACAGGCCCTCAAGGCCTTTGGAATCTGAAGGGCACTGAATTATGTGATAAAGATCCCTATAATACCAAACCTCAAGATTTGTTGCCTTGTTCTACTGCTTCATGCTGACTTCATCTTTCCCACACAAATGCAAGTAATTCATGGGAAGAGTATATTTCTTTCACCCATTTGAATCTCCCACTGGGTCTAGCACTATGTGAGGTCTATTGAAGATCTTTTGTATAAGCTGGTGATACCATTGGAATTTTGGGACTGAGGAAGAGAGGCACCGGATCTGTCCTGATAACACGTTGCTATCCACATACCACTTTCAAGTTCTTAACTGACTTTTACAAGTGGCTGCTCTGGTCCTGATATTGAACAGGTATTTGGAATCCAAAATAAGTAAGATGATATGGTCTTTGCTATTTTTCAATCTAGGAATTTTTCAATCTAATGGTGGTTGATAGGCATAGTGGGTGTTATTCCAGAGTATAGGCTTTTCCCCATGATGTGCCAGAACCCATGTCAAATGGTGGCTTAGTCATATTTTGCACTCATTTTTTCACCAGAGAGACTCTAGCAGGGGAAGCCATGAACTAGGGAGGTTGTTACAAGGTACTTTCATATTTCTAAATCTCTGGTAGGGAACTTGGGTGGCACATGGTTCTAATTCCAGGCTTCTGGTCTATTGATTAACTCCTGGGTTTTGAGCATCTTTTATTCCCCTTACAGGGAAATCTACAGTCTGTCTGGAGTGCAAGGGAGTTTCATTAGCTTGTTTTGTTTTTAAATATATTTTATTGATTATTCTATTACAGTTGTCCAGATTTCTTCCCTTCACTTTGCTCCACCCTGCACACCCCCTCCCACCCACATTGCCCCCCCTTTAGTTCATGTCCATGTGTCATACATATAAGTTCTTTGGCTTCTACTTTTCCCATACTCTTCTTACCATCCCCCTGTCTACTTTCTACCTACAATCTATGCTACTTATTTTCTGTACATTTTCCCCTCTCTCCCCCTTCAATTACACTGTTGATAACCCTCCATGTGACTTCCATTTCTGTGGTTCTGTTCCTGTTCTAGTTGTTTGCTTAGTTTGTTTTTGTTTTAGGTGTGGCTGTTAATAACTGTGAGTTTGCTGTCATTTTACTGTAGATGTTTTTTATCTTTTTTCTTAGATAAGTCCCTTTAACATTTCATAAAATAAGGGCTTGGTGATGACGAACTCCTTTAACTTGATCTTATCTGGGAAGCACTTTATCTGCCCTTCCATTCTAAATGAAAGCTTAGCTGGATAGAGCAACCTTGGATGTAGGTCCTTGACTTTCATGACTTGGAATATTTCTTTCCAGCCCCTTCTTGCCTGCAAGGTCTCTTTTGAGACAGGCTGATGGAACTCCTTTGTAGGTAACTGTCTCCTTATCTCTTGCTGCTTTTAGGATTCTCTCCTTAATTTTTACCTTGGCTAATGTAATTATGATGTGCCTTGGTGTGTTCCTCCTTGAGTCCAACTTCTTTGGGACTCTCTGAGCTTCCTGGACTTCCTGGAAGTCTATTTCCTTTGCCAGTTTGGGGAAGTTCTCCTTTATTATTTGTTCAAATAAGTTTTCCACTTGTTGCTCTTCCTCTTCTCCTTCTAGTACCCCCATAATTCAGATATTGGAACATTTAAAGATGTCCTGGAGGTTCCTAAGCCTCTCCTCATTTTTTTGGAATTCTTGTTTCTTCATTCTTTTCTGTTTGGATGTTTCTTTTTTCCTTCAGGTCCACTCCATTGATTTGAGCCCCAGCTTTCTTTCCATCACTATTAGTTCCCTGTGCATTTTCCTTCATTTCTATTAGTGTAGCCTTCATTTGTTCATCTAATTTTTGACCAAATTCAACCAATACTGTGAACATCCTGGTCACCAGTGCTTTGAACTGTGCATCTGATGGGTTGGCTATCTCTTTGTTGCTTAGTTGTATTTGTTCTGGAGCTTTGATCTGTTCTTTCGTTTGGGTCATTTTTTTTTGTCTTGATGCCCCTATTACGTATGAGGGATGGATCCTTAAGTGTTTACCCAGGCAGGGCAACACACATTGCTGCCTTGTGATGCTGTACGTGAGGGAGAGGTCTCAGAGAGAACAATAGTGCTTCCTGCTCTCTCTGCCAGATTTCAGTCCCTTCTGCCACTTCCCTCAAGCAAACTGGGCCCTTCTGGTGCTGATTCCCATGTGGGTGGGTTTGTGTACATTCTAGAACCCTGTGGGTCTCTCCAACGAGCTCTCCTGTGAGGCTGGGAGTCTCTCCCAGCACCTCGACCCCCACAGGTGTTTTCAATTGGTGTTTTGAGGCTTTATTTACCTGCACTGCACTGGAACCCTGGGTTGAGAGGTCTGTCTCACTCCCCAGTTTCACCTGGTTTATCTGCGTGTGAATGTGGGACCACCCTGTCCCCCAGCCACCTTGTGCATTGCGCCCTGCTCCACAATCCACCAACTCACTGGGTCCACCAGCAGCCTTGTGCACCATGCCTCTCCACAATCCGCTGCCTCACTGGGTCTGCAAGCTGCCACCTTGCGCACCCAGCATCCCCCAGCCACCACCTGCATGCCTGGGGTCCACCAGCTGCTGCTTTTTTTTTTTTTTTTGCCATGACTCCTCTCTGCCCAGTTGCCCAGCTCTGCCCCTCCTACCAGTCTGGATGAATGTGTCTACTTTAACTCCTTGGATGTCAGATTTCCATACAGTTCAATTTTCTGTCAGTACAGGTTGTGATTCTGTTTCTTAATTTTTGTTGTTCTTATTTTGGTTGTGCGAGGAAGCACAGTGTGTCTACCTACACCTCCATCTTGGCCAGAAGTCTCATTCACTTGTTTTTATCCATGCCTACTCAGAAATTTCCTCTGTTAACTTGTTAGTAACAGCTGTTGAAATTTCAGTGAGTCTATGGATGCACATGCACACTCACAGTAGAATTCATTTTATCATACTGCTAACCCATTAACCTTTTTTTCCTCTTTCTTGAATACCATGTTCCTGGGTTAATGGGATAAAAGTAGGCCTGCCTATATTAGAGATGCCTGCTTGGAGTAGGATTGCACTTGCCATTTGTCTAATCCACAGGTAATTTGAGATCATAAACATAAAATTGGAGACACACACTTTAGAATAGGAAAACATGAAGTGCATAAAAAACACATTATTTACCTTCCCCTCCCCTTGGAAGGGAGACAAGACAGCAAGTTTAGCCATAAACTCCTAGAAAAAGAAATAAATCACCTAAATTAAAATCTCTTTTGGATAGCACTAGATAAGGTTCCAGTAGAGATAATTTCGATAAAAGGAAACTGGTAAAAAGATATAAAACTTTATCTGTGTGTTTGACCTTTATCTTTTTAATACTACATATAAATTCCACTCCTTTCTGCACTGGAAAGATCTAGTCCCATTAGCATCCTGGTTAAGACCAATATTATTTCTTTGGTGAGAGGTTGCTGCAAAACCTTTTGGCAGGGGTGAGAACAGTATTAGTGGCAAATAAAAAAAAGGAGTGACAACTATGATTATAAACAATTACCTGTAATTGGGTGTGTTACAGTGTATGTTAGTGAAAAAAGTATGTGAATGTGGCAATATTCATGTGGGGGTATGTATAAGAGTTTAGCAAAATATTATATGGGGGTGTGAATGAGAGTGTGGTTCACTATTAGCATGTGTGAATCAATGTGTGTAGATGTGGATCAATGGGATCATCTCAGTGAGAAAGTGTAGGTCAGTGTCAATGTAAGTATGTGTCAGTGACAATGTGTCCATCTGAGAGTCCAGGTAAGAGCTGATGGAAGTTCAGTAATGTATGTGGGTCAATGTGATCAAGTTTATCAGTGTAAGGGAGGATGTAACAGGATGACTGTGAGTGTGAGTGAGTGTCAGTCTATATGGAATCAGTCACTACCTCTGTATGAGTGCATGTATGCATTTTACTAAATTGATTGTGACTGTGTGAACTGTGTGGGTCAGTGTGATTTGTGTCAAGGTAATTGCAGTTAGTTACTATTCATGTCACTACATGTGTACTGGTGTGAATGTATATAGCAATGTAAGTAAAGGTGTGTCAGTGTGAGAGTGAGAATGTGTAAGAATGTGAATGTGTGAGAAGTGCGGTTATGCCAGTATGAATATGGGCAATGTATGAATGGGAGTTGGTGCATGAGAAGAATGCACACATGAATGGACATGGGTGTCAGGAAGTATGACTATGTGTCCATGGGAATGTGTGGATGTGTATGCTTTTGAGTATGTGGTTGTGAATGTAAGAATATGTGAAAATGTGAGAATGTAAGTATGTAGGTTTGGGTGTGCAGTGTGGGTGTGTGAATATCTGTGAGTACTGAATGTGAGGGAGTATACGTATGTGTTAGCATGTGAAGGAGACTACACCTCTGTGTGTGTGTGTGATTGTGTATGAGTGTGACAGTAGGGTGACGGGTGACAGGTGCCAGTGAAAATGGCTGAGTTTAAGAGAGTATGTTTGTGATTATATTTGTTGAATTTGGTGAAGAGTGCAACTATGCCTCAGTGAGAAGGTGAGTGTATTAATATGTATCAAAATAAGTGTGTTTTTATGTGTAGGTGTGATTATATGTGAATGTGACAGGATAGAGAGATTGTGTCAGTGCTGAGTATACGAGAGCATGTAATTCTAGTGTAAGAAAACTAGTAAGTATAAAAGTTTCAACAGGTGAGATTGTGTTTATGGTGTGAGCATATATAAATGTGAGCATGCATGTATCCCTATGCTGAGTTATAATGAATGAATGTGAAAAGGAAATAGTGACAGTGCAAATGTGTTGGAGGGAATGAAATTGAATGTATGTATATCTATGAGAAATAAGCAGAGGAAAGTCAATATGTATTTGTGTATAGAGTGTGTATAAAACGGTGCAGAAAACTGAGGGTTAAGGGTGATTCTATCATCTGTGTGGATGTGACTGTGAAAGCGTGACTATGAGTGTGTCAGAATATAAGAAAACATAAAGGTATGAGTGGATGAGAATGTGAGAGTGGGATGTATGGCAAGTGTGACTGTGTGTCAGTATGAAAATATGAATGTATAAATGTAGGTGTCAGTGTGTAGCAATAAGAATGTGCCTGTATGTACTGAATTTATAAATATGATTATTTATGAGGGTGGGGGGTAAGAATGATCATCACTATGTATTCAGCATGAACACTGATTATGAGTCAAAGAAGTAAATAGGACTGTGTGAGTGTATGAGTATGGGAGTGTGAGCACTGAAGAGAATCAAAATAATTTGGGAATCTTAGAAATTCTTCAGGACGTATCTTCTCCCAAAGTCATGTGTCCAGTTACAGGCAAGTTACTTAGCACCTCTCAACCTCTATCTCCTCATGAGTAAAACACTGATGATACCTTGAGATAGTATCATTTTTATAATGAAAAACAAATATAGTACCTATTAGAAAAAAACATACCTTCTTTGCAATAGAATCAAATTGTTTCAGGCAAGTAAAATGCCTAGTAGGGTGCTGACAACAGTAGCTAGTCAATAAATACATGTTATTATTGCAGCTGTCATAGAACACTCAGCAGAGACTCAGGGACTTGCTTCTTATTTTAGCCAGTTCTAGTTACCTTCTGTTGTTCAAGAGCTATAGAGGATCCCCTACCACAGCATCTCTAGAAGTTGAATGCATCAGTATCAGCCAGGCTGTAATTTCATACCTTTAATTTCACAGCTGAAACTCTGGAGCTTGCCCTTCATGAGAAGGCATCATATAAACACCTGTTGCTGAGCTGCAGTTTTCCTTTGTCCTGTAGGCCCCAGGACAGGCTCAGTGTGGAAGGGAATTCGATTCTATATGCCTTGTTTGTTTATTTTTAAATTTAGCTTGTTTTTCTCTTGGGTGTTTTTTTTTTTAATTTGGTTGTTTATTTTTGACTTGGACAATATGAGAGTTGCTTAAATAACTGACAAAAAAACTGACAGAAGACCAGGCATACAGATGGAGGGATGGTAAGATACAACAGGTGGCTGGAGTACAGTGTATAGCAAAAGAAGGCCAGATGGAGAAGCCAACTGAGGAAGTTAAAACAGCTTCCTGAGAGGCAAACAGACAGAGAGATGATCAGAGAATCAGGCCAAGAAACATGAAAGAAGTAGAGAGGGAGAGAGAAAGAGGCTCAAATTGAAAAACTGCTGGGAAGCAGTCAGGCACTTGTAAGAGAGACTAGAAACTGGTAAGATCTAGTCCCTACCCCTCAAGAGCTTATGGTTTAGTTTACCTACTAAGATGAGTACTGCAGAAACCATGCAAGAATTATTTTAGGTGGTCGAGAAGCAAGAACTAATTGTCTGCCAGATTCAAGTGTTGGAGAGCTGGGGAAGGAAGTATTACCTGGTTGGGTAAGAAGGCATACAGAAGGTTCTGGAAGGTGTAAGTTAAGAAGCTTGGATGGATTGGGTTGTGGGTTATACTTTAAATAGGCAGGTACAATTAAGGTTTTGAGGTATTAGAATTTACCAGAACCAATTGGTAATTTGTGGCATATGTCTGAAATACCACTTTAGCATTAGGAAAGCAGGAGGAAAAGGAAATGACACCTTGATAGGAAGCAGGTCTGTGTTACAGTGAAGCTCTTTGGATGGAGCTTAACATTAGCAAATGACTTGTAAGTGACCGTGAATTTGTTTCTCCTGCTCCCCCTAGGATGCAGGTCAGGGCTGTTATTCCCATATTAAATATGGGAGAACCAAGAGACCAAGGGCAGCTGTACTGGGCACAATCTCCCAGAAATAAGGGGCCATGACCTGGAGCCCGGCTGGTGAGGTCTAGTCAAAATCTTTGAAATTGGGAGCTCTTATGGAAAGGTGAGATTTACCTGAACTTAGAGGTCCCTAACACCCTGCCCTGGAATCCATTACTCACCTCACACCACCACCACTGCAGGACCTCAGCATGGGTGGGTGCTGCCCATGAGAAGGGGCCAGGCTGCCTTCAGCTCCGATGAACTCAGTGCTGGGTACACCAGCTGCCACAAGATGCAAGGAATCAGCTGTTCTTTCTTGGGAAAACCTGCCAAGAGAAGTATTGTGGGGGAGCAGGAACCTCTTTTCCCACCTGCTACTACTCCCTTATCCAACCCCTCAAACATCACACATGCACTACAGTGAATTTCAGAAAATCCCTTCAAAAGGCAGAGAATCAGGGAAGTGTAAAAAAGTGTTGTTATATAAGAGTCCAGAAAGTGCACTGAACTGGGGGTTTCAAGTTGAGAAGTGCTGTCACTTTACTACTCTGGATCAGTTTGCTATCATGTAGAAAAGACCTGTCCCAGTCATCTTGGACAATCATTGGGAGGACTAAATCAAATATGATAGTTGTGAAATATCTGTATATTTACTGGAGGAGGTACAATCCAGTGTACCATGGAAAACAGAAAGATGGTGGCAAATACAGGAGGGCTCTGAGGATACCTGAGCTTCCGGAAGTCCTGGCACTGCTGTTCATCACTCAACTCCAAGCGTTCACCTCCATTTCCATTTTCCATCCCACCAACCTCCTTCACTAGTGCAGGAAGCACTCTGAAGTCCCCTATACCATTTCACAGCTGTGGAGGGCTTCGGTCTCTGATCCTAATTGGAAATTCTCTCTGCCTTCCCCGTCTCCACCACATAGATGTCTTTTATAATTTTCCCAAGATTTTGTAGGGCAAACATATACTAGAGTTTTATTTTTAATTTATGTGTGCGTGTGTGTGTGTGTGTGTGTGTGTGTGTGTGTGTCTATGTGGCAATTTACCCTATCTTCCCCACAAAGGTTTCCGTGTCCAACCATGAAAGAGATGGAGTCTCTCTAATCCCTCCCTTTTCTGCCTTTCCTCACATTCACTTGAGCCTCTCAAGGGTTTAGCACTCTCAGGGAGGAGAACAAACTTCCCTTGAACAAAAATCCCAACCTCTGAAATCCTTCCTACCATTCCCCCCTTTCCCTCCACAGTGTTTTTCTTCAAAGAAAAGCAGCACTTCTCAATAAAGGCAGATCTCCCAATAAAGCCAGATCCAGGCTAGTGCACATGTTATTAGAGGACACCAGAATACACAGGTCCTAAGTCAAAGTCAGGATTGATGGATGGGTGGGTGGGTGGATGGATGGAAGGATGGAAGGATAGAAGGATAGAAGGATAGAAGGATAGATGGATATATAAAGGTAGAGATAACAAAATTAGAGCCCCAGGGAACCAAGAAAAGCCCTATGATTCTCAATACAACCTTCTCAAATAAAAGACCAAGCCATACCCTAGGTGTTCCACTCGCTCCTAGAAATACTCCAGAGCACATCTGCCCCCAGTGGCCTTGACATTCCCTATGTGCTGCCCACATGCACACTCCAAGAAGCTTTTCCAAATCCCACTCACTGCGCAGGTGAATGGTGTGCCTATAGCCTCCCCCATTGCATGAGCTCATTCTGCAGTGGAGTGAGTTGCGGGTAGGGGAGTGAGGGTTGTCAAAGTTCCAGAGAGGGGCAGGGCTCAAAGAGGGCTCAAGAAGGATGGCCACAAAAAAAAAAGCTTGCCTATTCTCAAGGCAGAGGGCTAGTCCCAGTGAGGCAGCATGCACCCATAGGGGTGGGGAGCAGCACTAGAAGATCTGGAGGGGAGGGGAGATACATCAGCCTGTACTAACCAAGTACCTCCAGATTTCTGCACAAGATCCAGAGCTTTCCTTAGGCCTGCCTCCACCTCTCCTCATTCACTTATTAACTCCATGCAGCCTGCCTCAAACTCATCAGTTACACAACTGGAGCCAGTGCAGATGCAACTGGCCAGATGCAGTGCTATACCTGGTGGCCACACCCTTCCCACCAGGGTCTTCCCATAGAGTCAGCCTGGGTGGTGTGTCTTGTGTGAGAACATGGGGGGTGGAATATATCTGTGCTGCTCCAAGTACCACATTGTATTGGGTGCCTTGTGTGTCTATACCATGTTGGGTGTGTGCCAAATCATATTTATGCTATGTTGTGTGTATATCAACTCTGTATTATATTGGGTATATGTGCAGTCATGTTTATATCATGTTGTGTATGTGCATCATATCAGTACTGTATTGTGTTCTTGCCGTGGGCCTGTACTGTGCTGTACGAATATTGCATCTATTCCATACTGTGTGTGTACCATATGGCTAATCCACATTGTGTGTCACACAGCTATGCCACACTGTGTGTCTGTGTCATGTGGTGTGTCTATACTGCCTTGTGTGTATGCCTGTGGCTCAGCCTCTTTCCAGGGGCTGGGGTAGAGATCAGTACACACATCTTGTGCCTACTAGCAACCCAACCTTGCTAAATTCCAACTTCTTGCCAGCATCTCTGTATGGGGACTAGGGCTGCCACCTTGTTGGGAGTGGGGTGAAGGAAGCTGTAGACAACCAATCTCTCTATCAGAGACTCCTCCCATGGCAAGTGCCCGGACCATCACTGAGGATAGTTGGGAAGGAATTCTGGAGCATTTTTCAGGCTCAAAGAAGCAAACTGAGTACTGGAGGTAGGGGCATGAATGGCTCCTTCTCTCAACGCCCAGCCCTATTCATACATGAGAAGGGCCAAAAGAAGCCATAGCTACCTAAGTCTCTACTTCAGGCCAGTTAGAAGAACTGGAGCCCTTCTCCACAGAGAGCAAGGGCTTCACAAGTGTCTAGCACTGGCACCAGAGCTGAGCTATGTGATGGATGTATAGGGAACTCTGCTAAGGGTATCTCTGTTGAGGTCACTAGTGGATATGATAGTGCTGATCATTAGGGGTAGGTATCTTGAGGATTGAAGAATTCCAAAACAGTTCACCTGGCTCAGAAAGAGATGAGGGAGAAAAATAGAGGGGAAATGATCCACACCCCAAGCCAGGCCCTTCATTCACCCTCACTCAAAGCTCTTCTTTTATGAAACTCAGGGAGTCAGGGCCAGTAGTGAATCTCTGTACTGCCACTCCCCACTGTATAAGATCCCCACATGGTTTTCTTGTGGGCTTGATTCTCCACCTGGGCTTCTATTGTTTTCCCTATTGTTTATCATTCACATAAAATAAAAGTATAGTCATACTGTTGAAGAGATGAATAGGGTTGCAGGTTTGTTTGGTACTGTTTCCCCCCAAATGGAAAGCATGCAGAAAGGAGTGTGATTTAGAAAGGGTAAATCTGGGGGAGAGGGCTGACGTTTAGTGGGCCTGTCCTTATTACCAAAAACAAATGGATCTACTTCCTAAAACATCACAATCATTTGAGAAACCATTTCCTCCAAACCCAATTATTTGAAAGACAAGGAAACCGAGACCCAGAAACACAGAGAACAGGTCGACTGACTCCTGATTCCCAGGGTTCATTCCACATCAGATCCTGGTGCACTAGTGCCTAAAAGTATTCCTTTTCCAAATCCAGTCCAACCCACCTCAGAGCAAAACCCTGGCCTTCACCTCCACTGTGGCCTCCAATATCATCCTATTCCATCTCAGTGATTACTCTCCCAGGCTTCTCTATGGCCACGCCTTTGGAATCATTTACATTCTCCACCAGTACATTGTTCATCTCTTTCCACTGTTCAAGGTTCACATCTCCCATTTTGCTTCCCACCTGCAAGACCTAGCAATAGCTAGGCCAGGAATGTCAAACTCATTTTCACTGAGGACCACATCAGCCTTGTGGTTGCCTTCAAAGGGCCAAAATAATTTTAGGGTTGTATAAATGTAACTACTTTTTAACTGTTAAGGAGTTGAAATTACATTTGGCCCTTTGAAGGCAACTACAAGGCTGATGTGGTCCCCAGTAAAAATAAACTTGACACCCCTGAGCTAGGCCATTTTACCCCTTATCACATCCCCTGGGTGCAGCACATATTGTCCCAACCTGTAGGTAATTGACTGAATGTGAAAATCAGACATGGATGCATTGCAATGACTAACATTTCCAATTAAACTCCTATGTGTATTATTGACTCCAGTAATCACCATATATGTAAATCAAAATTCCCTTCAAAGTCCTGGAGCCAGATAGGAAGCAACACATTTTTAGGTGCTGGGGGATGAAAACACCTGGGAGTTTACTTGGTTCTTTGCTACTAAGGGGAAATAGAAACGGACAGCCATACCTGGGAGTCTACTTGGTTCTTTGGTATCCCTATATCAGATATTACATGTTTGGCTGTTATCCAAAGCTAGGGCTTCACACCTGTAATGGAGGACTCAGCCCATCCTGTCCCCTGCTGGAGAAGCTGCATAGTGATGAGTTGGTAGGGAAGTCCACCCCAGGCCCTGTAGAGGAAACCAACTGGTTTCTGGTAGATGGAGAGGCTGGTAAAAAAACAAGGAAGCTAAAGCTTAAGCTGTACCCCAGATGCCTTGACAGCTACATTTACCTTCTAGGGTAGTTGTTGTCGCCATCCCTCAGTCCACACAGGGTCCCATGGGCCGCTGCCTGGGAATGAGGGCTTCATTTTTCTGTTTGTTTGAGCACTAGCAGATACCCCTATTCCTAGAGCAAGGGCCAGGCACATACCATGTAAAAGAAGTCAACCTACCTGTCTTGGACAGATTCAAAGCACCCTCAGTCTCCTTTGGACCCCTGCCCCTCCCACTCACTTCTCCTTACCCTGAAAGCTAAAGCTGGTTGTTGAGATGGCCACTCATGGAGTTTCTTCTTCCCTTGACAAAAAGCAACTGCCTCCTAAAGGTGTATTACATGAATGGGGATACTATTGATTCCCTAAATACCAAGAAATTTTCCCTTTAAGTCTGTGCTGAGCCACAGGTGCCTCAATCATCAGTTCCCTATCTCATCAGGGATATAAGGGCCTTTGGATTCCTGGTAAGATGATATTTTTTCTTCTATCACTTTGTTCCTGCCTACTCCATCCAATCTACCTGCCTATTCTGATTTCTACATCCTATTTATTTTTATTTTATTTTTGCTATGGATGTTATCTTAGATCTCAAGTAGCTTAGTCTCTGGACTCACAACAGTGAAGTCTCTAATGGAGACAGTACCTCCCCATCCCCACAGTTATTCCTCATTCCCCTCACTTGTTATGACCACTGCTCTACCCAAAAGACCTCAGCCTATAGCTCTATAGCCTGTTTGCTCTGTATACCATGTCCACCTCCAACCAGGAAATCTGCAACCTATGGGAATGGTCACCTAGTTGGAACATCCTCTAGGGTGTATGGCCCCTTGCCTGTACCTTTATCACAGCTGAAACTTGTTTTTTCTGTTAGGTCTCTCCTACAAGGCTCATTTGCCAGCTTGGAAGGTCTGGTCCATGACATCACAAGGTCCCTCTGTCCTCAAGATTCTCAGCTGTCAGCTTTTACTCAGCATATACCCCAATCTCTTCTTATTTTGCCTTTCATGGAGGCAGGGGATATGACATTTTCATCCAGAAACAGAGGCTTAAACAGCTGTTTCTCCAAGCTCTGGCCTATTAATTGTCTATTACCATATTAACTCCTTTTTCCCAAAGGCGCCTATGATTAGAGGCCTCAAGTATCAAAACAAAGACCTGCCCAGTTATAATTTTGCAAATGGCCCAGTGAAAACCGCACTGACCTTTATACTTCGGTCATCTCAGAACAGGGCCACGGTGTTGTCACCAACAGGAATGGACCTCCTCTTTTTCCAACACCTCAGACAGCCATACAGTTGGCCTGGATTTGAGTCTGCAAAACCATGGGGTGAGCAAGACTAACACAGCTAAAAGCTTCCCAGCAGAAAGCCGATTTTTAAAAAATAGCACTGCAACCACCCCCTTCATGTTTCCCAAAGCCAAGCCACTCACCCTTCTCTCCTTTGCTTCTACAGACCATAGCCCAGAACCCTCAAGTCCAGAGTCTGGCAGTGGATTCTGGAAGATGAGACCAAAAACAAAACAAACAAACAAAACAAAACAAAAAACAAATGGAGCTTCTGGTTCCCTCCCTTCAGGGCACCACCCTCATGCCACTCTCCCACCCCACCCCTCAACCACTACCTAAGGAAGGAAAAGCTGCTGAGAATAAGAATCTAAAATGTTCCATCTGCCCACAAGTACGATAGTAATCTTGCCAAATCCAGTTAAAAAACTAAGGGCAGTGCTCCCTCTGAGCTGAGAGGACAGGGAAGGAGGGAGGGCCAAAGGACATAATGAACCCCCTCCCCAGAAAAGACAACAGACAACTGAATGACCTAAGGCTTTTTAGGGACATTATTGCACAATTTCAAACCCCAAAGGAGAAGAAATGAGTCCTCCTGCCATTACACTCCCCCCACCAATAAAGGGGAAAGAGGATAAAGAAATATAATGGAAAGGGGGAAAGGCGCCCCTTTAAAAAAAACCGTCACTTTTTCTGTTTGTCAGGTTGGGCTCTACCCCCTCACCCCTGACTTGCCAGGGCCTCCACCATACCCCTCCCCCTTGTGGGGGGGCACTGCCTTTGCTGTAACAGTGGCTGGTGTAGGGGGCGGGCAGATGGCATAAGGTTTACAGACTGACGTAGCTCCTGGGGCAGATATGCCTCCAGGGGCCCAGGCCCCAATACATGGGTCTAGGGCTTTACTCAGTGAAGGGTCCCAATCCCTCGGGGAAGGGCCCTGACACACCCACTAGTCCTCGTTCACGATCCTGGATCGTGCAAATGGAGCACTAAGTCTCAGAGCTCCGGGGAAGTCCTGTCAGGGACTCAAAGCATTCCCGGAGGGGGACCCGAGAAGGCAGAAAATCTGCCTAGCTGTATAAGAGAAATGCCCAGCGGCCATCCCCTCCCCTGAGTAAGGTTCCATAAGTCCTGGGATTTACCTGCTACTGGTCCAGCGACACTGTCAAGACCTTTCCTCTACATCTGAGCGCTCGGGCTGGCGGGACTGGGGAGCCTCATCCCCTGGTACAGCCCGCTCCCCACCCCTGGATCTCCTCCTGGACCTGCGCGCTTGTTCCAGGCAGGGAAAAGCTGCAGCCATTCAGGCAAGACCCCAAACAGCCCAGCCCAGAGCTAGAGCCCGAGCTCGACAACCGCTCCCTAGCCCTTCTCTGCTATGACGTCACCCCAAGCTCTGCACCGCACATAGGCCAATCAGAGGATGAGTATCAAACTAAAATCGCCCTGAATGGGCTACTGGGGACCAATCTTTTGTTTCCAGGCAGGAAGCGCCTAGGAAGGGGAAAAAAAAACTGAAGAGGAGGTTTCAGGGAGAGGGAAAGGAAAAGG
Source organism: Phyllostomus discolor (assembly GCF_004126475.2). NCBI lineage: Eukaryota > Metazoa > Chordata > Mammalia > Chiroptera > Phyllostomidae > Phyllostomus > Phyllostomus discolor. The sequence continues at coordinate 51,581,895 of NC_050198.1, forward strand.
AGGTGGAAACTTCTATATTGTCAGGGTTGTCTAGACAGAGGTCTGGCCATCGAGAGAGAGGCTCATCTGACAGTAGGAAGGAGGGGTGTATTTCATTTCTCTTCCTTAACTGACCTCTTCAAGAAGACTTAAATTTCAGATAAGTTTACAGGGAAAAAATCTGTCCAGCTATACGGGCACTTTTTGGGAAGGAAAATGGTTTGGGTTTGGGACACCACTTGTCAGTCAAGCAAGTATCACTGATGGACTCTCTGGAATACACAGTAAACTCAGAGAGGCAGATAGGGCACTGGGATTCAAAAAGATGACAACCTGGATAGGGAAACGACCTTTCTACACAAGGAACACATTTTGAAACAGAGCATCACACACAAAAAATAATTAATCTACTTCAAATTTATATATATGTATATGTATAGATATATATAGATACATTTAATTTCATTAAAGTGTGGCTCTCTCTAAAACCTTCCGTCGCTTCTCTTGTCTTTAGGAATTCAAACTTTTGCTGGTATCCAAAGCCTAAAATCTACCTCCAAAAATTATCTTTTGCTATACCCAAACCCATACCCCCAACTCATGACTTGGCTAGCTTATGTAAATTATGGTAAAACCCAGAGAGGACAAATTAAACTGTCATAAAAAATTGCAATGAATGCAAAATAATAAGTTCATTCGAATTATAATGATGTAAAATATGCTTGCAAATAGCCCTGGCTGGCGTAGCTCAGCGGATCAAGCGCAGGCTGCAAACCAAAGTGTCCCAGGTTCTATTCCCAGCCAGGGTACATTCCCGGGTTGCAGGCCATAACCCCCAGCAACTGCACATTAATGTTTCTCTCTCTATCTATCTCCTTCCCTTCCCTCTCTAAAAATAAATAAATAAAATCTTTAAAAAATAAATAAAATATGCTTGCAAATAAAGACTGGAAAAGAACACAAAACTGCAGCCGTTGGGTTAAAGTACGAGGATTATAGGTGATTTCCCCTCTCCCCTTTCAAACTTCTTTTTATAAAGATAAACATATCCTCACATACTTAAATGGTAAAAATGGGTCATGACACTCCCAGTGGCTGTTTATCCAAGTTTCTCAACTCCTCATAAAATCTAGCAATCAGCTCTCCACAATGCCAACAAAATAAGCTTCAAGACTGAGAGTGAACTAATATATCTGCCCAGGTCCTTTTAGGAAAAGTCACACAACGGGCCTCTAGATAACCAGAGGCAACATCCAGGAAAATTAGAGAATAGGAGGCCTCTTTGGACTAATTTATTTTAAAATGTGATGATACTGGGAACTGGAAAAACAACAACAATGACACTTGCAAGGCATAAAAGATGGAGACAAACACTAAGTGAACTGCATACTCAAGACTTTTTAAAGGATCAATTTGCATTTACTTTTTATTTTCTTTTTTTTAATATATTTTATTGATTATGCTATTACATTTGTCCCATTTCCCCCCTTCTCTCCCCTCCACCCTGTACCCCCCTCCCACACACATTTCCCCCTTTAGTTCATGTCCATGTGTCATACTTATGAGTTTTTTAGTTTCTACATTTCCCGTACTATTCTTGCCCTCCCCCTATCTATTTTCAACCTACATTCTATGCTACTTATTCTCTATACCTTTTCCCCCTCTCTCCTCCTCCCACCCCCCTGCTGCTAACCCTCCATGTGCCCTCCATTTCTGTGGTTCTGTTCCTGTTCTAATTGTTTACTTAGTTTCTTTTGGTTTTGCTTTAGGTGTGGTTGTTAATATTTGTGAGTTTGCTGTCCTTTTACAAGGACATGTCTTTTCTTTATCTTCTTTTCTTAGATAAGTCCCTTTAGCATTTCATAAAATAAGGGCTTGGTGATGATGAACTCCTTTAACTTGACCTTATCTGAGAAGCACTTTATCTGCCCTTCCATTCTAAATGAGAGCTTTGCTGGATAGAGCAATCTGGGATGTAGGTCCTTGTCTTTCATGACTTGGAATATTTCTTTCCAGCCCCTTCTTGCCTGTAAGGTCTCTTTGGAGAAATCAGCTGACAGTCTGATGGGAACTCCTTTGTAGGTGACTGTCCCCTTACCTCTTGCTGCTTCTAGGATTCTCTCCTTCGTTTTTACCTTGGCTAATATAATTATGATGTGCCTTGGTGTGTTTCTTCTTGGGTCCAACTTCTTTGGGGCTCTCTGAGCTTCTTGGATTTCTTGGAAGACTGTTCCCTTTGCCAGCTTGGGGAAGTTCTCCTTTATTATTTGTTCAAATACGTGCTCAATCTGTTGCTTTTCCCCTTCCAATTCTGGTACCCCTATAATTCGGATATTGGAACGTTTAAAGGTGTCTTGGATGCTCTTAATCTTTTCCTCAATTTTTTGAATTCTTATTTCATCATGCTTTCCTGCTTGGTTGATTCTATCTTCCTTCTGGTCCACTGTATTGTTTTGAGACTCATATTCCTTCCTTTCACTATTGGCTCTCCTCCGCGTGTCTTCCTGCATCTGTTTTATGGTAATCTGCATTCTTTCATCTAAATTTCGACCAAAATCAACCAGTTCCATGAGCTTTCTGATCACCAGTGTTTTGAACTGCGCATCTGATAGACTGGCTAATTCTTGGTCGCTCAAAAGGATGAGTCCTGGGGGACTGATCTGCTCTGTTGAAAACATGGTTTTTTTTCCCCCTTGTCTCTCCTTTTTTTTTCCGGTCTGGTTGCTCTAGTTACGGTGGCGGGGCGGAGCCTTAGGTGCTCACCGGGGCTGGGCACCCCAGTCGCTAGATTGTGACGTTATTGTGGGGGCGGGGCGGGAGAAAACAATGGCGGTAGTTCCGTTCCTCTGGGCTCAGACCCTTGTCTGGGCTTCTGGGCCGCGAGCTCTGCCCTGGTCCACAATCGCTACCCCTCTGGGTCTGCCAGCCGCAGCTTGCGTACTCAGGGATCACCGCTGCCTTCTTGCGCACCGGATGGCTTTTGCGCTGATTTCGCGCCAAACCTTCCCCCGACCTCCGCGCGCCGCCGACCCGAGTCAGCCCCGCGCCTGCCAGGCTCGTCTTTTCCTACCAGTCCAGATGAACGCGTCTACTTCAACTTCTTGGCTGCCCGACTTCCATTCAGATAAATCCTCTGCCGGATCTGGGTGTTATTCTGATAGTAAATTATTGTTGTAAATTATTGGTTTTCTAATCTTGGTTGTGCGAGGAGGTACGGTGCATCCACCTATTCCTCCATCTTGCCGGAAGTCCTACTTTTTATTTTCCTTAATTAAAATATACTTATGCATACATGAGTATTACATGAACATTGTAGAAAGTGGCACAACAGAAATTTTTATCTAGATCTGAGTCCAAAGTCCATGCTTTTACTAATATGATGCATGGTTTTACTGGTTTGGTTAAAATACATGTTTGCTTTGAAAAAAAACCCAATATACCAGATAGGTGATTTTTAAAAATCAGGCATTTTTAAATAGCTTTTGCTTTGGCATGGTGGTTACTTGTCTTCTGATGCAAAAACACACACCACCATCTTCTCAAATCCCTTATTAATAGATTGAAATCAGGATGGTTCTGCTTCCAATGGTTTTACAGATATCTTTTAATTTAACTTTGGGGTTTAAAAAAAGTAACCTATCATGTTAATTTTTGTTTTTACATCATGGTAAATTTAATCTAAAAAACCCTCTGATCTACAAAATTAATGTAATTTACTTAAATGTTACATTTCTGATTTGTAAAATGTAGTTATCTGAGTTATTTTTAACAATTAGAATTCTTTTAAGAAATAGAAATATATAACTGGATTTTCCTGGCTAATGATTTAACTTGGGTCTTCTAGTCTATTGATTTAAATAATAATTAAAAGGTACTTGATTTCACTCTAATCCTCCTGTATACCTCTGCTATAACTCAGAGCTATTTATGTAGTCACCCTACACAGTTATTTAAACATTTCATGTGTATCTTTTTTCTCTTTCTGGTGATTATAGAAAGTAGCACAGGGCCACAATCTTCTTAGGTGCTTGACAAATTAAAGCATAGTAGTGTCATAGAAAAAGGTCTGGACTTAGGAGTCAGGTCTAACACAAAGGACTTCAGTCTTCCTGTGAAAGGCAGATAACCTATTTTATTCTTGATATCATAAAACAGTCTTTACTTCCAATGTGGTTTGTTCTCCAAGAATACAGGACAACTGCATGGGAACTTTCAGGGAAGCTGAAATTTCTTCGAGATTTCATCTGTGCAATTTTTCCCACCAAACTACCGCTGTCCCTCTCTCCCTCCCCCAAGCTCATTAGTTTAAGGCTACAATAACACTACCATAATTACCACTTGGCATGTGTATCCTGCTTCTCAAGTTACAAACCACTTTAGTATCTCCCAGTTTGATCCTCACAACAACCACAGCAGTGTACAAAGGCTGTGGCAATTATGATCTCCATTTTACAGACGAGGGAATTGATGTCCAGGGTTTTAAAGTAGCCTGTCCAATGCCTCAAATAGATGGTCCTAATAACCAAGTCTCTCATTCTCAGTTCTGTGTTCTTTCTACTACCCTACATAGCATCTTCAGTTGTATTTCTTCTTTGGCTCCCACCAACCCAACAAACCCTTTGAGTCACATGAGAAATGAGAGGGTCTGAGATGGGGCTTGTTGCAAAAGAAATAAACTAAAACAAGTATTTGCAAACTGTTCCAGTCAAATTCCAGAAGAAGGGAACATGTGTTATTGATGGGAGTGTAAAATGGCACAGCCTTTGTGGAGGGCAAGTTGGCAAGGAAATTTTTAAATGCATGTCACTTGACCAGGCAATTTCAACTCATGGAATTTGACTATGGAAGTACTCATATACACATGCCAAGATATGTTCAACTATCTTTGTTATGAATTTTATGTAAGAATGAAAAAAAAAACATTACATAAAAGACAATCTATGTGCCCCTCAATAAAAAAAAAATGTTAAATCAATTATGGTATATATGCTTTTTGGAATGCTGTTTATCAGCTAAAAAGAATCAAATAGATTGCTATGTGTTGACATAGAAACACACATCGACACATACTTGAGTGAAAAAATGTGACAGAACAACATGTATACAAATATTTTATTTTTTAAAATTGTGTGTGCAGTATGTGTCTAAGCTGGAATTACACACACCAAACTGCTAATAAGGTAACTCTAGGAATTAAAAATGTGGGAAGGAAAACATGTAGGTATGTGTGTATGCTCGGGGACATTAACAATTTTCTTTATATATTTCTCCATTGTATATTTTTACAATAAGAATACACAGGATTTTGCATGTAAGAAACATTAAACAGGGGAATTATAGTCTTGTTTGGATTAAGACAAGACAAACCAAAACAAATGAACAAAAACAATCGTGCTATCACAACATGGGTCTAAATTGCAGACCAATGTTTCAATAAAGGCTATAGTGTACCAGGCTGAGCTGAGCCATACCTGGACAAGCACTGGATGCAGGGCAGAAATGTACAACCTACTGGGTAAAAGCAGCCAGGATATCCTGGCTCTATTCCCACCCCTGCTTCAAGTCCCACAGCCAGAAATTGTTCCTAGTGGTAGACTGAATCTCTGTGGCTTTCAGTCATCACAGCTTTTACTACACCAGCTGCACTTTAAAAAAAATCTTCCCTCCTGCTCTGAATACAAAAGAACTTGGCTTGGCATCGAGTGTACAAGGCATCGGCCAGGTACACAGTACCCACTCCTTCTCCATCAGGGCCTGCTCACTACAACCTATTGCCATCACTGAGATCAGGCCCTATTGAGCCCCTTCTTGCCTGCCTCCCACCCTCATTTTTAGGGGTTCCAGCTCTTCTTTAGGAGGCAACATGGTAGATAGCCTTCTTGGAAAAAGAGCAAGGAGCCTCAGAGATGCCAAAAGGTTTCATCATAGGTCCCTTAAAAAACAGAGGCTGGGGAAAGAGGGAAGCCCATGGATAGGAAATAACCATCCTCTTGGGCCTTCAGAGTTTTGGAGGCCCAGATACTAGTCTAGCTTCTGGCTAGGAAACCTTAAGGAAGATGCAAATTTCTCTGGGCTTTAGTTTTCTTCTCTGTGAAACTTGCCTTGCCTAGCCCCCTGGATTCTTTTGTGGTAAAAATGGATAATGAAACAAGAGATGGATTTTACAGATTTCAGAGGTGTATACTTCCTTGATAGACTAGATGAGTCTTCATTTACATATGTTCCCTGGATGGTGGGACCTTGGGAATGGGAGGATCTCTCTTCACCTTCCTTCACTACAGTTGCCATCCCTTAGAGGCCTGCCCTGTAGAACCTATAAGTTTGCAGAAGCCCACAGCCCCTGTGCTCCTCCCATCCACTAGGGAGTTAGCAAAGTGAAAGCAGAAGACAATTACTTACAGTTGGCTCTGGATGAATTAGTATGAGAATAAGGGAGTCCCTCTCCTCTGACTTGGTTTTAATTAGCCCCATTTCTAACATGGTCCTACATATCAAACCACATTATTTAATTGAGCTGATGCTCTGTTTGGTTTTGCTCCTCAGTAGATGACATTATGCATTCCTTCCCCACGCATTCTGATCATTGCACTGCCCCAACCCAAGTGAAACTGCAGAATAAATTGAATGTGGAAAGTTGCTTTCATTTCTCTCCCCATTTTACTAGACAAGAAACAGAAAGGAGAAGTGGAGGACAAAATCTAACAAAGAACCAAGGAAAGAAATAGAACAACAAATGTTAATTTTTCTTGTGGACCAGCTGGACTATGATGTCATACTTTCCCAGCTCACCTGTGATTGGCTGCTCAGTTCAGCATCTGCTGAGCGCTAAAGGCTGATTATTTGCCAGAGATACAAACCTTTCAGGGAAGCTTTGAATCACTGCTGGTTGTCCTGACAACCTAGGCAGTGTCTGCTTCTGATAACCACATAATGAGGTTGTCAGGAACCGAAGTGGCCCCCATCACCACACCCAACCATGTGAAGTGGTGAGCAATGGGATATTTCTCTCAGAAGGTGAAGGGGGGTGTAAATCACCAACAGGCATGGTGGAGATCACTTTAAATAATATACATCAGTCAAATTTTGGGGAAAAAAACCTTCCTTCTTGAGGAATTTCTTACCTATAATCTTCAGGTCATGCCTGAGCCATTGTATGTGCTATAATTCAGAGAACTATGGAACAAGTGGTGGAGGGGGAAGGCAATTCTGCAACCCTCCAGTAAAGCTAAACAGAGGGAATACTAAATCGATTAGAGAAAGGTACATCACCTCTTTTACAGGATGTCATCATGGCATGATCCAGGGGTAAGGTGGTGGGGTGTATGTGTCAAAGATGGCAGGGCATGGCCATCCCCAGTCACCAAAGTCAGGTACAAAGAGAGCTTGAGGGGGATGAGTTGTGTGATTTTTCTACCTGCTACTTCCATTTTCCTGGAGGTAAACACCTCACTTAACATTATTTTGTGGTCCCAGATATTCTAGAGAGGGAATATCAACTGCATCTGTGCAATACATTATTCATTCCTAGGACAATTTATTCCTAAGACAATTTTATTAGCACCTACAAAGTGAAAGAAAGGCCCACAGCTAGGGGCAACAGATGATACACAATGAACCAAAACAGGACCATTTCCTTAAGGACCCTGGTATCTAGTTGTGGAGAAAAGATACATATATAAGTAACATTGATATAAGACAAATGTAATAGATACTACAAGGAAAGTCCAAAGCCCTTAATTTAAGAAAGAGAAATCACATACAGGCTGTCATACTATAGCTCCAACCCATTTTTCAGGTTCTTCTTTCATCAGTTTTCCTTTATGTCCCAAAAAGTCAGCCCTATCAAACTATGATCTGTTTTTCCCTGATATTCATTGATTTCCATACCTCTATGCCCTTCTTTCCTCCTGCCCTTCCCTTTACCTAGCATAAATCTCATCCTCTTTTCCCTATCTGGGGATATTTAATGCATATTTCCATACTCTACTCAAAACCATCTTGTGGATGTGCAAACTGGTACCATATTTATAACCTTACAGGCATCTGTACCTGCTAGACATGGATGTCGAGTGACATCACTACTGTGTACTGCATTCAAATCTAGCATGTTCAAGTCTAGTCCCACATTAGAAAACATTGGTACAACTGATTTTGGAATTATCAGGGGAGAGCATATATAAACCCAGACTACTTTTAAAAAGCCTTATTTAGATAATCAACACTTGTTCTTCTACTTAACATCTATGTCTTATTTTTTTTTTTATTTTGAAAAGCTTAAGGCTCTCAAGAAGTTGCAGGAATAGTACAGAGAGTTTCCAGGTATCTTTTCCTGAGTTTTCCCCACTATTTCGATCTACTATGGTATGAATTTTATTTTACACAGCCACAGTACATTGTAAAAACCCTGGAAATTGATATCGGTGTAATACTACTAACTGAAATGCAGTCCTTCTTCATAATTCGCTGGTTTTACATGCACTCTTTTATTAAGTAATTTTCCAACTCAGCTTAAAAGTAGAAAAACTGTTAGTTGACTTCGTTGTCAACTTTTTTTCTCAGGCCCATCCCTCTGAAAAAGGCCAAAACCTAATAGTCAACACTTGCTTGGGAATGAAAGAAAATCAGCTTGAACTAAGATAAAACAGCCCTGCTATTAATCAGCTGGGGAAGATAGACAAATAAAGCCAGGCACTAAATTAGCAGAAAATACAGTTTCTCCCATGGTCACATAGTGACTGTAAAAAGCCATAATGACCTCCACATTCTTTGAGTACTGCTTCCTTATCAATGATGCTCCAGACCTGCTTTACTGTTTTCATTTATTACTGGGGATTTCCATTTGCTCAGTCACTCTCTCCTCAGGGCAGTGCCCAAATTCCTAGTCAAGAAACTGCAATCAATCCAGGACATCCTTGCTTCCTTAGATCCTCCTCAGAATCACTTAGTGAGAGCCCAAAAGTTACAAAAGGTGTTTTCTCTTCCTTCTTTTCAATGCACTTCCACAATAAATTTGACTTTATGGGACTACAGTTTGTCTCTGGTAGTCTTTGGTTGATCCCCAGACATTCTAATTTAATTGCATGGTAAGAATCTGGGTATTGGGATTTTAAAAAGTCTCCCCGGGTTATTATCTCCTCATATTCTCATGTACAGCAAAGTTTGGGAATAACTGCATTAGAGATTTCATTGCTTATCTTTCTTTCCTCTTTAGGTTTATGCATAAGTTTTGGCCATCTTTCTCAGAATGTCTATCACAAGGCCAGAAAACAGAATTGGAGAATTTTCACAAGGGGCAGGCTTTTAAGTTTGGTCCTCTCTGAGACTTCATCCAGATTTTTTCTTCAGTCCATACTCCTTTTGCCTTATGGTGGATTCAGCTTAGAAAAGAACATAGCTCTTTTCTTCCACTTGCGTAGAAAAATGATAAAGACATTGACTATTTGGGTAAAACTGTAGTTGTAGTCCTTTCTCTCTCTCCCCTTTCCACCTTCCCAAACATAACTCAGTCACGCTTCAAATTAACTGGACTCATGTCAAATTAAAAAATGAAGTTAATATGTGCATGTAGGATTGGGTGACCATCAGAGATGTGTTTAGTAGATGCAGATCTAAATGTGCTGTTTTCTATATAATTAAGCACCTGTTGAGCTCCATATTATCAATCTTTATTCTGTTATCCAGGAACTCATTACATTCAATGTTCTCTGGTTTTTACCCAATCAGGACACTTTAGGGGGGAGGGCAATAGAAAAAGCTTGCCACTCCTCCCTTTTAATCATCCAAGAGAATGCATCACCTACTCAACAAATAATAAATATGACTCAAATGACGGGTTTTAAAGATCAGCTAAGTAGAAGTTTAAAATATGTTAATGTTGAGTTTTAAAAAGTTGTTCACTTTACCGTCCTGGTGTAGCTCAGTGGATTGAGTGCAGGCTGTGAATCAAAGTGTCGCAGGTTTGATTCCTAGTCAGGATACATGCCTGGGTTGCAGGCCATGACCCCCAGCAACCACACATTGATGTTTCTCTCTCTATCTCCCTCCCTTCCCTCTCTAAAAGTAAATAAATAAAATCTTAAAAAAAAAGTTGTTCACTCCTCCCCACAACACACATACTCTGTATTAATTCCAGCTGTTAATATGGAAAATTTCATGAATTCTGACATGCTAGGCTAAAGTTCACTGCCAAAAAGGAAAGGGAGCAGGTTGCTAGGCAAATTAATACTATAAACACAGGAAAGTGACAACCTTCTAGGGGAGTATACTAACACTTGGATTTTAACTGTACTGAACATTCAAATGACCAATATGCTAATTATAGCCCTTATCCGTTTGTTCAAGGCCTTAGGAGTCAGGACAGCTTAGAGCACAGATCCCAACCAACAGTGTGACTGCAGGTTTTTGGGAGTAATAACATGGTGTTTCTTTAAACATATTTTCAAATTCAAATTACTTACAAATCAAGATGGACCTTTCCCCTATTCAGGGAATTAGTAAAGCTTAACTGTATTAACTATGGTGATGGCCCCCACAAAGCCCTGCTAACAAAGGCTCTGACTCCCACTTGAGCACTGCCTGTTAGGGCAGATTTCCATGGTAATGTGTTGGTTCTTTTTTGCAAGACATAGGGTGTCTTTGTAACCTGGAGGGTGGGTGTACTTTCCCATTAATCTTGGGATGTCTTTGACCCTTTTTAATTTGCACCACCCATGTAAAGCCAGAAAAGTCTCTTAACCTGGCTTTTTGTAATTTAAAGCAAATGCACCCCCTAAAGCTGTTCTTAAGAGAAAGGGGGGGGGTGGTAGATACAACAGTTGAAATTTCAGGCCTTTATCTGAGCTACATTTGTCATGGGGAACTGAGGATTTATTACTCTCCCCCAGGCTGTATTTGGATTCAACTGGTAGAAGGGGATGATGGTGAAACACATCCTTCAGATTCCTGAGATTTTTTAGTCAAATCTAAATAATCCAGAATCCCCAAAAGAGCAGCTTCAAATAAGTTTATTATTTTTATTATATTCTACTTTTAACCCCCCACACAAGAATGTGTGCACTGATATCAGCGTCTTCTCTCTACAGTTTAAGGCAATGACCAGTGGACAGGACAGGCGTGAACTGGCCTTAAATTGTTCTTTCCTTTCCCGTGTTCTATCCTTCAATTCAAGGATGTCTCCAATGAGCTAAAAAAATTCCTTCCTGAGTCTGGGAAGGAGAAAATCTGATTGGTTTCTCAGTACAGTCTCAGAAATTTCATTTATTGCTTCTTTTAGGTTCCTGTGTTTTAGGAAGACCCTTCTGGCATGGGAAATGTTTGATTCAAAGGAATGAATTGCAGAGGTGGAAATGTAGAAGCCACTGCAGGCATCGGGAGGGAGAATAAGAGAAGAATATTTTTGGTGAGAACTATTGCCACTCACACTGCTAGAGAGCTGTGTATTTATAGATAAGGAAACTGACATTTAAACATATTCAGAGACTTGGCCAAGGTCACAGAGCTAGAAAGTGCTGGATCCTGAAGTAGAATTAAGGTCTGTCTGAATCACCCATAGTGATTTCCTGTACACAGGTTTAGTTGGGTGTTCATGCAGGAGGTAGGGAGTGAGGGTGGATGCCTAAATTAAAGAATGGTTGAGACCAAGTGATCAGAGCACATTTAAAAATATGTGTGTCTGTTAGTTGGCCACCTTAGTAATACCATGTTTTAGTACTACTTTTAGAAAACTGACAAAGGATTAATTGGAAAACTCAGAAAAATGATCTATTTTAAAGGGTTCCATGATATGTATCACTTTGATCTCTGGTGGAAACAAGTGGACTGGCATTAAAAAATTTGAACAGTACTAGCCCTGGCTGGCGTAGCTCAGTAGATTGAGCACGGGCTGCGAACCAAAGTGTCACAGGTTCAATTCCCAGCCAGGGTACATGCCTGGGTTGCAGGCCATGGCCCCCAGCAACCACACATTGATGTTTCCCTCTCTCTCCCTATCTCCCTCCCTTCCCTCTCTAAAAATAAATAAATAAAATCTAAAAAAAAATTTGAAAAGTACTATTTGCTCAAGATAAACCACATATGTGACCAAATAAGCCATACTCCAGAAATGTTACAGCTTCATGCTATACTCCCAGCACTTTAATAACTGTAATTATAAGAGTTGCTATTTTTCATAATATACAAGAAATCCTGCTATATAGTTTATATCATTTTATTTAATAATCTTACAACCCTGAAATTATAGCTAGAGATGGTAATGATGATGATGATGATGATAACAATAGCAATGCATTAAATCTTTGGTAGGCACTAAATGAGCTAAATTCTTTATGTAGATTATCTCAATCCTCACAACAAACCCGAGGCATATATTATTATTCCATTAAAGCTAAGGAAATTAAGGCACAGAAAGTTTATAATAATGTGTCCAATGCCACACAGACAGCCAGTTAAGTAGTCACTATTTCATAGTTTTATCAGTTTCCAAAGACCAATATGGCCTCTGTGAACTGTCTTCCTCAATGGTGTATATAAGAGTTCTCCAAAACACTTTTAATATCTAGCTAAATAATATAAGTATGCAACAGGCTGCTTCATTAGGTTGAACCACTTACATGGATTCTGAAGTCTGATATGTAATAATTCATTAAACCTGAGAGTCACCAGATCAGTACATTTACCCTATGAAGTATAATTGGAAAAATATTTTAATATACACATCAAAGGTTGGAAAGTGGCAGGTTGCATGTGAAAGAAGTACATGAAGAAGCACATGCACTCCACAGTCTGAGGGAAAGTATCACTGCATTGCAGGATAAAACAATTCTCTACAGGCAAACATGAGTGAGTCAGGTCTGCCCTCAATTATAAGGAGGTGAAAGTGAAAATTCTCCTCCCTAGATGCCCAGTATGTAGCAACATGGTTGGACTCTTTGGAGATCACCATCAAATCAAAGCAGTGACTAAGACAGAATAGCACAATGCAGGCAAAGTACAAACAGTAGCAGGGTCAAGTACAGAGTCTTCAGATGGGACTACAGAATGGTATTTTCTGTAGGCCTCAGTTGCCTCACCTGTAAAAGGGGATCACGATAGCATTTGTAGCTGAAGGAAGGGAGCTACATTAGATAGCATCAAGGTCCTTTTGAAATCTAAGGTCTATGAATCATTTAAAAGAGCTATTTGTGAGATCTAATGATGACTACAAATACACAAAGCCCTTAACATTAGATTAAAACATCCTTGTTTGTCTGGGCTGGTGTAGCTCAGTGGAATGAGTGCCAAACCACAAAACAAAGGGTCACCAGTTCAACTCCCAGTCAGGGCACAAGCCTGGGTTGTGGGCCAGGTCTCCAGTTGGGGACATGTGAGAGGCAACCACACATTGATGTTTCTCTCCCTCCCTTCCCCTATGTCTAAAAATAAATAAATAAAACCTTAAAAAATATATCCTTGTTCTTTAAAAAAGCTTTCACTCCTTATCCCTGGCCCAGTTCAACCTGAATTTCAAAGATTCTTTTTCAGCAAACATAGCTCAGCCTCAGAAAGCCAAGATGGCTCCATTTGAGGCATGTCCTGACCTGGACACACGACTGTAACCATTTTGAAGTCACAGAGTACTACTAAACTCACGGGAAGTGTACACAGGGCAAAACTAACCTGGTTTGTCCATATAGATGATCAAATTCAGCAGTGAAAGATAGGGACTTCAGAACAGCTCTGGGTTGGTGCAACTCTCCTGGAATCCCAGTCAGTCTGTTTCTTGGTTCCACAGTTACCTTGTGCCCATATAATGCAAACTCACTTTGTAATAGCTTAAATGAGTACAAAATTGGCTATAAAAAATGAAAAACCTAATAGATAATCCAGTTCACTGCACAGGGAGCATATCTGGCAGGGAGGTTAGCAGAATTCACTGTCAGGTCTGCCTTTATCCTGCACCGCACTGTTAATGATACTGAAGTGAGGAAGAAAAATGACAGTCAGTCTGCAAAAGAGCCCAATTAAGGATCATCAAGGAAGCAAGGACATTAAAAACAAACAATGGGAACATAAAAACAAAACATTCTGCTGGGGTACAGTCGGAAGAAAATAGCCCTATTCATTTGAAAAACAAATTAACACCCACTATTCTCAGAATGTATGTATCAGGCAGCACTCAGGGATTGAGAGTAGCAGTGGAAGAAAAAAAGAGACCACAACTGCAGCCTGAAGAAAGCCCCTGTCCTGTGATATGATGTACACAATGTGTCACAAGGCAAAGAGACTATATTCTTACAAGTAAAGTATAAAGGGAGATGAAACGCCTAACCGGACTGTTAAGCAGGGAAAGGTGTATTTAGTTTTAGTTTTGTTTTATTTTGCTAATAATATTTTGTCCTTATTACATTTATTCTTTCAACAAGCATTTTCTGATGCATTCATTTCGCTTAGCTCTGTACTAAGTACTTGAGAAACTACTGTGGAGCCAGGTAATATGCAGTCCTTGGATTCAAGAACCTTAAAATATAAGTGGGGAGATAATTACTCAAGAGTTATAAACATAAAGAAATAAGTATCATAAGTTATGAGGTAATGTATCAATTCTTCCCTTTCCTATGGGCACTGTGTGTTAGAAGAGCAAGAAGGCAGTGGTGTTGAGTAGAATCAAAATTGACCAAAACTCCTAATCTCCATAGACAGATGAATTGTTTTTTCTCCAGAACAGGACTTAGAAGATTCTATTTCCTCAGTCTCAAGTGATTTGTGGGATGTACCCATAACATACTAGACAGGACTCTTCAGCATAGCTACAGATCACTAGAATCAGATCAGTCAATGTGGTAGGTATATCCTGTCTGGCAGAGAGAATTAATGAGACAAATACTTTCCTTCAAATCCTGAAGAGGTAGCTCTATAAGGAAAGAGCTGTCCTTTTCTCAGTAGATCAATTGACTTTTTGGAGCTGACATTCACTCTCATTTCTCATATCCCCAAATGTCTACTCCAAAATAATGTTGAATATAAAAAACCTAAAATCACACTGCTTGCAAGTGGGAAAACAGGGACACACACCACACAATTACTGTTTGTATTGAATGAGAACATCAATTCAAAATCTAGTCATGCAGGACTCAGAAACAATTAGAAATCAGCAATAAGAAGTGAACCACCTACCCACTCCTATAACACAGGCTCAATGCAATATACATCTCTAAATTAAAAAACACAGCCTAAGTGTTTATTCCATATATATATACATAGTAGAATATTATTCAGCCATAAAAAGAATGAAATCTTATCATTGGCAACTACATAGTTGTATCTTGAGGGTATATGCTAAGTGAAATAAATAACTCTTAAATAAAAGAGGAATTTAAATTGATACTACAAATGCTTTTGAACTGAATGATGAGAGGAATACATATCAAATTCTGTTGGATATAATCAGAGAAATAGTCAGAGAATAATGTATAGCCTTAAATTCACTTATTAGAAGATAAAAATAAATGGAAAATAAATGAATTGAGCTTGGAAAAATAAATGAGTTAAGCTATAAACTCCAGAAATTTAAAAAAGCACAGTAAAATAAACCCAAAGAAAGTATAGGGCAGGGATTGATAAAGATACAATCAGAAAACAGTGAAATAGTGCTCATTTCCACAGCATATATACTAACATTACAATGAAACAGAGAAGACTAGCATGGCCTTTGCACAATGATGACATGCAAATTCCTGAAGCATTCCATATTTTTAGAAGGAATCAAAAGCAGGCTAGATGAAGCAGAGGATTGAATCAGTGAGCTGGAAGACAGGTAGGAAAAAAGACTCAGAAAGAGTAAGTAAAGGAAAAAAGACTCAGAAAGAATGCAGAGGTGTTAAGGGAACTGGAGGACAATGTGAAACATAATAATAACCACATAATAGGGATACCAGAAGGAGAAGAAGAGCAAGGGATACAAAAACTGTCTGAAAATGTAATGATGGAAAACTTCCCTAATTTGATAGGAGAAAAACTCACACAAATCCAGGAAACACACAGAGTCACAATCAAGAGGAACCCAAAGAGGCCCACTTCAAGACACATCATAATTAAAATGGCAAAATTCCAAGGTAAAGAGAGAATCTTAAAGGCAGCAAGGGAGAAACAGGACGTAACATACAAGGGAGCCTAAATAAGACTAGCAGCTGACTTCTCAATGGAAATGCTCCAAGTCAGAAAGGACTGGCAAGCAATATTCCAAGTACTAAAAAACAAAGGCCTGAAACCAAGGCTACTCTATCCAGCAAGGTTCTCAATCAAAATGGAAGGACAAATAAGTTTCCCACACAAAAGAAGGCTCAAAGAATACACTTCCTCCAATGAGCCCTGTAGGAGTTGCTAAAGGGTCTGCTCTATGAAAACGAAAAAAAAAAAAAAAGACAGAGAGAGGAACATAGCTACAAAGGAAGTAAAATGGCAAGGAATAAGTGCCTATTCATAATAACCTTTAATGTAAACATATTAAATTTTCCAATCAAAAGACATAGAATAGCAGAATGGATAAGAAAATATGACCCACACATATGCTGCCTACAAGAGACCCATCTCAGAAGAAAAGACCTATACAGATTGAACGTGAAGGGCTGGAAACAAATATTCCAAGAAATGCACAGGGACAAAAGCCAGGGTAGCAATGCTCATATCAGACAAAATAGACTTCAAAAAAAGAGTCACTTCAAGAATACTATGAAGTCACCAGAAGGTCACTTCATAGTACTCAAGGGAAGAATCCATCAATAAGACATAAACATTGTAAACATATATGCACCTAACATAGGAGCATCCAAAGACATAAGGAAAATCTTGGAGGACTTCAAAAAAGATATCAACAGCAACACAATTATAGTAGGGGATTTCAGCACCCCACTCTCAAAAATGGATAGATCTTCCAAACAAAATATCAACAAAGATGCTGCAGTATTGAACAATATCCTAAATTAAATGGACTTAACTAATATATATAGAACCTTTCACCCCAAAGAAGCAAAATACACATTCTTTACACATGCACATGGAAAACTTTCAAAGATAGGCCACAAAACAAGCAAGCCTCAACAAACTAAAAAAAAAAAAATAAATCATGGGACTGAAACTAGAAACCAACCTCAAGTTAAAAAAAAAAAAAAACTCAAACTCATGGAGATTTAATAGCCTACTATTAAACAATGAATGGGTCAAGAACAGGATCAAGGAAGAAATAAAAAATTTCCTGGAAACAAATGAAAATGAATTCACAATAATCCGAAACTTACGGGACACAGCAAAGGCAGTCCTGAAAGGGAAGTTCATAGCAATACAGGTCTACCTAAAAAAGATAGAAACACTTCAAATAAACAACCTAACCCTACATCTACAAGTACTGGAGGAAGATGAAAGTCAGCCCAGAGCAAGTAAAAGGAAATAAACAAGATCAGAGCAGAATTCAACAACATAGAGACTAAAAGCACAATTATAAAGATCAATAAATCCAGGAGCTGGTCCTTTGAAAAGATAAAAGTGACATGCCTTTAATCAGACTAATCAAGAAAAAAAGAGACTTCCGGCCAAGATAGAGGCATAGGTAGACACACTGTGCATCCTTGCACAAACAAAGGGAGTACAACAACAAATTTAAAAACAAAAAAAGCAACCAGAACTGTTAGAAAATCAAACTGTATGGAAGTCCAACAACAAAGTAGTTAAAGAAGAAACATTCATCTAGACTGGTAGGAGGGTCAGACTCACAGAAAGGCAGTGGCTGGAGGACCTGTTTGGACAAGGTGGTAGCTCACAGACTGAGCAGTCCGACATTTCTGTGCTGATAAACCAGGAGGAATACCTGGGAAGTGAGACAGACCTCACAACCCAGGGTTCCAGTATGGAAAATAAAGCTTCCAAACCTCTGACTGAAAAAACCTGTGGTGGTCAAGGTGGCAGTGGGAGAAACTCTCAGACTCACAGGACAGTTTCTTGGACAGACTGACAGGATACTAGATCATAGACAAACCCACTGACCTGGGAATCAGCAGCAGAAGGGCCAGATTAGATTGTGAGTAGCAGGGGAATTGACTGAAAGCCAGCAAAGAGCAGAGCAAGTGGCACTGTTACCTCTTGGACCCCTCCCCCACATACAGCATCACAACGCAGTGACCCATTGCCCTGCCCTGAAAACCTAAGGCTTTGCCTCTTAATATGGAACAGCTGCACCAAGATTAAAAAAAAAAAAAAGCCCAAATGAAGGAACAGATCAAAGCTCCAGAAAAAATACAACTAAGCAACAAAGAGATAGCCAAACTATCAGACACTCAGTTCAAAACACTCGTAATCAAGAAGCTCACAGAATTGAATATGGTCACAAATTAGAGGAAAAAGTGAAGACTATGAAAAGTGTAATAAAGGAAAATGTATAGGGCACCAACAAGGATGGGAAATAAACTAGTTCTCAAATCAACAGTTTGGAGCATTAGGAAGAAAGAAACAATCAACCAGAACAGAATGAAGAAACAAGAATTGAAAAACAATGAGGAGAGACTTAGGAACCTCCAGGATACCTTTAAATGTTCCAACATCTGAATTAGAGGGGTGCTGGAAGGAGAAGAACAAGAGCAAGAAACTGAAAACTTGTTTGAAAATATAATGAAGGTGAACTTGCCTAATCTGGCAAATGAAATAGAATTCCAGAAAGTCCAGGAAGCTCAGAGAGTCCCAAAGAAGTTGGATCCCGCCAAGGAGGAACACACCATAACATACATGTTATAATTAACATATTGGGTAATGTTAACCATAATATTATCCAACATTAAAGATAAGGACTCTTAAAAGCAGCAAGAGAAAAGGAGACAGTTACCTACAAAGGATTTCCCATAAAGCTATTAGCTGATTTCTCAGAAAGAAACCTTGCAGGCAAGAAGAGGCTGGAAAGAAGTATTTGAAGTCATGAAAGGCAAGGACCTACATCCAAGATTACTCTACCCAGCACAGCTATCATTTAGAATAGAAGGACAGATAAAGTGCTTCCCAGATAAGGTCAAGTTAAAAGAGTTCATCATCACCAAGCTCTTATGATATGAAATGTTAAAGGGACTTACCTAAGCAGAAGATAAAAATGTGAACAGTAAAATTACAACAAACTCATGGCTATTAACAACTGAACCTTAAAAAAAACCCCACAAAAAACAAACTCATTAAACAACTAGAAGGAGAACAGAATCACAGAAATGGAAATCACATGGAGGGTTTTACCAGCTGGGGAGTGGGACAGGAAGAGAGGGGGAAAAGGTACACAGAATAAGTAGCATAATTGGTAGATAGAAAATAGGGAGCAGTTAAGAACAGTATAGAAAATGTAAAGCCATAGAATTTAACTGTACAGCACATGGAGTTGAACTAAAGGGGGGAGAAAGAGGGTGGGAGGGAGTGTGCAGGGTGGAGGGGAATGAAGGGGGGAAATGGGACAACTGTAATACCATAATCAATAAAATACACTAAAAAGAAAAAGAAAAAAGAGAGAGAACCCGAATAAACACAATTGAAAATGAAAGAGTACAACTGATACCACAGAGTGACAAAAGATTGTAAGAAATTACTACAGAGAACTCTATGCCAAGAAATTTGAAAACCTAGGTGAAATGGAAAAATTCCTAGAAAATTATGATCTTCCAAAACTCAATGAAGAAGCAGAAAGCCTGCACAGACCAATAACAGCTGACAAAATTGAAGCAGTAATCAATAAACTCCCAGCACGCAAAAGCCCTAGACCAGAGGGTTTCACAGGAGAATTTTACAAAACATTTAAAGAAGAGCTAACCCCTATCCTTCACAGACAATTCATAAAAATCCAAGAAGTGAGAAGGCTCCCAAAGATTTTTTTATGAGGCTTGCATCATCCGAATCCCAAACTAGATAAACACACAAAAAAGAGAGGAAACTTTAGGCCAATATCACTGATGGAGATAGATGCTAAAATCCTCAACAAAATATTGGAAAACAGCATGCTGCAATATATTGAAAAGATCATTCACCTAGACCAAGTGGGATTCATCCCAGGGATGTAAGGATACTACAATAATCACAAATCAATAAACATAATACATCACAGAAACAAAAGGAAAGAGAAAAATCACATGATCATATCAATACATGCAGAAAAAGCATTTCATAAGGTAGAGCTCCCATTTATGAAAAAAAAAAACACTCAGCAAAGTGGGAATAGAGGGAGCATTCCTCAACATAATAAAGGCCATATATGAGAGACTTATAGTCAATGTCATATTTAATGGGCAGAAACTAAAATCTTTCATACTAGTATCAGGAACAAGACAAGGATGTCGGCTCTCACCACTATTATTCAATATATTATTGGAAGTTCTATACAAAGCAATGCAACAAGAAGAAGAAGTAAAAAGTATCCAAATTGGAAAGGAGAAAACAAAACTGTCATTATTTGCAGATGACATGATAGTGTACATAGAAAATCCTATAGATTCCAACAAAAAACTATTCAACCTAATAAATGAATTTGACAAAGCAGCCAGATACAAAGTCAATATTAAGAAATCAAAGGAATTTTTGACACCAACAATGAAATATCAGAAACAGAAATCAGGAAAAAAATCACATTTGCTATGGCAACATGAAAAATAAACTGACTACAAATAAACTTAACCAAGGAGGTAAAAGACCTGTACTCAGAAAACTAGACAGCACTGAAGAAAGAAATTAATGAAGACACAAACAAATGGAAGCATGTACCATATTCATGGATTGGAAGAATTAATATTATCAAAATGTACACATTACCCAAAGCAATCTACAGACTCAGTGCAATAACTATTGAAATACCAATGACATATTTCACAGACATAGATTTCAGAAACATTTCAGAAATTTATATGGAACCATAAATGACCCCAAATAGCTGCAGCAATTTTGAGAAAGAAGAGCAAAGTAGGAGGGATCACAATACTTGATATCAAGCTGTATTACAAGGCCAGTGTAATCAAAACACCTTGGTACTGGCATAAAAACAGGCACGTGGACCAATGGAACAGAACAGAGAGCCCAGAAATACACCCAAGTCTCTACGGTCAATTAATATTTGACAAAGGGGGCTAAGCATAAAATGGAGAAATATTAACCTCTTCCATAAATGGTGTTGGGTGACCTGGACAGCTACATGTATAAAATGAAACTCGTTCACCAACTTACACTATACACAAAAATAAACTCAAGATGGATAAAAGAGTTAAATATAAGTTGTGATACCATAAATGTCCTAGGGGAAAACATAGACAGGAAAATCTCAGATAGCCCACGCAGCAGTATCTTCACCGATATGTACCCTAGAACAAGGGACATAAAGGAAAGAATAATCAAATGGGATCTCATCAAAATAAAAAACTTCTGCACAGCTAAGGAAACCAGCATTAAAATGAAAAGGGAACCTATCATATGTGAAAACATATTTGCCAATGATACCTCAGACAAAGGTTTGATGGACCAAATGTAGAGAGAACTCATACAGCTCCACTCCAGCAAGACAAACAACCCAATAAAAAATGCGCAAAAGACCTGAACAGACATTCTCCAAGGAGGAAATACAGAGGTCTGAGAGACATATGAAAAAATGCTCAGCATCACTAGCCATCAGAGAAATGCAAAGTAAAACCACAATGAGATACCACTTCACACTGGTCAGAACACCCATCATAAACATATCAACAAACAGTAAGTTCTGGCATGGTTGTGGAGAAAAAGGAACCCTAGTGCACTGTTGGTGGCAATGCAGACTGGTGCAGCCACTGGGGAAAACAGTACAGAATTGCCTCAGAAACCTAAAAATGGAACAGCCTTTTGATCTGGGAAATCCACTACTGGGATTATATCCTAAGAACCCTGAAACACCAATCCAAAACAACCTACACATCCCAATGTCCATAGCAGCACTATTTACAATAGCCAACTGTGGATGCAACCTAAATGCCCATCAGTAAATGAATGGATCAAAAAACTATGGTACATTTACCTGATGGGAAACTATGCAGCAGAAAGAAAGAAGGAGCTCCTGCCCTTTGCTACAGTGTGGGTGGAACTGGAGAGCATTATACTAAGCCAGAGTCTCATGGGAAAGACAAATACCATATGATCTCATCTATGAGTGGAACCTAATCAACAAAACAAACAAGCAAGCAAAATATAACCAGACACATTGAAATTAGGAACAATCTGACAGTAACCAGAGGGGAAATGAAAGAGGATAATGAGGGGAAAGGGGGGAAGTGTTTTCAAGAACAATTACAAAGGACACGGTCAAAAAAAGGGGGTGGAATCAGTGGAGGGAGGTGAAGATGGCTATGGTGGTGGGGAGTGGTGGGGGGTAAATGAAGACACCTGTACATGAACAATAAACTAATTAAAAAAGAAAACAGTGAAATAGAAAACAAAGTTGATAAAACCAATTTTTTTTAAGTCAAACCTTTAGCAACTCCTTAAAAAAAAGCAAAAATTACAAATAAATGCCAAGGAAGCCAAATAGAGTTATAAATATAGATATCAAGGTGATATTGCAAATACTACATAAGATTTTAAACTAACATGTTTCAATGGAAAAAAATAAGGAAAGAAAAATTACTAAAACCTACCCAAGAAGAAGTAGAAAAATCATAGACAAAAGTCATAGAAAAATTAACAGGAATGTACCTTCTATCGTATAGAAAAAAAAGAGTTGCTCCCACAAATCAGACAAACAAGACAAGAAAGGATAAAAAATATTAACTAATTTTACTCATGAATAGAAAATTTCTTAAGCAAATGGAATTTAGAGGCTTATTAAAATAACACATTATTCCCAATAATACATCCGAGGAATGTACGGTTAGTTCAACATTAGCAAGTTTACAAATGTAATTCACTATAATGACAGATATAAAAGTCAAGTCATACAATCATTTCAACAGATGTAGACAGAAACATTTAACAAATTTTTAAGTTATTTTTGATTATGTCATTACAGTTGTCCAAATTTTTCCCCCTTTACCCTTCCCTCCACCAATCTCTCCCCTTAGTTCATATCCATGGGTAATGCATATAAGTTCTTTGGGTTCTCCATTTCCTATACTATTCTTAATATCTTCCTTTCTATTTCGTACCTACTAATATGCTTCTTATTCCCTGTACCTTTTCCTCCATTCTCCTCCTTCCCCCCTCTCAAGTTATAGCCCTCTGAATGATCTTCATCCCTATGATTCTCTTTCTGTTCTGGCTGTTTGTTTAGGCTTTTTTTTTGTTTTGTTTTGTTTTGTTTTTTTGATTCAGTTGTTGATAGTTGTGGATGTGTTGCCATGTTAATGTTCATAGTTTTGATCGTTTTCTTAAACAAGTCCCTTTAACATTTCATGTAATACTGGCTTAGTAATGATGAACTCCTTTAGCTTTACATTGTCTAGGAAGCACTTTATTGGCCCTTCCAATCTAAACGATAGCTTTGCTGGATAGAGTAATCTTGTTTGTAGTTCCTTGCTTTTCATCACTTTGAATACTTCTTGCCAGTCTTTTCCTCCCTGCAAAGTTTCTTTTGAGAAATCAGCTAACAGTCTTATGGGAATTCCCCTGTAGGTAACTAACTCCTTTTCTCTTGTTCCATTTGAGATTCTCTATTTATCTTTAACCTTTGGCATTTTAATTATGATGTGTCTTGGTGTTACCCTCTTTTGGTCCAAATTGTTCTGGACTCTCTGCATTTTCTGGACTTGTATGTCTACTTCCTTCACCACATTAGGGAAGTTTTCTCTCATTATTTTTCCAAATAAGTTTTCAAATTCTTGCTCTTCTTCTTCTCCTGCCATCCCTATGATTCCGATGTTGGTACTTTTGGAGATGTCCCAGAGGCTTCTTATACTATCCTCGTTTTTTTGTTTGTTTGTTTGTTTGTTTTGTTTTGTTTTGTTTTGTTTAATGCCTGTTTCTTCTTGCTGTTCTGGTTGAATCTTATTTCTTCCCTATCCTCCAAATCATTGATTTGAATCCTGGCTTCTTCCCCTTCATTGTTGGTTCCCTGTAGATTTTTCTTTATTTCACTTAGTGTAAACTTCATTTCTTCCTTTATGTTGTTGCCATACTTAATGAGTTCTTTGAACATCCTGGTCACCAGTGTTTTAAACTCTGCATCTGATAGATTGGCTATCTCCATTTCATTTAGTTCTTTTTCTGGAGTTTTGTTCTGTTCTTTCACTTGGGCCATATTTCTTTGTCTTCTCAATTAGGCAGCCTACCTGTGTTTGTTTCTGTGTATTACATAGAGGTGCATTGACTCCCTGTCTTAGTAGTGTGGCCTATTGTAGAAAAGGCAACTGTAAATTGTGTGGGGAAGAGCCTTAGAAAATCGCCAGGGTAGGGCAACCTGCTTCACCAATTTGTGATCTGTGTTGGAGGAGGGTTTGGAGAGGGGACAGTGCTGCTGCCTGGCTTCTTGACATTTGTCCAGCACTTGCCTGATTTCCAGTCACTTCACCCACTCCCTGTATGTGACTAATGCACTTCCAGATGTTTCCCTGGTGCTAAATCCCAGAGTGGGTGGGTTTGTGTATGTTCTAAGACTCTATGGGCCCTTTAAGTGGAGTCTCTTGAAAATCCAGCTGTTTCTTCTGCCACCCAAATCCCTACTGGTTTTTATAAACAGAAGTTATGGGGATTTATCTTCCTGGTGCTGAAACCATGGTCTGTGTGGCCAGGAGCTGCGATGACTGGCACCCAAGGTATCCCTACTGATTTTTATCCACTATACATGAATGTGAGACCACCCATTCTGCCACTGTTGCCACATCTCCACACTACACGGTGTCTTCTTGCCTCTTTGCCCATCTCCACATCTCCACCCCCTCCTGCCTGTCTGGATGAATGTGGCTTCTTTAAATCCTTGGTTGTTGGGCTTTCATATAGTTAGATTTTGTGACAGTTCTGGGTGTTATTTGTTTTGAGGTTTAGATGTAATTCTCTCTGTAATTTCATGAGGAGGAGATAAGTGTCTATCTATGCCTCCATCTAGACCGGAAGTACACATTTAACAAAATGTAATACCCATCCATGACAAAAACCCACAGTGCACAAGAAATAGGGGAAAACTTGCTTAACAATCCTTTAGAAAACTACCAAGAGGTGATTTTGGTTATGACCACAAGTTTTTAAGTTAGATACCTTTAGTTTAAAACTTGGTTCCATCATATACAGGCTGTGTGATCTTGGAAAATTATTTAATCTCTCTGAGCTGCATTTTCATCATTCATAAAACTGAGGAAAATAATACTATAATTCTTATAGTTTTAGTATAAGGATTAAATGAAATAAAACATATAAAGGTGCTTACAGGAAATATTAACTGCTCTATAAACATTAGTTATTTGCAGTACATTTTTGAGAAAATACTAAGGTGAAAAACAAGATAATTATGGCCACTATTACTACTTACTATTCAACACTCTGATGTCCTAACCAATGCAATATGGTAATAAAAACAAGAAAATAAGGATTAGAAAGCCAAAGACAAAATTGCTGTTATTTACAAACAATATATCTATATAGAAATCTAAGACATTCAACTTTCATATTAAAACCAATATTAAAGTCCAGCAGGGTGGTTAGATAAAATATCAGCCTATGAAAATTGACAGGTTTGACAAACTTCAGCAATAATTTATTAAGAAATATGATAATAAGTTATTGCTGAAGTACAATTCCATTTGCAATACTAACAGAAACTATATCACACTAGTTATGATACTCTAGCAAGTTATTTAATCTCTCTGGGCCTCACCTTTTTCATATGTCAAATAGATAAGTTAATAATGCCTTCCTCATTGGGTTCTTATGAGAATTGAATGAAGCAAAGCATGCAGAGTACTTAGCAGTGTTTTTTTTTTCTGAGACAGAATATATACTCATTAAATGGTATCATTATTACTACTATTGCTATTAATATTGTTGTTTTTTTTTAATTATCCTATTTTCTTCATCACAAAGTATTGGTGAAAAAGGTGTAACTCATGGTGTCATTCACTTTCTGCAAATAAGAGATTGTTCTTATGAAGTAGGGGAATAGTTTAGCCAAAGTAGAAGCATTGCAGAGCCCACATTAGAGACACTATCTTGTTTGTCACCTAAATGACCAAGGCACTCTGATGTTCAGAGCAGTGAAGAGATTAGCATAGTTCAGGGTGCATGGGAGGGGTCTGTAGTGTAGAGCTGTCCTAGAATTGTACCCCTCTTCTTGCCAACACCATCTCTGCAAGGCCAGAACAACCTTGGAGTTAATAAGGAATTCAATCAAGGCAGTCTCAGAGTCCAACCAGTCCTGAACTGTGATGAGGGGTCTAGAGTTTCTTCTCATGTTTAGGAATAACTGCTTTTGAAGTAAATGTCCAGTTTCACTTTCCCACCCTTCCCCATAAGAAGAGATGGCAGATTTAGAAGCAGGGGTCTGCTGAAGACCTCTTTGAGGCATTTTAGTTTTCTTTGGTTAGACTCAAATAATTTAGTGAGTGCAGCAAGTCACTGGAAAGAGATGGATATAGAATAAGATAGTGTCTCTTCCCTCTCACTCTAAGGTTTATCACAATGATTTCACTCAATACTTCATTCTAACAAATAATACAGCATCCAGCACAAATAATGAGTTTTTTATTGTAAAATCTTTTATTGAAAAATCATAAGCATGTAATTCTGTAACATAACAATATCTCATGCCTGTGTGATATTTTAGGTGAAATGTCAAAATTGAAATTATAAATTATTGCACCCATATTATTACCCTACCAACCACTTCTAAATCTGGCAAGCCTTACTTCTACCAGACCCTGTATTTTGTGAACACTAAATATTGCTAGATTCTTTGCTAAACATTTTATTCCTATCTCTTTTAATCATCACAGTGACTTCTGAGATAAATATTATTTTTATCCTAAGTCAGCATAAGGAAACTGAGGTTGGAAAGAAATTAAGTGATTTCTCCCATCTCACACAGCAAGTAAGGAAAGGGGCTAATATTAGAATCCAGGTCTGTGGACATCTAGCTGTTTCCACAGTACCATCACCTGACTGAAAAATACTTTGTTCAATTCAGCCTTCCAGGTATTTCCAAAAAAAATTAAAAAGTGAGGGAGAGAAGTATTTCACAAAAATGTTCAATTCTGATTTCCAGGTATTCCCCAAAAGTGTGAGGAAAGCACCTGTTGGGCATTTGGCTTCAGTCACCAGTTTTTCTAAGCTAGGGTAAGAAGTAAGAATTTTTTTCAGGTAGTACAAGCTGAAGCTATCATACCGCACTGCAAATAGTAGGAGTTAATTTCCTAACCCAAGGGGTCTACAGTTTGATGAAGGTGTAACAAATCACAGCTCTCTATTCTCTTCTTATCCCAAATGGCTTGATAGCCTAAGGCAGGCAAGAAGGTAACAGGGTCTGCAGTAGGAATCTTATCTGCTTGGCCTGGACCCCTCCAGTATATCCTCTTCTGCCTCTCTTCCCCCAAGCAAGATTGTTTCCTGTTGAGACTCAGCTTGTATGGTATGTACAGAGCCCTCCCTATGGGAATTTCTTCACTTCTAGGAGATTCCACAGATGTCTGGCTGGGCCAATTTGCAGGTTCCATCTGCCCATAGTTCAGTTCAACCCAAGCCAATGCTCTGCAGTGCAGGAGTCCTTGCCGCCTATATATTCTTTTCTAATAAAGATTCTTCTTGGTCTCAAGATTTGAGCTACATCGAGTACAACATACATCCATGATTTCACAAATCTTTTAGTAAATTAAAAATCTCTTATCTTGTTCAAACTTATGTACTAAAGCATGCTTTAATGGCAAAAATTTAGAAGGATTTTCATTGAAATGAAAAAGAAGAAAAGAATAATTATGAAAAACCACTATTCCATATGGTACTAGATAACCAACAATGCAATAAGATATAAAAAGAAATAAGGTTTTAGCCCTGGCTGTGTGGCTCAGTGGATTGAGTGGCAGCCTGTGAACCAAAGGGTAGCCGGTTGGATTCCCAGTCAGGGCACATGCCTGGGTTGCAGGCCAGGTCCCCAATAGAGGATGCGCAAGAAGCAACCACACATTAATATTTCTCTTTTTCTTTCTCCCTCTCTTCCCCTCTCTAAAAGTAAATAAATAAAATATTTTTAAAAAAAGATATAAAAAGAAATTAATTTTTAAAATAAAGTGACAAACTATTTAAAGGCTATAGCACTTTTTAAAGTTTCTTGGGTTTATGGGTCACAGACCAAAATTAATAGTTTTCAATATATCAGCAATAACCAATTGGAAAATATATTAGAAAAAAATCACACTTAGAATAGCAAAACCAAAAAAAAAAAAACAAAAACCCTCTGAAACACATGGAAATAAATCTGTCCCAAAGAAATGGTCAAAACATTTTGTGCATAAAACTAAAAATTTACTGAACAGCATAGAAGAAGACCCTGTATATGCATGGAAAACATGTTGTTTAGCATATACATTTTCACAAAAATAATCTGATAAAATCAACACAATGACAATGTAAATCTTAAAAGATATTTCATAAAATTTGAATAGTTGACTCTGAAATTTAAAAATGAAGTAAATATGCAAAAGAGCCAAGATAATTTTAAACAGAAATAAACATACTTGCCTTGATAAATATCAAAGAATATGATTAATTTGAGTAATTAAAAATGTATTTACATAAGACCAGACAAAGATAAGTCAATAGAGTATAATGAAAAGTCTAAAACTGATTCATATATACATGGAAATTTAGTACATGATAAAATTGGCATCTCAAGTCAATGAAAAGTCTGATTATCCAAAACATTGAATCTGGACAATTGGTTATCAAATACTTACCTTAAATACATCATTTGAAAAAATAAATTTCAGGTGTATTAAGAATCTAACTGAAAAATATGGATATAATCTTCACCTAGAATATGTAATAAGTGCCTACAAGTCAACAAGACAAAGATGATCAAAAGAGTAGCAAACTGGGCAAAGAATAAACAACAACACTTCACAGAATAGTAAACCCAAATAGCCAATATATGTGAAAATATATCCAATTGTCCTAGTAATTGACAATGGGATCTTATTTTTATCAGATTTTCAAAGTGTACATTTTTAAAAAATATTGATGTTGTCAAAAAAATGTTTAACCTGACACTTCTCAAGCACTTAGATTTAACTTTTAGGTTACAGGAAATACAAGATTGAAAAGAAAATGTTAAAAAACACCATGATGAAACAATCAAATAAATACAAAATTTGAGACCATCTACACTTGGTGTCTTTAAAAGAAAATGTCATGAGGAGAAAAAAAGGTGGGAATACAGTTCCAGAATAAAAGAAACTAAAAAGACATAACAAAAAGCAAAGGTTGTACAAATGACCAAACTGATCAAAAAATAAAATTTTAAATCTGAATAGAGCAATATAAGGAGATTGAGTTAATAATCAAATAATCAAATCTTTCTACAAAGAAAAACCCAGGACAAGAAGACTTCACTGGTGAATTCTACAAAATGTTTAAAGAATAATTAACACTAATATTTCACAAACTCTTCCAAAAGTACAAGAGGAAGGAACATTTCCTAACCCTTTCTATGAGGCTAGTATCACCCTGATACCAAAATCAGACAAATACATCACTAGAAGAGAAAACTACAGACCCATATCCTTTACAAACATAGATGCAAAAATTATCAACAAAATAATAGCAAATCAAAGTCATATAAAAATGATTATACACCTTGCCCAAGTGGGATTTATTCCAAAAATGCAAGATTAGTTTATTTAATATATATGATAAATTTTAGCATATAAAAGTAAATGTGGCACACCATATTAGTAGACTAAAGGGAAAACCCTTACATGACCATCTAAATGGATACAGAAAAAACATTTGACAAAACTTAACATTACTTCATAATGAAAATACTAAATACACTATACAGGGAAACTTCCTCAACCTGATAAAAGGCATCTATGAAAATCCATAGCTAACATCACACTTAATAATCAAAGAATAAAAGTTTAGCCCTAAGATAGTAAGAAACAAATGTTGACTTTCACCATTCCTATTCAACATCATACTCAAGGTTCTTGACAGAGAAATTAAGCCAAAAAAAGAAATAAGTGGTATTTACATGGCAAAAGAAAAATTAAAAACTATTTCTATTCACAGATAGCATGACATTTCATAAAGGAAATCCTAAGGAATCCACTAAAAATCTATTAGAACAAATAAATGAATTCAGTAACATTGCAGGATATAAGACCAATATAAAATTATACAAGAAATCATTTTTATTTACAATAGTATTAAAAATAATAAAATATGTAGGAAAGACATTAACCAAAGTAGCAAAAACGTTGTACCATAACAACAGTAAAACACTCTTGATAAAAATTAAGGCTTCAATAAATGGAAAGCCATCCCATGTTCATGGGTTGAAAGATAATATCATTAAGATGTCAAAACTCCCTATATTGATCTATAGAGTCAACGCAATCCCTATCAAAACTCCAATAACTTTTTTTTGCAGAAAGGAACAAGCTGATCCTAAAATTTATGTGGAAATGCAAGAGACCCAGAATAGCCAAAAGAGCTTGAAAAAGAAGAATGAAGTTGGGATGGAAAATTCACACCTAGCAGTTTTAAAACAATACAAATCACAGTAATCAAGACATAGATCAATGGAATAGAATTGAGATTCCAGACCATATAAAGAGAAAAGAACAGTTTCTTAAACATAATGTGACAGGATCACCAGATATTCACATGTGTAAGAATGAATTTTGACCCCAATATTATATTATTATATATTATTTTAGATATGACACCAAGTGCATGAACAACCAAAGTGGAAATATAGATAAATTGGACTTCATAAAAATTTTTAAAAGCTTTTGTGTATCAAAAAACACTATCAAAGAAGTAAAAAGACAACTCACAGAATAGGAGAAATATTTGTAAATCACATATTTGATGAGGTATTTGTACCTAGAATACATAATGAACTCTTACAACTCAATAATCTAAAGAACATCCATTTAAAATTGTAAACGATTTAAACAGACATTTCTTGAAAGATATACAAATGATGAGAAGATGCACCAAGATGCTCAATATCATTAGCAAATTCAAATCAAACCCACAATTAGATATTACCACGTTAGGTCCACTAGGATGGCTACAATATTTTTAAAAAGGAAAATAACAAATGTTTGTAAATATTTGGAAAATTTGGAACCCTCAAACATTGTTGAAAGTAATGTAAAAAGGGTCTGCCAATGTAGAAAACAGTTTAACCCTGGAAATGTTAAATCTAGACTTACCATATAACCCAACAGTTCCACTCCTAGGTATATACTCAAGAGAAATGAAAACATATATCCACACAAAAATTTATATAAAACTGTTCATAGAAACATTATTTATGAAAGCCCAAAAGCAGAAACAACCCAAATGTCCATCAACAGAGAGATAAACAAAATGTGGAACATCTGTGTAATGGAATATTATTTGGCCATAAAAAGGAATAAAGTACTCATACATGCTACAACATGTATGCATCTTGACAGCATGATGGCTAAGCAAAAGAAGGCAGACACCAAAGGTCACATATTGTATGATTCCATTTATATGAAATATCCAGAATAGGCAAATCAACAGAGACAGAAAGATTATTTGTTGCCAGGAATTTTGATTAGGAGGAATGAGAAATGACTGTTGATAGGAATGAGGTTTGTTTTGGGGGTAATGAAAATGTTCTAAAGAAAAACAGTGGTGATGGTTGCACAATCTAGTGACTTTACTAAAAACCATTGAATTGTTCAATTTCAAATGGTGAATTTTTGGTATTTGAATTATAGCTCAATTAAAATGCAATTAGTTAATCTTGACTAGATTCTGCTTGTCAAAATAAAATATTATAAAAAAGATCTTGAGACACTTAGAGACATTTGAATGTGAACTAGATATCGAATAATATAAGGTATAGGAAATTATTATTTTATATAGATGTGATAAGCTAATGTATAAAAACAAATTGCATGTATGTAGAAAAATGTTCTTATTTTCAGGAGATTCTTACTAAGTATTTAAGAGGCAAGACTCATGATACTTACAGCTTACATTGAAATTATTTAGGGATATTTTTGAGAAAAATCAAAATTTTCAAGATATAATGGTTAAAATCCAAAAAAGAAAAAAAAGGGCTCAGCAAAATAGATAGACGATAGAAAAATAGATAAAACAACATGATGAATGCTAACAGTTATTGAATCTAGGTATAATTACATTGCTATTCATTGTACTATCACTTTTTATGTTTGAAAATGTTCACAATAAAAAATTTAAAAAATATTTTCAAATGATTGGGGAAATATACACAGTCATATACTTCAGTGGCATAAAAATTTGGAAAAGTCACTTATGAGTTCAATTTTGCAGTATTTATTAAAATGAGAAAAGGGGGCCAATTCAGTATGACCCAGTGATTCCATTCTGAATAAATACCCTAGGGAAACCTTTACTCTACACAAGGAAGAATAAACTAAGGCTTTCACTGAAGCATTGTTTGTAATACTAAAATATTGGGAACAACCTAAATATCTATTAATAAGGAAGTGATCACATAAATTGAGATGTATCAAACTATGCTATACTATGCAGCAATTTATGTAAACTAAGCCTCTATTTACATGACAAGAAGTTCAACATAATGTAGAGTGAAAAAGTAAGTTGTTTATATATACATACATGTAAATGCAGAGAAAAAAGTCTTAAAATATACACACCAAATGAATGAAACTGTACATTCAGGGGGCAGTTGAGATTGAGTGTGGTGGTAATACCCACATATGAGGCCCAAAACCATCAGAACATAATGAAAGCAAAGAAATGGGCAGAAAAGTTCAGGAGACATGAAAGACAGTGAACTACAGTTTAACCATCTAACTTAAAAGATTGACAACAAACATACACATGAAGGATTTTTTATTATATTTTATTGATTGTGCTACTGCACTTGTCCTGAACATCCCCCTTTGCTTCCTTCCACCCAGCAGCCCCCAGTCCCTCAGGTAATTCCCTTACCATTGTTCACGTCCATGGGTCATGTGTATAAGTGCTTTGCCTACTCCATTTCCTATCCTGTACCTTACATCTCTATGGCTATTCTATAACCACTTATTTGTACTTCTTAATCCCCTAACCTCACCTCTTCACACATTCCCCCTCACCCCATCTGGTGACAGAAACCTTTCTTTTACTACCTCACTGCAACTCTCCTGTCATTAGTTTTCCCTAAGGACTGAGGTTTGCCTTTTCTTTTGATGATGAAGGGTAGCTGTCAAGGACTCTGGATTTTATACTCACTGGAAGCTTGAAGTTGTTGACTTGCTGCCAGTTAAAGTGTTGGTGAGATTGGGGCAGAAATCTCCAGAGAAAGGGTGAGTGCTTCTGGTAATTTCTCTGTAGACAGAAGGGCATGTCGGTAATGAGCTATATGTTCAGTGTGGGGGTTCATTGCCCAACCTTAGGGAAAAGATGGATGAGTTACATTAGCTCTTCTGACAGGTAGCTCCCTGACATTTTACCCTTGAGATGGCCTGGAGTCCAATGGCTGGAACCTTGGAACTCTGGGTAATAAGCCTATTAACTACTTCTTCACAGCAATAGTAAGAGCTTGTACTTATTTAGTTCTCACTTTGTGCCAAGCCCCTGTCTAAGGGCTTTACCTGTACTAACTCATTTAATCCTCATAAGAACTCTAAAAGGTAGGGAACAGAACAACCAAGGAGCTTGCCTAATGTCACATAGCTAATGGTGCTATTGGGTTTAGAAACTAGGCAGCCTGATACCAGAGACCAAGGGTTTAGCCCACTGCCCTATACAGTCTTTAATAGTTTTTTTCTTTTTAATATATATGTTGTAATTGTTAGTTGCAGATATCCAGAAATATAGTGAATTTCTGTATCTAACAACCTGGCTAAATGCTTTTAAAATTAATTATAGTTGATTTATCTGAGGATATTTTTGAGCTCTTTCTGTTGATGTCCATAATCTGCAAATGATGGGACTTTTGTCTTTTGATTTGCAACCATCATATTTTTTATCTTTTTAAATTAAATTTATTGGTGTGACATTGGTTAACAGGATCACATAGTTTTCAAGTGTACATCTCTGCATATTGAATTGTGTGCACATTACCCAAAGGCAAATCATCTTCCATCACCATATATTTTGTCCCCTTTACCCTTTATTACACCAGCCCTTTTTCTCTGTTAACCACCATACTGTTGTCTGTGTCTACGAGTTTCAGTTTTATATCCCACATATGAGTGAAATCATATGATTTGTAGATTTTCTAACTGACTTATTTCACTTAGAAAAATACTCTCAAGGTCCATCCATGTTGTAAAAAATGGCAGTATTTCTTTCTTTCTTTTTAAAGATTTTATTTATTTTTAGAGAAGGGGAAGGGAGGGAGAAAGAGACGGAGAGAAACATCAATGTGTGGTTGCCTCTCACGTGACCTGGCCTGCAACCCAGCCATGTGCCCTAATTGGGAATCGAACCAGTGGCCCTTTAGTTTGCAGACCAGCACTCAATCCACTGAGCCACACCACACAGGACACAAATGGCAGTATTTCATCTTTTCTTATTGCTCAGTAGTATATATTTACCAAATCTTCTTTACCCAGTCCTCTATAGAAGGACATTGGTTGTTTCCATGTCTTGGCCATTGTAAATAATGCTGCACTGAACATGGGGTTACATATTCAAATTTTTTGAGTAGATACCCAGAAGAGGAGTTGCTAGGTTGTGGTTAAGATCTGTTATATAATGTTTAATAGAAGTGACAGTAGTGGTTACTCTTATCTTGTTCCCTGTGTTAAAGAGTATGCTTTTAGTGTTTCACCATTAAGTATGATGTTTGCTATAGTTTTTAGTTGATATCTGTTATCAGACTATAGAAGTTCCCTTCTATTCTGAGTTTGCTAAGTTGTTTTTTTTTTTAAATCATGAATGGATGTTACATTTTATCAAAGGCATTTTTCATCTATTTAGATGATCACAATGCTTTTGTTCTTTAATCTTTCAACATGGCAAATTATGTTTATTGCTTTTTTAATAGTTGTCAGGGTATTTTAATTTAGATCACCTTTTAAAAAATTTTATTTATTTATTTAAAATTATATTTTATTTATTGTGCTCCTACAGTTGTCCCAATTTCACCAGCTTTGCCTTGCTCCACCCAGTACCCACACTTTCTCAGGCAATCCCCACACCATTGTTAATGTAAATGTATCATATACATAAATTCTTTGGTTACCACTTTCATATACTGTACTGTACATCCCCATGGCTATCCTGTAAATACTTATTTGTACTTCTTAATCCCCTCACCTTTTCACCAATTCCCCCACAGTCCCCTCCCATCTGGCAACCATCAAAACTCTCTGTATCCATGATTCTGTTTCTGTTCTTCTTTCCTTAGTTTGTTCTTTAGATTCAATAGTTAACAGGTATGCATTTTTTGCTCTTTTATTGTTCATAGTTTTGATCTTCTTAAATAAGTCCTTTTAACATTTCATATAATAATGGCTTGGTGATTATGAACTCCTTTAGTTTGTGTGTGTGTGTGTGTGTGTGTGTCTGAGTAGTTCTTTATCTGCTCTTCAATTCTAAATGATAGCTTTGCTGGGTAGTTCAATCTTGGCTGTAGGTCCCTGCTTTCCATGACTGAATATTTCTTGCCAGTCCCTTCTAGCCTGAAAACTTTCCTTTGACAAATCAGCTACAGTCTTATGGGAACTCCTCTATGGGTAACTAACTTATTTTCTCTTGCTGAATTTAACTATATGACAGGTGCATCAAGATAAAAAAAAATGGCCCAAATGAAAGAACAGATCAAAGCTCCAGAAAAAATACAATTAAGCAGTGAAGAGATAGCCAACCTATCAGATGCAGAGTTCAAAACACTGGTAATCAGGATGCTCACAGAAATGGTTGACTATGGTCATAAAATAGAAGAAAAAGTGAAAGCTATGTAAAGTGCAATAAAGGAAAATATAACAGGGAACCAACTGTGAATAGAAGGAAACCAAGACTCAAATCAATGGTCTGGAGCAGAAAGAAGAAGTAAACATTCAACCAGAACAGAATGAAGAAACAAGAATTCAAAAAAATGAAGAAAGGCTTAGGAACCTCCAGGACAATGTTAAACGTTCCAATATCCAAATCAGATGGATGCCAGAAGGCGAAGAAGAAGAGCAAGAAATTGAAAACTTATTTGAAAAAATAATGAAAGAGAACTTCCCCAATCTGGCAAAGGAAATAGACTTCCAGGAAGTACAGGAAGTCCACAAAGCCCAGAGCATCCCAAACAAGGTGAACACAAGTAAGCACACACCAAAGCACATCATAAGTACATTGCCAAAAATTAATGTTAAGGAGAGTATCTCAAAAGCATCAAGAGGAGAGAGTTACCTACAAAGGACTTCCCATAAGACTATCAGCTGATTTCTCAAAAGAAACCTTACAGGCAAGAAGGAGCTGGAAACAGGTATTGAAAGTCATGAAAGGCAAGGACCTACGTCCAAGATTACTCTATCCAGCAAAGCAAGCATTTAGAATGGAAGGGCAGATGAAGTGCTTCCCAGATAGTCAAGTTAAAGGAGTTCATCATCACCAAGCCTTCATTATATGACATGTTAGAAGCACTTAGCTAAGAAAAAGAAGATAAAAAATATGAACAGTAAACGTATGTTTACTGTTCAAGTAAAAAATATGAACGATTGCCCTGGCTGGCGTAGCTCAGTGGATTGAGCGCGGGCTGGGAACCAAAGTGTCCCAGGTTCGATTCCCAGCAAGGGTACATTCCTGGGTTGCAGGCCAGAACCCCCAGCAACCGCACATTGATGTTTCTCTCTCTCTCTCTCCCTCTCTCTCTCTCTCTCTCTCCCTCCCTTCCCTCTCTAAAAATAAATAAATAAAATCTTTAAAAAAATATGAACGACAACAAACCCACAACTATCAACAACTAACCTAAAAAAAATAAGCAAAGAACTAGAATTTGAACAGATTCACACAAATAGAGATCTCATGGAGGGTTAGCAGAGGGGCAGGGTAGGGGGATGAGGGAAAATCTACAGGGAATAACTAGCATAAATGGTAGGTACAAAATAGACAGGGGGAGGTCAAGAATAGTATAGGAAATGGAGGAGCCAAAGAACTTATATGTACAACCCATGAACTTGAACTAAGGAGGGGGATGTAGGTAGGGGAGTGCAGGGTAGAGGTAAATAAAGGAGGGAAAATGGGACAACTGTAATGGCATAATCAATAAAATATATTTAAAAGAAAAAAATTTAAAACATTCTCTCTTTATCTTTAACATTTGGCATTTTGATTATGATGTGTCTTGGAATGGGCCTCTTTGCATCCATCTTGTTTGGGGCTCTCTGCACTTACTGGACTTGCATGTCTACTTCCTTCACCAAATGAGGGAACTTTTCTTTCATTATTTTTTTTTTCAAATAGATTTCCAATTTCTTGCTCTTTCTCTTCTCCTGGTACCCCTATAATGCAAATATTGGACCTCTTAAAGTTGTCCCAGAAGCTGCCTATACTATCCTCATTTTTTTTAATTCTTTTTTCTTCTCATTGTTCTAATTCGTTATTTTTCACTTCCTTATGTTCCAAATCATTGATTTCATTCTTGGCTTCATTCACTTTACTGTTGTTTCCCTGTAAATTGTTGTTTATTTCTATTAGTGTATCCTTTGTTTCTGAGTGGACCTTTTTTATACTGTTAGGGTCCTCACTATGTTCCTTGAGCATCCTTTTAACCAATGTTTTGAACTCTGCATCTGATAGATTGCTTGTCTCCATTTCACTTAGCTCTTTTTCTGGAGTTCTGATCTGTTCTTTCATTTGGACCATGTTTCTTTGTTTCCTCATTTGGGCAGCCTCCATGTGTTTGTTTCTATGTATAAGGTAGAGCTGTTTTTAACTCTGTGTCTTGGTGGTTTGCCCTAATGTAGTAGGTATCCTGTGGTGTCCAGTGGCACAGCCTCCCCTATTACCCAAGCTGGGCACTTGAGGTGCGCCATTCCTGTGGGCTGAGTATACCCTCTCCTATAGATGATCCTTGGTTGCTGTTGACAGATCCATGGGAGGGATTTACCCAGGCTAGTTAGGGGCAAGGACTGGCTATAATCACTGGTCACCAACCTCCGCCCTCCATGAATCTGTGCAGAGGCAGGGCAGTAGTGCTCTGAAGTGGTCTGTAGTTGTCTTATGTGTGTGCTGGCCAAAGGGTTCCCTGAGTGGTGCAGGCCAAGGTCAGCTCCCACCTGTGTTTTGCCCTGGGTACCCTGCCTGAGCTATACAGCATTCTGAGATGGCTGCTACTTGTGCTTATTGGAGATTCCCAGGTGAAGCCAAGCTATGTATCTTGGCTAGCTGCTGCTAGTGCCTGGCCTAGGACTCACTAAGGTCAGCCATTGCTTGTTTGAGAGGATTTAGGGAGTTGTAAATCATGAGCCAAAACCAGACAGTCATATGGAAAATTAAGTTGGGTAGGGCAGAGTCTCAGGGGATCTCCAGAAGGGGTCAAACAGTGTTAGCCAAGTTGATGGAGTCCCATATATGGCAACAGCTCTGTGTCTCTGGAGGTAAGTAGAAATGAGACAATAGACTCTGCTCACATTGATACCAGGCACTGCAGTTCCTCTCTTTGTGCCACTGGTACCTTTCAAGCTGCTACCCCAGTGCTGGAGCTCAGAGGGAGTGAATCTAAGTTGGTGAGTGCGTGTGTGCGTTCTTTAAGAGGAACTGCTTGAGGATCCGGAATTTTCTTCTGCTGACTCAATACCCACAGGTTTTTGCAAACAGAAGTTGTGGATACTTATCTTCCTGGCACTGGAACCCTGAGCTTGAAGACCTGCTGTGGGGCTGGGAGTCCTTGCCCCTGGAATATCACTCACCACTTTTTTCTGTTTGTTTTTTTAAGTGTTAATGTCTTTTTTTAAATTCTCGCCCAGGTATATATTTGTTGATTTTAGAGAGAGAGAGAGAAGAGAGAGAAAGAGGGGGAGGGGAGGGAGGGAGGAAGAGTGAGAGCAAGAGAGCGAGAGAAAGATCTATGTGAGAAAGAAACATTCACTGGTGCCTCCTATATGCTCCCCAACCAGGAATTGAACCTGTAATGTTTTGGTGTACAAGACAATCCTCCAACCAACAGAATAACCTGTCCAGGGCTGGAGTCTTCTCCATTTTGTAAGAGATTTGCCTATTGGAATATGCACCAAAGTAGTGAGCTCTAGAGAGCTACATAATATTCAGTGCAGTAATTATAAGAGAGGATGATATTAAAAATACTTAACAACAGACTCTGCATGGGAACCAGCCAATCAGTACAAACATTAGAACAGGATGCTGAATCAGACCTTATTCCTCAGTTGCTAGATTATGAGGTGATCCAAGAATCCTTAGGGGAAGGTATAGGGAAGCTTGGGGGATGAAGAGATTCACAGGGGTCAGGAAAGGTGATTCAGGGGAAAGAGTTCAATATTTTAAAACCTGGTATGGCCATACCCACATATTCTGGATGATTATTATGGTGTAGGATTACTATTCTAAGCAAGAGTTGGCTAATGGTGTAAGGCATTTTGCATAGTGGTGGATGAACTGCCTCATAGTTTATGGAGAAATGAAAGGGCAGAGCCAGAATAAGACCTTTGGAAGCCTTAATCACAGGAAAGATTTTTGCATCCATCCTTCTCTCTGTAATTTAAATGCAAACAATTTTAAACCATACAAGTGTTTTAAAAATCCAACAAAGTTCTGATTTTATAATTTTGACTACTTCATTTTTAATATCAAATTTCCAACTTTTAAAAATATATATTTATTTATTTTTAGAGAGAGGGTAAGGGAGAGAGAAAGTGAGGGAGAGAAATATCAATGTGTGGTTGCCTTTCACATGTTCACCAGAGGGGACCTAGCCCACAACCCAAGTATGTGCCCTGACTGGGATTCAAACTGGTGATCCTTTGCTTCACAGGCCCTCACTCAAGCCACTGAGCTACACCAGCCAGGGTTCAAATTTCCAATTTTTCAGGAAATTATTGACTTATGACCCTGGAGTGCTATGCCCTAAGCACATCTTACCTGGCTTTCTGGATAACACAACACTGATTAGAGGCACTGGAAAGTTTCTTCACTGGGTGTATAGTGAGATGTGAACACTGGTCTGGGAGAAGGCTGCCTTTACTCTGAGCAAAATGGTTGGATAAGCCCTGATGAAGTTTAGAACTGGTGAGGTCAGTCTCAGTGTGGACCCAGCAATGGGAGTCTCTGGACTGGTTGTCCCGTGGAAAGTGATGGTTGTGTGGTCAGGATGGACCTCATGATGTTTTAGTGTGGCAGCATGTTGACAGACCAAGCTGGCTTCACTGCATTGGAAATTTCAGTGAGAGCTCCAATCCGAGTGAGTATGGCCTCACAGAGTAGAGTGGCTAAGTAAGCCATGGTGATCAGTGTCAAGGCAACATAATTGTAGGGTATACTCTGGTGGAAAACAAAGTTTTCTCAGTTTGTATCAGAGCTAAAGTGATCTCAAAAAGAAAGCTTGTATTCCATCCACAGTTAGGGTATGGCTTCACATGTGATCAGAGACTGCCTGATGGTGTCTGTAATGTGAGTGTGTGCCAGGAGGACTATCATGGGGTATGCACTGTGGTGGTGTAAACTTGTTCTGAGAAAGTGCTGTGTGGGGTTATCCTGATGAGTGGATGAGGGCCCTAAAGAACTATAAGAAAAAAGGGGCTCTGGGCTGGATGCATGCCTGCCCAGTGTGGTATGGTGTAGTTGTGAGGATATTAGGTGAGGTAAGAGTATATACAGCTTGGTCTGAGGGTCTTCATCTTGGCAAAATCCTGCCTAATAGCATGTAGTGTTTCAAAAGTGCCCAGACCTGAAATGGACCTTTGAGCAAATTATAGCCAGACAATTGTAGCACATAGGGAACTGGTACAGCAAGTCCTCAAATAATGTCATTTCATTCAATGTAGTTTTCAATGTAGTTCATAAATGTAGTATAACATTGATGAGATGCCATAAGAACTTGACTCTTGTTTACTTCAATTAGCCTATGGCAAATTTGGTTTCATTTTATATTGTTTAGCTTAAAGTCTCAGACCCCATCAACAATGTTAAATGAGACTTACTGTACTCTAGAAAAGTTGCCCACTGGTGACTAATTCATAGTCTATAACTTTCTATAATTTAATATTTATATTGATAAATAAGTAGAAACAATCTCATAGTTTGGGATCTGTTCCAGGAAATGTAAGCTTATATAGCCTTGTATCCTCGAACACATTGAACTTTCAGTTCCCCGATCTGTTCTAGCAGACACTGGCAGCTAGCTAACAAAGAACATTCTCAACCTCAAGCTTTAGAACTTGGTTTGGTTCCAGCTCTTTCACTCACTCCTGATACAATGATGGAAACTCATTCCTGAACCAGGCATAGCTCAATCCATGAAAGTACACTTGGAGCCTACACCTGTCTATATTCTAATCTAACATCCATCATGGAATAAATATATAAAAAGGCCCTGCCTCAAATACACTTCACCTCAGTTACACAGGGGTATATTCCTCAGTTTGTCACATATCTCAGTAAAACATATGTGTATATGAGATACTTGTACTTTACAGCTATCAATATTTCCACAGTAAAAGCCACCACTGTCTACTCATAGCTTAATAACATATATAATATGGCTTGCTATATAGTAAAAGTATTTATGTAAAATATTTAAGTATTTAATAAGAATATTTATCTTTTGAGCTTTTCTGGCATAAAGGGGTGTCACAATTGTAATTAACTCCCACGTCCCATGGAAGAAGACAAAGTTTTACAAAATCATCCATTTGAATTGCCACTGCATCAGCTTAAGACTTCATGACATTGTTAACT
Source organism: Phyllostomus discolor (assembly GCF_004126475.2). Taxonomy (NCBI): domain Eukaryota; kingdom Metazoa; phylum Chordata; class Mammalia; order Chiroptera; family Phyllostomidae; genus Phyllostomus; species Phyllostomus discolor. The sequence goes on from NC_050198.1 coordinate 51,623,895, forward strand.
TATGTAACAGTGTTAAAGAAAGGAACACACCTATTATATCATATTAGTTAACAGTTTTGGTTCTGTGGTTGGAGAGCCTACTTCCTATTCTGTTTCTATCAGTAGCTGTATCACTCAGTGGCTGTATTACCCAGGAAAACTTACTCAATATTCTACGCCTCAGCTTCATCATCCCATGATGTCCCATAGGAATCACTGGGAGGATTAAACTAAATTATGAGATATGTTTAAGAGGATTAAGAGAGTGTCTGGCACATAATAATAAATGTTAACTACCATTATTAATACTACAAGGTAAAGAGACAAAAGAAAGAAACTCAACCATTATTATTCTATACTCTCTATAATGTAAAATAAAGAAAACTCAGTTCTGTTTAAGCTACAGAGTTACTTAAAACATTTTATGGAGAACCTCTGGCTCACATTCCAGTACTTTGTGGTCTTAAATAACACATTTTCCTGTGCTGACCTACACATTTTTCTTGACTGCTGACACTCTCCTGTCCCTTCAATTTTTGCCCATTCACCATTAAGCGATCTAACTTAATGCTAATATTCCTTCCTCAGCAATTTCTGGAGATGGTATGAGAAGCTTGAAGGAAGGCTAAGAGTTCATGACTCAGGTATCTGAATTATGCAGCATAAAAGAAGTATGCTCAGCCCGGGCCAGGGAAATTTGGTGTGGTATCTACTGCCTCCAATGTCTTCCTCACAGGAAAATGGAAGTATTGTTTACAGCAAGGGACGTGCTTGTCTTTCAGGCTTCCAGATTCTTATTTTACAATGTCCCTCAAGTTGTTGAGAGTTAGCCATCTGTATATTTTTGGAAGGGACAACAATCGCCTGGAACTGAGAGCTCCACCTTACAGCCAATTTGAAGATTAGTGTCAATGAGACATGGTCTTTTGTCTAGTACTCACAATGAAAGGCTGAGACATGCCTAATCATTTCACTTCCATGTGAATCATCACTTTCCATTGACTTGTTTAGGTTCTTTATCTTTTCCATGCAGTTAAAAATGGATACATGCAAACACACATACACACCCCACAAACACATTTTTTTAACTTTATTTTTTTAACTTGTTAAAATCCTCACAGAAAGACATGCTCATTGATTTTAGACAGAGAAGAAGGTATGAAGAGAGAGAGAGGGAGAGAAATATCAAGATGTGAAAGAAACACCAATCGCTGCCTCCTACAAGTGCACCATTTGGGGATTGAACCAGTAACCCAGATATGTGCCCTGACTGAGAATCGAACCTATGACCCTTCAGTCCACAGGCTGAGGTTCCAACCAACTGAGCCACTCTGACCAAGGCTACACATTTTCCATAAGGACTAAGGCCACTGATGTAATACCAAGCAGAGATCAGCATCAGAACGGAAATCCAAGTTATCAGAGGCTCAAACTAGGGCAGCAACCCAGTGACACAGGAAGGAAAAATGGTAGCTTGGGAAAACTAATAGTTCAAAAAAATCACAAAAATATTCAATATGCAAAACTAGGTCTAGAGAAAAACAAAAGAGGAACTAAATATAAAATGATTTAAAAAATCTCCATGAGGTTATGACTTATTGCTGGAATGTTACACAAACTAAATCATTTTTTCTTGCATTTTTATTTTTATTTTTCATCACACCTTACTTTTAAAAATCATTTCTTATTCATATTCTATTACAGTTCTCTCAATATTTCCCCCATTGCCCTCTTCGACCCATGACATAACCCCCATCGCACAGTCAATCCCCACATTGTTGTCCATGTCCATGTATCATTCATACTTGTTCTTTGACTAGATCCTTTCCCTTCTTCCCACCCTTATCCCCCTCCAACCTCCCCTCTGGTCACTGTCAATCTATTCTTTATTTCCATGCCTCTGGTTCTATTTTGCTCATTTGTTTTGTTCATTAGATTCCTGTTATAGGTGATATAATATGGTATTTGTCATTAAACACCTAGCCTCTTTCACTTAGCATAATAGTGTCCAGTTCCATCTGTGCTATCTTGAAAGGTAAGAGTTTCTTCTTTCTTTCTTCTGTGTAGTATTCCATTTTGCAAATGTACCACTGTATTTTTATCCACTCATTTACTTATGGTCACTTAAGGCTGTTTCCAGCACTTGGCTATTGTAAATAATGCTGCTATGAACAAAGGGGTGCACAGGTTCTTTTGAATTAATATTTCAGGATTTTTATGGTATATTACCAGCAGTGAAATCACTGGGTCAAAAGGCAGTTCCATTTTTAGTTTTCTGATGAAATTCCATACTGCTTCCAACAGTGGCTTCACTAGTCTGCATTCCCACCAACAGTACACTAGGGTTCTCTAGTGTACTGTTTCTCCACTTCTTCACCAGCAAGTGTCATTTGCTGATTTATTGATGATGACCATTCTGACAAGGGTGAGGTGATATCTCATTGTGATTTTAATTGGTATCTCTCTAATGGCTAGTGATGTTGAACATCTCTTCATATGTCATGGGCCCTCTGTACATCCTTCTTGGAAAAGTGTCTATTCAGGTCCTTTGCCCATTTTTTAGCTGGATTGATTGTTTTCCTGGTATTGAGTATATGAGTTCTTTATATATTTTGGAGATCAAATGCTTGTCTGATGCATCATTGGCAAATATGATCTCCCAAAAGGTGAGTTCCCTTTTCATTTTGATAATGGTTTCTTTAGCCATAAAGAAGCTTTTTAGTTTGATGTACTCCCATTTGTTTATTTTTTTCCTTTATATCCCTTGCCCTAGGAGATAATATTGGCAAAAATACTCCTATGTGGGATATCTGAAAAATTTCTGTGTATGTTTTCCTCTAGGACTTTTATGGTGTCATGTCTTATATTTGTCTTTTATCTATTTTGAGTTTATTCTGGTGTATGGTGTAAGCCGGCACATTTATTTTGTATTTACCAGTCTAGTCCTCCCAACATTTGTTGAAGAGGCAATTGTTTTTTAAGAATATTCTATAGATTATGCTATTACAGTTGTTCCAACTTCTTTCCCCCCTTTATCAGCCTCCTCCCTGAACTGTCTCCCCACCCTCCAGCATTGCTGACCCCTTTAGTTCATGTGCATAGGTTGTACATATAAGATCTTTGGCTGCTCCATTGTCTATGCTATTCTTAACCTCCCTCTGTCAATTCTATCCCTACCAATTATGCTTCTTCGTCACTGTATATTTTCCCTCCATTCTACTCCTCCGCCTCACCATTGATAACCCTCCATGTGATCACCTTTTCTGTGATTCAGTTCCTGTTCTACTTGTTTGCTTAGTCTTTGTTTTTGCATTTTAGGTTCAGTTGTTGATAGTTGGTAGTTTGTTACCATTTTACTGTTCATAGTTTTGATCTTTTTTTTTTTCGTAGATAAGTCCCTTTAACATTTCATGAAATAAGAGCTTGGTGATGATGAACTCCATTAAATTGACCTTATCTGGGAAGCACTTTATTTGCTCTTCCATTCTAAATGATAGCTTTGCTGGAGAGACAAATCTTGGATATAGGTCTTTGCCTTTCATGATTTTGAATACTTATTTCCAGACCCTTCTTGCCTGAAAGATTTCTTTTGAGAAATCAGCTGATGGTCTTATGGGAACTCCTTTGTAGGTAACTTGCTCCTTTCCTCCAGCTGCTTTTAAGATTTTGTCCTTATCTTTGATCTTGGATAACTTAATTATGATGTGCCTTGGTGTGTGCTTCCTTGGTCCCAACTTTTTTGAGACTCTCTGGACTTCCTGGACTTCCTGAACTCTGTTTCCTCCACCAGACTGGGGAAGTTTTCCTTCATTAATTTTTAAAATATGTTTTCAATTTCTTGCTCTGCCTCTTCTCCTTCTGGCACCCCCATGATTTGGATGTTGGAATGCTTAAAGTTGTCCCTGAGATTCCTAAGCTGCTCCTCATTTTTTTAAATTCTATTTTCTTCATTCTGTTCCAATTCCATGCTTATTTCTTCCTTTTGTTCTATATTGTTGATTGGAGTTCTAGTTTCCTTCCCTTCACTCTTGGTTTCCTGTACATTTTCCTTTATTTCACTTTGTGATATCCTCACTTATTCCTTCATTTTGTGACCGAGCTCAGTCAATTCTGTGAATATCCTGATTACCAGTGTTTTGAACTCTGAATCAGATAGGTTGTCTGTATCCTCATCACTTCATTCTTTTTCTGGAGTTTTGATCTGTTCTTTCACTTGGGCCACATCTCTTTGTCTCTACGCAACTGTTATGTGGTAAGGTGTAGAGCCTTAGGTGTTCACTGCAACTGCACAATCCATGTCCCTGTGTTGTGTTGCTGCCTGTGGGAGAGGGTTCAGAGAGGGAACCACGCTGCTTACTCTGCTCTTGTCCCACTTTCTGTCATTTTCCTCAATTCCTAAAAAGGACTGTGCCTGATCAGGTGCTGATTCACAGGGGGATGGATTTCTGTGTATATTAGGATCCTGTGAGACTCTGCGACAAATTCTCCTGTGAGGCAGGGAGTTTCTCCCACCACCGCAACGCCCACATATTTGAGTACAGTGAGGGGTTTTGAGTCTGCAATTTCCTGCACTGGAACCCTGGGTTTTGCAGTCTGTCTCATTCACCCGTTCTTCCTTCTGGCTTATCTGTACAAATGTGGAAGCGCACATGCAGCCCTCTGCCTTGCCTTGTTGCATACCCTCTCCACCCAGGCTGCCCAACTCCATCCCTCCTACCAGTATGCATGAATGTTTCTTTAACTCTTTGGTTGTTGGACTTCCGTGCAAACTATTTTCTGACAGTTCTGGTTGTTCTTTCTTTTTAAAGTGGCTGTCACCCTTCTGTTTGTTGTGCTAGGAAGTGAAGCATTTCTGCCGATACTTCCATCTTGGCTGGAACTCTGAAGAGGCAATCTTTATGCCATTGTATGTCCATGACCCCTTTCTCAAATATTGAATGACCATAGAGACTCGGGTTTACTTCTTGGTTCTCTATTCTGCTCCATTGATCTATGTATCTGTTCTTGTGTCAATAGCAGAAAGTTTTGATTACATTGGCCTTGTAGAATAGTTTGATGTCGGGTATTGCAATTGCTCCTACTTTCTTCTTTCTTAAGATTGCTGAGACTATTTAGGGTCTTTTTTGGTTCCATATAAATTTTCGAAATATTTCTTCTACATCTGTGAAATATGCCATTGGTATTTTCATAGAAATTGCATTGATTCTATAGATTTCTTTGGGTGGTATGGACATTTTGATGATGTTAATGCTTCCAATCCATGGACATGGTATGTGCTTCCATTTATATGTCTCTTCCTTAATTTTTTTTAAAATTATTTTATTGTTCTTCAATTACAATTGTCTATATTTTCTCCCCATCCTATCAAAACCCACCTCCCTTGCTTCCACCCTCCCCCTTGTTTTTGTCCATGTGTCCTTTGTAGTAGTTCCTGAAAACCCTTCTCCCCTCTATCCTCTCCACCCCACCGGGCTATTGTTATATTGTTCTTATTTTCATGGACAACGGTTATATTTCATTTGCTTTTTTTGTTGATTATGTTCCAGTTAAAGGTGAGATCATATGGTATTTGTCCATCACCACCTGGCTTATTTCACTTACCATAATGTTCTCTAGTTCCATCCATGCTGTTGTGAGGGGTAGAAGCTCTGTCTTCCACTCTGCTGCATATAATTTTGTTGTGTAAAAGTACCATACTTTTTGATATGTTCATATGCTCATGTGTGCTTAACTTGCTTCCAGCACTTGGCTATTGTAAATTGTGGTGCTATGAACATTGGGGTGCATAGGTTCTTTTGGATTGGTATTTCAGGGTTGTTAGGGTATAATCTCAGGAGTGGATTTGATGGATCAAAAGGCAGATCCATTTTTACTTTTCTGAGGAAATTCCATACTGTTTTCCCCAGGGCCTGCACCAGTATGCATTCCCAGCAGCAGTCCACTAGGGTCCTCTTTTCTCCACATCCTCTCCAACACTTGCTTGTTGATTTGTTTATTTTCGCCATTCTGATGGGTGTGAGATGGTCACTCTGTAGTTTTAATTTGCATCTCTCTGATGGCCAGTGATGCTCAGCATCTTTTCATGTGTCTCTGGGCCTACTGTATGTCCTCCCTGGACAAGTGTCTGTTCAACTCTTTTGCCCATTTTTTAATGGAGTTGTTTGTCTTCCTGGAGTGGAGTTGTGTGAGTTCTTTACATATTTGGAAGATCAAGCCCTTGTCTGAGGTGTCATTTGCATATGTTTGCCCATACAGTTGGCTCTCTTTTCATTTTAATCCTGTTTTCTTTAGCCATGCAGAAGCTTTTTAATTTGATAAGAACCCATTTGTTTGTTCTTTTCTTTATGTCCCTTGCTTTAAGGGACATTATCAGTGAGGATGTTGTTGTGTGGAATGTCTGAGATTTTCCTCCCAATATTTACCTCTAGGACTTTTATGGTGTTAAGACTTATATTTAAGTCTTTTAATCACCTTGAATTTATTTTTTTTATGGTGTAAGTTGGTGATTGAGTTTCATTTTTTGCATGCAGCTGTCCAGATCTCCCAACATCATTTGTTGAAAAGGCTACTTTTGCTCTATTTTATGCTGCTGCCCCCTTGTCAAATATTAATTGACCATGGAGACTCGGGTTTACTTCTGGGCTCTTTGTTCTGTCCAATTGGTCTGTGTGCCTCTTTTTGTGCCAGTAGCAGAGTGTTTTGATTACACTGGCCTTGATATACAGTTTGATGTCAGTTATTGTAATCCCTCCTATTTTGTTCTTCTTTCTAGAAATTGCTGCAGCTATTTGGGGTCGTTTATGGTTCCATATAAATTTCTGAAATGTTTGTTCTATACCCGTGAAATATGTCATGGGCACTTTAATAGGGATTGCATTGAATCTATAAATCACTTTGGGTAGTATGGACATTTTGATGATGTAAATTCTTCCAATCCATGAGCATGATACATGCTTTCATTTGTTTGTGTCTTCCTTAATTTCTTTCTTCAGTGTTGTATAGTTTTCCGAGTACAGGTCTTTTACCTCCTTGATTAGGTTTATTCCTAGGTACTTTATTTTCCTTGTTACTATATCAAATGGGATTTTTTCCTGATTTCTGTTTCCAATGTTTCATTGTTGGTATACAAAAATGCCTTTGATTTCTGAATATTGACTTTGTATCCCGCTGTTTTGCCAAATTTACTTATTAGGTCATATAATTTTTTGGTGGAGTCTATAGGATTTTCTATGTACACTATCATGTCACCTGCAAACAGTGACATTTTGTTTCCTCCTTTCAAATTTGGATGCTTTTTATTTCTTTACCTTGTCTGATTGCTGTGGCTAGGACTTCCAGTACTATGTTGAATAGGAATGGTGAAAGTGGGCATTTTTGTCTTGTTCCTGATTTTAGCAGGAAAACTCTAAGTATTTGTCCATTCAGAACGATGTTGGCTGTAGATCTGTCCGATATGGCCTTTATTATGTTGAGGAATGCTCCCTCTATCCCCACATTACTGAGTGTTTTTATCATAAATGGGTGATGTACTTTATCAAATGCATTTCTGCATCTATTGGTATGATCATGTGATTTTTGTCTTTCCTTTTGTTTATGTGGTGTATTACATTTATTGATTTGCAAATATTGTACCATCCTTGCATTCCTGGGATGAATCCCACTTGTTCATGTTGTATGATCTTTTTAATGTTTTGCTGGATGTGGTTGCCACTAGTTTGTTGGTGATTTTAGCATTTGTGTTCATCAGTGATATTGGACTGAAGTTTTCTTTCTTTGCTGTGCCTTTATCTGGTTTTGGGGTTAGGATTATGTTAGCTTCATAAAAAGAGTTTGGGAGTCTTCCATTCTCATGAAGTTTTGGAATAATCTGTGGAGGATGGGGTTATCTCTCGCTTAAATGCTTTGTAAAATTCTCCTGTGAAACCGTCTTGTCCAGAGCCTTTGTGTGTTGGAAACTTTTTACTTACTGTTTCAATCTGATCAGGTATTATTGGTCTGTTCGGACTTTCTGCTTCTTCTTTATTGACTTTTGGTAGATTATGCTTTTCCAAAAATTTGTACATTTCATTTTGGTTTTCAGATTTCTTGGCATATAGTTCTTCATAGTAATTTCTTACAATCCTTTGTATTTCTGTGGTTCCAGTTGTAATCTCTCCTCTTTCATTTCTGATTGTGTGTATTTGGGTCTTCTGTCTTTGTTTCTTCATGAGCCTGCTTAAAGGCTTGTCAATTTTGTTTATCCTTTTGAAGAACCAGCTCCTGGATTCATTGATCCTTAGAACTGTGCTTTTAGTCTCTATGTTGTTGAATTCTGCTCTGATATGCTTTATTTCCTTTTACTTGCTCTGCGCTGACTTTTATCTTCCCCCACTACTTGTAGATGTAGGGTTAGGTTGTTTATTTGAAGTGTTTCTATCTTTTTTAGGTAGACCTGTATTGCTATGAATTTCCCTATCAGGACTGCTTTTGCTGTGTCCCATAAGTTTCAGATTACTGTGAGTTCATTTTCATTTGTTTCCAGGAACTTTTTGGTTTCTTCCTTGATCTCATTCTTGACCCATTCATTGTTTAATAGCAGGCTATTCAATCTCCATGAGTTTGAGTGTTTGGGGTTTTTTTCCTTGAGGTTAGTTTCTAGTTTCAGTCCCTTGTGGTTGGAGAAAATCCTTGACATGATTTCATTTTTTTTTTTGAGTTTGCTGAGGCTTGCTTGTTTTGTGTCCTACCATGTGGTCTATCTTTGAAAATGTTTCATGTGCATTTCAAAGGAATGTGTATTTAGCTTCTTTGGGATGAAGGGCTCTGTGTATATCAGTTAAGTCCATTTCATCTTCGGCATTGCTGAATGGCATAATAACTTTGTTGATATTTTGTTTAGAAGATCTGTCCAGGTTTTAAAATCCCCTACTGTAATTGTGTTGCTGTCAATATCTTTTTTGAAGTCTTCCAAATTTTTTCTTTATGTATTTGGGTGTTCCTATGTTGGATGCATACATGTTTACTATACTTATGTCTTCTTGATGGATTCTTCCTTTGAGTACTATGAAGTGACCTTCTGGGTCTCTTTTTATGACTCTTTTTGAAGTCTATTTTGTCTGATATGATCATTGTTACCCTGGCCTTTTTTTTTCCCTGTCCTTTTGCTTGCAATATTTGTTTCCAGCCCTTCACTTTCAGTCTGTATAGGTCTTTTGTTCTGAGGTGAGTCTCCCATAGGTACCATATGTGTGGGGCATATTTTCTTATCCATTCTTCTATTCTGTGTCTTTTGATTGGGACATTTAACCCATTTACATTTATGTTCATTATTGATTGATAGGTACTTATTCATGGTCATTTTTTTGTACCTGTGTTCCTCTCTCTTTCACTGTTTTTCTTCCTGTTCGTAAAGCAAACCCTTTGGCATCTCCTGCAGAGCTGGTTTGCAGGAAGTTTATTCTTTGAGGCTTGTTTTGTCTGGGAAGCTCCTTTTTTTGCCTTCCACTTTAATTGAGAGATTTGCTGACTAAAGTAGCCTTGGTTGCAGGCCTCTGGTTATCATTACTTGGCATATTTCTTGCCATTCCCCTCTGCCTTGGAGTGTTTCCATTGAGAAGTCAGCTGCTAGAGTTATTGGGGCTCTTTTATATGTTACTTCCTGTTTTTCCCTTGCCTCCTTTAAGATTCTTTATCCTGGAATTTTGCCATTTTAGTTTTGATGTGTCTTGAAGTGGGTCTCTGTGGGTTCCTCTTGATTGGGACTCTCTGTTTTTCCTGGATTTGTGTGACTTTTTCTCTCATCAAATTAAGGAAGTTTTTCATCATTACTTTTTCAAAGAGGTTTCCTATCCCTTGCTCTCCTTCTTCTCCTCTGGGTATCCCTATTATACGAATATTACTATGTTTCATGTTGTCTTGCATTTCCCTTAACTCCTCTTCATACTTTCTGAGCCTCTTTTCCTTCTCTCACTCATTCTGGGTGTTTTTTCTACCTTGTCCTTTAGTTTGCTGATCTGATCCTCTGCTTCATTGAGCCTGCTTTTGATTCCCTCTACTGTGTTCTTCAGTTCAGAAATTATATCCTTCATTTCCTCTTGACCCTTGTTGATAGTTTCTATTTCCTTTTTCATGTTGGTATAGTTTGTAGTGAGTTCATTGTATTTCCCTGTAGTTTTTGGTAATTCTCTGTGAGTTCATTGAGCTTCCCTATAACCATTTCTTTGAACTCAATATTTGATAGCTGACTTGCTTCTATTTCATTTGGCATGCTGAGACATCCTCTTTTTATTTCCTTTGGGGATTGTGTCTTGTCTTCCCATTGTTTGTGAGAGTGTTTTGTTAGCCTCTGCTTCTTAAATTTATGTGGTCTGACTCCCTGGGTTTATTATGTGAACTTCTGCAGTAGAAGACCTTGAGATTCAGTGGTGCTGTCTCCTTGATGTCCTGATCTCACTGGTCTTGGGGTGTCATTTATGTTGGTTCTGTGTTTGTTTTGGGGTTTTCATTGTGTTTGGGGTTTTCTTTGGTGGGTCCTTCACAACAGCTGGTCAACTGAGGGTCACTCTGTCCACCACCTTTTGTATTTTGTTGTGCAGGTGTGGGCAGGTTGTGTTGAAGCTGGTTCTTCCATGTATACAAGATTTCAAGTATTCTCTCTTGCTCTTGTTCAGTTGTTTGTTCTGGGTAATTTCTCCACTATTTAGTTGTATTTCTAGATAGGCCCTGGGTTGAGTTAGTGTGGCTTCCACTCCCTCCTTCACCTTCTTCTGTTTTTATCTGTTGATGATTCCTTTGCTGGTGGTTTTCCTCTTCCTGTGTTCACAGCTTCCACCTTGCAAGTTCTGTGCAGTAGCAAAGTGAAATTTGTCTCACTGTCTCAGCTATTGGGATGTCCCCTCTCTGGGTCCAAGTCTGGTGTTTTCACAGTTTCAGGGTTTTTTGGTCTCACATCTGGTCTTTCAATGTCCTCTACAATTTTTGGTCTCTTATCTTCATATATGTTGGGGTACTGTTGGCTGTCCACTCTGTTCCTCCGTAGATTGGCTAGGTGTCTCTCTTGTGTGTAGGGGTAAGTGGAATCCACTTCCACATACCTTGCTGCCATCTTTAGTCTCTAGTCTGTATTTTCCTGAATTTCTTTCTTCAGTGTTGTATAGGTTTCTAAGTACAGGTGTTTTACCTCCTTAGTTAAATGTATTTCTAGGTACTTTATTTTTCTTGTTGCTATAATAAATGGGATTTTTTTTTTTTTTACTTTCTCCTTCTAGTATTTGATTTTTGGCATACAAAAATGCCATAAATTTCTAACTATTGACTTTGTATCCTGCTATTTTGACAAATTGACTTTTAGGTCAAGTAATTTTTTAGTGTAGACTATAGGGTTTTCTACATACACTGTCATGTCATCTGAAAATAATGATAGTTTTACTTCCTCCTTTCCAATTTGGAGGCCTTTCATTTCTTCTTTCTTGTCTGATCATTGTGGCTAGAAATTCCAGTAATGTGTCAAAGAAGAATGGTTAAAGTGGAAACCTTTGTATTGTTTCTAGTCTTAAGGGGAAAGCTTTAAGTTTTTGTTTGTTGAGTATGATGTTGGCTGTATATTTCTTGTATATATCCTTTAATAAACTGAGGTATGCTCCCTATGTTCCCACTTTGCTGATAGTTTTAATCATAAATGGGTGCTGGATTTTTTTTTAGAGACGGTAAGGGAGGGAGAAAGAGAGAGAGAGAAACATCAATGTGTGTTGGGAACCACCCTGCCTGGTATCAGAAGCTGTAACCCCCACCTAGGCTAAGGCTAAGAGAATGCCCTTGGAGCCGTAAGCCAGCAAGGAGACAAAAGCTTATCTCCCAGGCAGGAGTGCTGCTTCTGCTGCTTCATTCATAACTGAAACCCAAAGCTTGGTCGGTTACCCAAAGACAGGTAAGATTCCCCAAGGGGAGAACGTCCCAAGACAGGCACAATCACGTGGGAGGTCCCCAAAGGTAGCACTTTGGGGGGTACAGCAAAAGGGGGTGATGGACCCTTGCTCCTTGGCTTTGACATAGCCTGAGTCTTCATCATCTGGGAGAAAAATCTCCTTATCTCTTGGTTGCCTCACTTCCCTTGCTCCACCTAAGCCTGAAACAATGACAGGGTGGTGCAGCTCTGTGCTGAAAAGGGCGGATTCCCCGAGTGATCAGGACTAAGAAAGAACATGTAAATTCCTGTGAAACCTTCTTTGTTTAGAATGCTCTCAGTTGAATGAGAAGGGTCCAAGGAGGAAGTTAGTTTGTTCCTTAAAGTTTTACAGCTGTTTGACCCTGACTCAAAATAGGCCCTCAGGCTTCCTTGTTATCTATTGTTTGATCCTTACTTCCTAGCAACGAGTAATGAGCTTTTACCTGAATTCTTATGCAAACGAAAGCAATAAAAAGCCTCTTGGAGGGGGAACCAGGGAGGGTGGCCAAGTGGCGCCCTCCAGGAGAGAGGTTGGCCAAGGTGCTCCCCATGTGAGGAGTGGCCCTGCTGTTCCTATTCCCCCACAGGACCTGTTTGTCTCTGTGTATGTTTTTCTCACGTTTTGACGAGCCATCCGCAGCATTCTGTGATCACTGCTGGCCGGTGACCTACGCAACAAATGTGTGGTTGCCTCTCATGTGGCCCCCTCTGGGAACCTGGACCACACCCCAGGCATGTGCCCTGACTGGGAATTGAACCTGCGATGCTTTGGTTTGCAGCCCGCGCTCAATCTGCTCAGCTATGCCAGCCAGGGTGGTGCTGGATTTTATTAAATGCTTTTTCAGCATCTATTGATATGATCATGTGATTTTTGTCCTTCATTTTTCTATGTGTGGTATTATGTTTATTCATTTGTGAATATTGTACCATCCTTGCATCCCTGGGATCATGTGTATGATCTTTATAATGTATTTCTCAATCTGGATTGCCAAATATTTGTTGAGGATTTTAAAATCTATTTTCATTAGAAATGTTGGCCTGCAGTTTTCTCTTTTTGTTGTGTCTTTACCTGGTTTTGGAATTTGGATGATACTGGCCTCATAAAAAAGAATTTGGGAGTCTTCCCTCTCCATAGATTTTTTGGAATAGTTTGAGAAGATGAGAGTTATTTCATCCTTAAATGTTTGGTAGAATTCACTTATGAAAATGTCCAGTTCAGGGCTTCTGTGAGCCAGGAATTTTATTATTACTGCTTCAATTTCATTAGTACTTATTGGTCTATTCAGGATTTCTGTTTCTTATTGAATCAATTTTGGAAGATTGTATGTTTCCAGAAATTTGTCCATTTACAAACATTGTCAAATTTCTTGGCTTATAGTTGTTTGCAGTAATTTCTTACAATTCTTTGTAGCTGTTTTATTGATTGTATCTTCTCCTCTTTCATTTCTCATTTTATTCATTTGGGTCCTGTTTTTTTTTCCTGAAGATTCTGTTTAATTGTTCCCCTATTTTGTTTATCTTTTCAAAGAACCATCTCCATTTATTGGTCCTTTGGATTTTTTTTAACTTTTTAAAAATTGTTTTTCAAGTACAGTTGTATCCATTTTCCCTCCTGAACTACCCCCACTTCAGCCATCCCCACTCTTGATCCTACTGCCCTTTTCATTTTGTACATGTATCCTTTATAGATATGCTTGAAAACCCTTCCCCACTTCTCCCCATTATCCACTCCTGTTACAGGGTGCAGCCAAGGGGGGGGGGGCAAATAGGCATTTGAAATGGGGCCCAGAACTTAATGTGTCTAGGAGATTTTAAGATGTCTCCATCCCCCACCCCAGGGTGTGGGTTGGGGGAAGGGACAAATGGAGCAGGACGATTGAGAGCTGTTTTGCATAGCAACAGCCTTGCAGCTAACCTCTGGGTTGGTCATTTAACATATCTATAGCCTTTGGCTGGTTGCATAGATAGGTTAAGTAGCTGTGATCAGCTCTAAGCCAGGGGAATGGAAGTAACTTCCCCACCCAGATGTAACTGGGGAGGGCGGGTCCCCTGAGTTACAGCACCTGCGTGGGAGCTCAGAGAGGATTGGCTCCAGGACATGGGGCCACACCTGCCCAGACTCATGATGGCAGCCCAGTAAAGCTAGAAGGATACGAGTTCCGGCATGTGAAGCCGAGTGTGGGAGGAGTCGGAAATGGGGCTGCAGAGGAAGATTGGCCGCGGGGATTTAAAACCCAGATTTGGCGGCCATTGAGGAAGAGAACCATGCTGCTTTAGGAAGGAGAACCTTGAGCAGCCCTGGAGAGGAGAACCATGCTGCTTTAGGAGGTGAGCCATGCACAGCCCGGAGAAGAAGAGCCATGTGCAGCCATTGGGGGAGAGCCATGCGCAGCCCTGAGAAGAGAACCACGCGGCCTGGCAGAGTGGGGTCCCCCACAGCTTTAGAAGGGGGAACCACCACCTGGTTTTAGCAGAGATCCCGGTGACTCAGCAGAGGGTGCCAGGAACCCAGGGAGGTCTCCCAGTCGAGATGGAGTTCTAACTGGGAAGAACCAGAGGGCTGCCTAAGCCATGGACTTCTATTTCCTTTCCTGAGATACGGTACTCTGGACTGGGCAAAGGGGGAAGGAAGGAAGGACTGTGTGTTTGTGGGTGTTTTTAGGGACTTCGGGATTTTGGTAAAGACATTAGGTCACTACTTTAAGTTTGTATCGCATTAAATAAACATTTCCTTTCCTTTTCACAAATCTCTGGCATTGAGAGACATCTTTCCTAGGGCGGCAGACATAACGGACCCGGGGCCCTCTTTCAATAATAGTATATCATCCCAGGCCCCCCTTGTTGTGTTCTGTAACACTCCCACTTTCCCTCTGGCTGCTCTCAGTTTGTTCTTAATTTAAATGTCTCTGGTTATATTTTGCTTGCTTATTTTTTTGTTGTTGTTGATTAGGTTCCATAAAGGTAAGATCATATGGTATTTGTCCCTCACCGAGTCACTTATTTCACTTAGCATAATATTCTCCAGTTCCATACATGCTGTTGCAAAGGGTAGGAGCTCCTTCTTTCTTTCTGTTGCATAGAATTCCATTGTGTAAATGTCCCATAGTTTGTTGATCCATTCGTTTACTGATGGGGCCTTCGGTTGCTTCCAGCACTTGGCTATTGTAAATTGTACTCCTGTGAACATTGAAGTGTATAGGTTCTTTTGGATTGGTGTTTCAGGGTTCTTAGGATATAATCTCTGCAGTGGAATTGCTGGGCCAAAAGGCAGTTCCATTTTTAGTTTTCTGAGGATTGTTTTTTAGTCTCTATGTTATTTAATTCTGCCTTGCCCTTTATTATTTCCTTCCTTCCACCTCCTGTGGGCTTTATTGTTGTTCCTTTAGTTCTTCTAGATGTAGGGTTAGGGTTTTTGTTTTTTATTTGAAATGTTTCTATCTTTTTTAGGTAGGTCTGTATTGCTATGAGCTTCCCTCTCAGAACTTACTTTGCTGTGCCTGATAGGTTTTAGGTTTTGCATTCATTTTCATTTGTTTCCAGATGCTCTTTGATCTCTTCTTTGATATCCTTATTAACCTGTTCATTATTTAATAACATGTTATTCAGTCTGTATGTATTTGAATGTTTTTGAGATTTTTATTGAGGTTGGTTTCTAGTTTCAATCCATTGTGATGAGCACATGCTTGATATGATTTGAATTTTCTGGAATTTGTTAAGGCTTGTTTTGCACCCAGCCATATGGTCTATCTTTGAAAATGTTCCATTAGCATTTGAAAAGCATGCATATTTTGCCTCTTTGGGGTGAAAGATTCTTCATATATCAATTAAGTCCATTTGATCTAGAGAATCATTCAATGCCATAATATCCTTGTTGATTCTTTATTGGGAAGAGCTTTCCATTGTTGACAGTATGGTGTTAAAATCCCCTGTGATGACTGTGACGTTCTCAATATCTTTCTTGAAGTCCCCCAGGATGTTCTTTGTATATGTAGGTGCTATTATGTTAAGTGCATATATGTTTACAAGTGTTATATCCTCCTGTTGGTCTTCTCCCTTAAATATTATGCAGTGATCTTCTAGCCCCTTTTATGGCCTTTGTTTTGAAGTCTATTTTGTCTGATATAAGTATTGCTACCCCAGCTTTCTTTTTTTAAGGATTTTTATTTATTTCTAGAGAGAAGGGAAGAGAGGGAGAAAAACATCAATGTGTGGTTGCTTCTCACGTGACCCTCACTGGGGACCTGGGTGCAACCCAGGAATGTGTCCCAACTGGGAATGTGAGCCTCAAACTGGTGACCCCTTTGGTTCACAGGCCAATGCTCAATCCGCTGAGCTACACCAGCCGGGGCTATGCCAGCTTTCTTTTCATGTCAGTTTGCTTGGAATATTCTTTTCTATGCCTTCACATTCAACAGGTGTAGATCTTTTGTTTTAGTGACTCTATTAGACAACATAAATGAAGGTCATGTTTTCCTATCCATTCAGCTACCCTATGTCTTCTCATTGAAGCATTTAATCCATGTACATTTAAGGTTATTATTGATAAGTACTTATCCATTGCCATTTTTTCCATACCTGTGTTCGCTCCCCCTCCTCCTCCTTCTCTTTTTTATAGAAGTCCCTTTAGCATGGCTTGCAGTGCAGGCTTGGTGGAGATGTACTCTTTTATCTTTCTTTTTTCTGGGAAGCTATTTTGCATTCCATTTTCAATGAGAGTCTTGCTGAGTAGAGTAGTCTGGGTTACAGTTCCTTGCTTTTCATTACCTGGAATATTTCACGTCAATACCTTTGGGCTCATGGTGTTTCTGTTGAGAAATCAACTGATATCCTTATTGAAGCTCCCTAGTATGTTACTAGCTGATTCTCCCTTGGTGCTTTTAAGATTGTCTGTTTGTCTTTAAAATTTGTCATTTCAATTATGATGTGTCTTGGAGTCGGCTTCTTCGGGCTCATCTTGATTGGGACTCTATGCTTCCTGAAGTTGCATGGCTTTTATCCTCATCAAGTTAAGGAAGATTTTTGTCATTATTTTTTCAAACAGGTTTTCTATCCCTTGCTCCTTTTCTTCTTCTGATATTCCTATGATGTGAATGTTGTTATGTTTCATGTTGTCCTCAAGCTCCCTTAAACTATCCTTTTTGTTTTTCAGTCTTTTTCATTTTGTTGCTCTGACTGGATATTCCTTTCTACCTTGTATTCCAGCTCACCAATTTGGCCCTCTGCTTCATCTAGCCTGCTTGTCATTCCTTCTAGTGTATTTTTCATTTCAGATATTGTATTTTTCATTTCTTCCTGGTTCATATTCAGTTTCAATATACACTTTCATGCTGCTGTAACTCACACTAAGTTCCTTGTAGCTACCATAAAGTCCATTGTAGTTTTCACTGAGTTCCTTGAGCATCGTTATAACCATTCTTTTGAGTTCTGTGTCTAATACAATGCTTTTCTCAGTTTCATTTAGCTCTTTTTCTGGGCATTCCTCTTTTCTTTTCCATTTGTGGTTATTTGTCCCTCCATTTTAGGTGAATCTTTTCATTTGTTTCTGTGTCTCAGGATGCTCTGCTTTGCCTGCCTGTCTTAGTGGGGAGACATTCTGTGGTAGAAGTTTTGTGGGACTCAGTGATACAGCCTCTTTGATCTCCTGATCTGGATGCTCTAGTGTTGCCCTTTATTCTGTTTGTGTTGGCTCTTTTGTTGTACTTGGGCTTGGATTATTGATGGCCCATTCATTGGTGGTTTATCCCCTCCAGCTGGCTGACTGGTATCACAGCCCCGACCATGTCTTATATGTGGTTGTACAGGTGCTGGTTAACAAAGAAATACTACCCAGAGAACCAAACCCATGCCAGCAAAAGTATTCTCCTATCACATCAGCAATATCAACAGCAAATGAGCAATGATTTATATAGGTAAAGACAGATTAAGAATATTATAAGGTAGGGAAAAGGAATATGAAATGACTAAAGGAGAGAAAAAATATTTCGAGAAAGAAGAGGAAAGAGAAATAATAAGTGTAGGGAATAGAAACAAGGTAAAGAAAGGGAGAAAATAAAGTCCTGGCTGGCATAGCTCAGTGGATTGAGTGCGGGCTGCAGACCAAAGTGTCGCAGGTTCGATTCCCAGTCAGGGTACATACCTGGGTTGCAGGCCATGACCCCCAGCAACCACACATTGATGTTTCTCTCTCTCTATCTCTCTCCCTTCCCTCTCTAAAAATAAATAAGTAAAAAAAGAAAACAAAACTGTGAATTTAAAAAAAATGATCAATAAAAAATAAAAAAGAAAGGGAGAAAATGAAATTTAAAATATAAGCAAAACAGGGAAGAGTGATGGAAAAATGGAGTAAGAAAAGGGAAGAGTATACTATGAGGTTTGAAATAAAATGTTAAAAGTAGTAAACCAAAGGAAACAAAATTGCAGAAAAACCACAGCAGAGTCAATAACAATGACAGCAGAGAAAAGATTAATAAAGGTGAAAAGAGAATAAGAATATGAAAGAGAAAAGGGAATTTAAGATGTCTACACTAAAGAAAAATGATTTTGAGATGATGGAGGGAGGAGAAATAATAAGAGTAAGGAATAGAATCCAGTCTAAGAAAGGGAAAAATAAAATTCCAAACTCAAATAAGCAAGAGCAGGAAGAATGCCAAATGGAGTAAGATGGGGGAGAATAACTTATGAGACTGGAAATTTTTTAAAAATGGACAAAGAGGAATATAGTTGAACAAGAACAGAAACAACCATAATATCCATGCTAAACAAGCCACTATTTATAAAGGTGGAAAGAAAATACAAATACTATAAGAAGGAGAAAAAGAATGTGAGATGAATAAAGTAAAAGAATGGTTTTGAAAGGATAGAGAGAGGAGAAATAGTAAGGATAAGAAACAGGAACAAGGTATAGTGTGGGGGAAAATAAAATTTACAATGAAAATAAGAAAGGGCAGGCAAAAGGCAAAATGGTGTAAGACAAAGGGAAGGTACAATCTGAGATTTTAAATAAAAATAAAATAAAAAGTAATATAAAATCTAAACAAAAAGAATAAAAATAAAAGACAAAGAATAGTGAATTAGTTGGAAGACAGTTAAAGGAAAAGAAAAAATATTAAAAGACTATGTGAAAGAAAGACAAACTAACACAAATTCTGAAGAAGAGTGAGGTGGAATTAGTCTCAGTAGAGTTTAGTGTTTGCCTTCTGTCTTCTCTTTATGGATCTGCCTCTGGCTTTTTATCAGCTCAGGGTTCCAAGGTGGGTTGTCCAACTTCTGGCATCACAGCCTATATCACCATCACCTGCCTATAGAGGAGGCTTCTGTTGCAATCAAGCAGGTGGGACCCTTGTGTCTCCCCTGGGAGGCCCTGTTCAGTCTTCTGGTAAAATTGTGGGTGTGTCCCCCATGCCCTTGCACCACCCACCTGCCATGCCCCATTAATGTACAGTTTCTGATGAATTAGCTGTCTGTTTCAAGAGAGGGGCCAATCTGTGTAAGAGGGTCAGCTCTTTCTTGCTTGGTGCTGATGGCAGCTCTATATGAGAGCTGAGGCTGGGCAAGGCCCTGATTCCCCCTTGCTGCACTGATTTATGGTCTCCCTGTTTTGCTGGCCTTAGTGGAATGGGGCCCTAAAAACAAGTGTGTTTTGTCTCCCTGAAAGAAGTTCAAAATGTGTCCTTTAGGCATTTCTCTTTTTGTCTTTCTTTTGTGGATATGCACCCTGGGGGGGTTCCTGAGCCTGACCTGCCTATTTTGCAGATATTCCCTGCTCCTGCAGAAGGTAGGGGCTGGGTATTTCCTTCTTTTCCCACAGGTCCAATCTTTTCTGGGGAAGGGGGCTCTGTCTGGCTGTAAATAATCTCAGATGCTCAACTCCTACCCATCCAATTCCCAGCCCACTGCCCTCACAGCAGACACAGTCCCAGACTCTCTACTCTGCACAGCCTACAACCTGCCAGCTGCACCAGGCTGGGGCTGAAAATATCCCCTCACTGTGCACCTTGCTGATCAATCTTCCCAGCTGCACTCAGTGGAAGCAAACCGTGCCCTCAATCTTTTCCCTTGTTGGCAGGACAGCTGTGCATGAGGGCCCTGCCCAGCACACCTCAGCTCCCCTTTTAAAACTAATACAAAACTAATTCAAAATAACTAATACAAACTTCCACTGCAGCACTGAGTCACTGTTCAGCTATCTGTACATACCACCTCTCCAAAAAGCCAAAAGTCTTTCACAGTCATGGCTGGCCATGGCCTGTCTCCTCCACCTGACCCAGGTGCAGATAGAATCTCTCTCTCTCTCTCTCTCTCTCTCTCTCTCTCTCTCTCTCTCTCTCTCTCTCTCTCTCTCTCTCTCTCCCCACCCACTCCCAGTTGGCATTTGCCACTGCAGCTATGGGTGTGCTGCTCGCTATGTGTTTGTGTAACCTGGATCTCCTAGACTTTCTGTATCCAAGTCACTCCTGGCTCAGGTCTGGGGGTTCTCTGCCCTGGGAGGGCAGTAGCTGCAGAGCTGTGATCTCTGACCACACTTTCTGTGGCTACAGGTGCCAGGCATATGATATTTCTCCTTCGACCTATAAAATCTCATTACCACCCACTGTGAAGCACCTTCTGTACCCCTTGGCTTCTAAACTTCGTATCAGCTAAGATTGCATTGAATGTTCAGTTTATTTTTTGGAAGATAAGCTATGTATCTGAGTTGGGAGCAAGTGCAAGTGCACTAAGCTTCCAACTGCTTGGTTGCCATCTTCTCTCCCTTCAATCACACTTTACTTTCAATATTATTTTGTGTTAGTTTCAAGTGTACAGCATAGTGGTTAGACAATCATACACTTTACAAAGTGTTCCCCCCTGTATTTCTAGTACCCACGTGGCACCATACATAGTTAGCATAACATTCTTGACTATATTCCCTATGCTGTTGTACACCCCTGTGACCATCTTGTAACATCAATTTATACTTCTTAATCCCTTCACCTCTTTCACCCAGCCCCCCAAACCCCCTCCCCTCTGGCAAACACCAGTCTGCTCTTTGTGTCTGTGAGTCAGTATCAATTAATTAGTTAATTTGTTTTGTTCTTTAGACTATACATCTAAGTGAAATCATATGGTGCCATCCATGCTACTGCAAATGGTAAGATTTCATTCCTTTTTTATGGTTGACATATATACACACACACACACACACACATAGATTAATAATTATATTGTGTATAATAAGTTATATATATATATATATATATATATATCACTAATTTTTATCAACTCATCTATTGATGGGCATTTGGGTTGCTCCCATATCTTAGCTATTATACATAACACTGCAAAGAACACAGGTGCACACATCTTTCGAAATAGTGTTTTGAGTTTTTTCAATTAAATACCCAGAACTGAAATTACTGAGTCATAAGGCAGTCCCATTACTGATATTTTGAAAAATCTCCATACCGTTCCCCATTGTGGCTACACCAACCTGTATTCTCACCAACAATGCCAAAGTTTCCCCTT
This sequence comes from Phyllostomus discolor, assembly GCF_004126475.2. Taxonomy (NCBI): domain Eukaryota; kingdom Metazoa; phylum Chordata; class Mammalia; order Chiroptera; family Phyllostomidae; genus Phyllostomus; species Phyllostomus discolor. Next base: position 51,645,298 of record NC_050198.1, read on the forward strand.
TTTTTACATCTTCTCCAACACTTGGTCCTTGAGAATTTATTGATAATACCCATTCTGACAGATGTGAGGTGATATATCATTGTGGTTTAAATTTGCATTTCTCTGATGACTAGTTAAATATCTTTTCATACATCTATTGGCCATCTGTATGTCCTCTTTGGAGACTGTCTATTCAGATCCTCTGCCCATTTTTTAATTTGATTGTTTTCTTGTAGTTGAGTAGTATGAGCTATTTATAAATTTTGGATGTTAACCCCTTATCAGATGTATCATTGGTATTTTCTCCCTTTCAGTGGGTTGTCTCATTTTGTTGATGGTTTCCTCTGCTGTGAAAATTATTTTTAGTTTGATGTAGTCCCATGTTTATTTTTTCTTTTGTTTACCATGCTTGAGAAGATTTATCAGAGAAAATATTGCTAAGAGAAATGTCCAAGACTTTACTGCCTATGTATACCTACAGGAATTATATGGTTTTGAGTCTTACATTTAAATCTTTATTCCATTTTGACTTTATTCTTGTATATAGTTTAAGAGGGTAGTCTAATTGTTTATTTTGAATGTATCTGTCTAATTTCACACCATTTATTGAATAGACTGTCTTTACCCCATTGTATATTGTTGTCTCCTATTAACTGACCATATATGTCTGTGTTTATTTCTGTGCTCTCTATTCCATTCCACTGATCTTTGTGTCTGCTCTTATGCCAGCACCATGATGTTTTGAATTCTATAGCCTAGAGTATAATTGATACCAGGTTGCATTATACCTCCAACTTTATTCGTCTTTCTCAATATTGTTGTGGCTATTTGGGGTCTTTTGTAGTTCCATATAAGTTTTTGGATTATTTGTTCTGGTTCTGTGAAATACACCACAGACATTTTGATAGGAAGTGCACTGGATCCATAGATTGCTTTAGGTAGTATGGACATTTCAATATAGTCAATTCTTCCTATGCATGAACACAGTATATGCTAACACTTATTTGTACCTTCTTCCATGTCTTCAGTGTCTTATAATTTTTTGAGTAATGGTCTTTTAAATCCTTTGTTAAATTTATTACTATGTACTTCATTTTTTGATGCAATTGTAAATGGGATTGATATCTTAGTTTTTTTTTCTTTCTGATAGTTCATTTTTGGTGTATGAAAATGCAATTAATTGCTAGACATTCATTTTGTATCCTGCTACATTAGTGAATTTATTTATCAGTTTTAGTAGTTTTGGCAGAATCTTTAAGGTTCTCTATGTACAGTAACATTTCATCTACAAATAATGATGATTTTACGTCTTCTTTTCCAATTTGGATGCTTTTTATTTCTTCTTGTCTGATCACTGTGGCTAAGACTTCCACTACTATGTTGAATAAAAGTGGTGTAAGTAGACACCCTTGTCTTGTTTAAATCTTAAGGAGAACACTTTTAGTTTTCCCTATTGAATATGATGAAAGCTGTGGGTTTGTCTTATACAGCCTTTATTATATTGATATACATTTCCTCTATTCCCACTTAGATGAGTTTTTATCAAAAATGGGTGCTGGATCTTTCAAATGCTTTTTCTGCATCTATGATATGATCATATTATTTTTCTTTCATTTTGTTTATGTGATATATTATATTAATTGATTTGCAGATTTTGTATCAACCTGGCATCCTAGGAATAAATCTCACATATTCATGGTGTATGATCTTCTTAATGTGTTGCTGGATTTGGTCTACTAATAACAAATTAAATTCTTCCAGTGAAAGCTAGGGAGAGATTTCCACTGGTTAGGTGAGTTCATAAATAAAATTCTAAAATTTGGGACTCACATTTAAATCTTTTTAAATTCATTTATGTATCCAACAAATATTTATTGTGCATCTACTATGCCAGGTACTCTTCTAGGCCCTTGAGATACAGGTGAACAACACACAAAGTTACTGCTTCAATAGAAGTTATTGAACCCCAATATTATTGAACCCCAATATTGAACCCCACTCTTATTTTTTCCCCAATAAGAGTGGAATCCTTTTCCATAGTCTACATTCAAAGTCTCTTTCAAAAGACAATGGCCCACTCTGACCACCTAAACCCACACCTCTCTTTCTGCTCAAGCCCGAAGCCCAAGGCCCAGGTTTGGTTTCCACAGCAGCTGAGAGCCTTGTCCTCTGAGTTTCCAATTTTTAGCTTTCTCCCTTTCCTACCCCTGCCACCAGGTTTGCCTTGTAGGGTCTACATCCACAGACACAGGACAAATAAGCTCTTCAATTGAAACAAAGGCCTCATTGTCATGTCCTCATTAAGGAACCTATTATATACTTTCCACATAAGCTCTGACACTAGCTGGTGCCAATCTGCCAAGGGAAGCAGAACAATCAGTCTCTGATAAGCTCTTGGCTGCCATAAGGGGTTTAGGATGAAGCCCAGCATGGAGGATAAGACCTTGCTTACTGGCAAAAGGAGAAGGTAGAATAATAGTCTGAGATTATTGCCAACAGCTCCTCCTGAGCTGAGAGCTAGGGCTAGAAGTCTAAGGACCTCATCCCAGCTCTGCTGCTAATTCAGATAAGCTCTTTCATTTTGCCAAGCCACACATTGGCAGTGAATGAAATTATAATAGTGCTTCAACTGACAATAATTAGCCAGATTAATAAAATGCTTTATGTGCCTTGGTGAGATTGTTGCTGTTGTTGCTGCTAACTGCATTGTTTCTGGTGTTTAAGGAGTCAAAATGTGTATTTGTATTGGGAAAGCAAAATAGTGGTAGTGATTTTACAGCCAGGCTTTTTCCGCAATAGTTCTGTCATTCCAAGACATTCCACTCTTTTTACTTTGAGCCCCTGTGAGTAATGAGAAGCATATCTGATGAGGCTGATGTCAAGGAGGATACAATATGTCTTCATAGCCCGTGCTTAGGGCCCCTTCCCTAGGAAAGAATACACAGGATTTCCAAGAGAGGAGGAGAGTGAACTATGGAGAAAAAGCTGGGGAAATCAGAGATTCTTATAATCCACACTTTCTAGTTGTACTTTCTGGAAGCTACAAGATGTGATAAACAGATCCTTTTAAGTAAGGATTTTCTCTATACTTCCATTGCTTTGTATCCCTCAAGGATACCACTTCCATTACTTTAAACTCTCATCTTTATGCTTATGATATCCTCAGCTTCTATCGCTTCCTCGGTCCTTCCTATAGAACACTTAGACCCACACTGAAAGTCTCTGTGTGAAATCTCAGGGGATGAGTAAAAACCAGTATGTTCCAAACCAAAATTTTTACCCTCCCTTCCTCCCACCAGCAATTCTTCTTCCAAAGTTACTGCTTTGTTTTAGTAGTAAGAACTTATGGAATCACCATTTTTCTCTTCCTTCTACTCCTGCAACTTCTAGATAGCAATTTCTATTGATACAGTCCTTCACTTATTTTTTTAAAAATTATCAATGGGTGGATAGTTACTTACTGCTTAATTGATTTGTGGTCCCAGTTTTGGTACTCTATAACAGAAATAGTTACATAGGAAGAATTTTTAAGTGTTTCCAGTATTAAATATCATTAGATAAAATCTGAGTGGGTTTGGCCTAACATTGGTTTTTTTTTTTCCACTTTGCTTCTTACCACTACCAATTTAATTAAAAGTTCATTTGCCTGTTGTCTGTGTTACTGTAGTCACCACTCTGCTGCCAACTAATTTATTCAATATTCATTCAATGAATATTTACTGTGTCTACTACATGCCAGATGGTGTTCCAGACATGGGAAATATAAGGACAAATGGGACAGAAAAGGTTGCTGTTCTTATACTGTTAATACGCCATTTGGAGAGTAGAGTGATCAAACACTTACCTAATAACATAATTTGATAGATATAAATACTATGAAGAAAATAAAACATGGTGGTATATTGGAAAGTGATGGCAAGGAATCAAGGCTACTTTAGGTTGTCAAGACAAGGCTTTCTGAGGAGGTGACATTTAAGTTGAGATCTGAATGACAAGAAGAAGCCTGTGACATGTAAAGAATTAGGGGAACAACACAAGATGAGAAAAGAGGTGGTTCAGAATCCTAACTAGCTTGTTTGCAGAATAGAAAAGACAGTGAGACTGAAAAATAGTGAGCAAGAGGGAGTGTGGAACAAGATGAGGCTGAAGAAACACATAGGGGCCAGATCCTATAGGATCCTTGTAGGTCATAGGAAGGGAGTTGGATTTTTTCAGTAATTACAATGGGAAACTTTTAGATGGTTTCCAGCAGATGAGTGGCATGATCTAACCTACAGTCTGAAAAGTTAATTTTGGAGGATCTGTGGAGAATTAATTAGAATACACACACACACACACACACACAAATAGAAGTGGGAAGACCAATTAGAAGACTATTCTAGTAGGCTAGGCAAGAGATAGCTTAGACCAAGATGAGAGCAGTAGTGATAGAATGGATATATATATATATATTTTTTAAATGTGTTAAAGGTAAAGCCAATAGGATTTGTTGATAAACAGATGAATAGAACATACTGAGTGAGAGAAAATAAGATCAGGAATGAGGCTTAAGTTTTGGTCTTGGGAAAATAGTGCCATTTACTTAGAAGGGGAAGCTGGAGGTAGGAACAATTTGGTGTTGGAGTAGGAGGTGCATGGATCAAGAGGGTTTGGGGGGCCATGAGAAAAGTTTGAGATGCTATTAAGCCTCTAAGTAGATACTTAAGTTGATAGTAGGATATATGAATCTAAAAATCAATCAAAAACTATGAGCTAAAGATATAAATGTGAGTACCATCAGTATGTTTCAAACTAAAAAAACAACTGGATAAAATTATTTTAAGAGAAAATATTGATAGAGAGGCCCTAGAGCTGAGAAATCATGTGTCCCAACAGTTAGAAATGAGGTAGAGAATAAATAGTTAGCAAGGGAGACTGAAGCAGAATGATTAGAGAGATATGAGGAAAACTAGAGAGGTGTAAAAATCCAGAAAAAAGAGTGTTGCAGAAACAAGATGGAGAAATGACCTTTGAATGTGATTCTGTGGAGGTCATTGGTTACCCTGACATGAATATTGCCCATAACATACCTAGGAGTAGAAGACTGACTAGAGCAAGTTGACAAATTGAGAAGAGAATCAAAAAGGAGGAAGTAGAAACAAGAGTATAGACACCTTTTTCCTCACTAGGAGTTTCATTATTAGGGCAGCAGGGGAATGGTGAGGACCCTAGAAGGGAGTATGGAGTCAAAGGGAGTTATCATTTGTCAGCTGTTTTTTTCTTTTAAAGTGATGACACACTGAATATTTTTCAGAAGTAGAGCTCTCAGTATTTTGTTAAGACTTTACTTATTTATATTTAGAAAGTGGGGAACAGAGGGAGAAAGAGTGGGAGAGAAACATCGATGTGAGAAACAAATATCAATCAGTTGTGTCCCGTATATGCCTCAACCAGGGACCAAACTCACAACTCAGGCATGATGTGCTGACAGGGAATTGAACCAGTGACCTTTTGCTTTGTGGAAAGATGCACAACCAACTGAGCCACACTGGTCAGGGCTCACTTTTTTTAAAGCAGCACACTACCATTATATATCTGTGGAGAAAGATTGATGATGCAGAAGAGATCAATGCCGTTACAAGACAGAAGTCCTTGAGATGGTCAGAGGTGATGGCATTTACTGTATACTGCTATCAGAGAGCCTTCCAAAAGGGCATTTTTACTAATGCAATTACTCTACTCAAAAATTCCCATGGCTCTCTACTGCCCATTATATAAACTCAACTTTCTAGACCGGCATTTAAGCCCAGGCCAAAACAAACTTTCCAGCCTTGTTATCCCTCAGCAATTTCCCTGCATATCTTATCTGAAACCCAACACAAGTTACTCACTGGTACCTTCATAATCTGCACGTTCTCATCTCCAGGGCTTTACTGGTGCCCTTTGCTCTAAGTTCTGCCTCAAGTCTCAGTGCCATTCCTGATGCCCCAGCAAGAAATGATACTTCCCTTCCCTAGTGCCTACAACAATTTATAATTCTTTTTTGTGGTATTTTTACTTATTTTTTATTGTATTTGTTTCCATTTAGTCCCCTTATACCTTGTCCCCCACTATCACCACACTGTTGTTCATGTCCATGAGTCCTTTATAATTCTTAAGGTCCAAACAAAAGCAACTATTAGGTTTTTATAGTTCCATTTTATAAAGGATATGTGTATGTTCTCATTTAGCCTGATAATTAACACTGTCCTGTCTTACCAAGTGTTGAGTTTGAATATGTATCATACCTCTTCCACTAAAAGATCAACTTTCTGAGGTCAGGGTTTAGACCTTAGTCCTATGCGTATCTCACAAATGACACAAAATAGGCGTTTACTAAATTTTTTTTTAATGATTGATTATATTTTTTGAAAGAAACTTTTATTACTTATGTCATTACAGTTGTTTTAGAGTGATGAAATGATGTTGAATATTCCTCTATACCCAGGTATATCTCACTTAATGCAGTAAATATGTTTCTGAAAGTTAAAAATCATCCCAATTTATATAAATGAATCCTTTACAGCACAGGTGGCAAACACAAGGCCCATTGCCCAAATATGGGCCTTCACTTTGTTTTATCTGGCCTGGCACTTTGTTTCTACCCAGCGGCAGTACCAGGCTCCTTGCCCCTAGTTAAGGAGTAGTTATATTTATACAATCCTAAGATTACATTGGGCCCTTTGAAGGCAACTGCAAGGCTGATGTAGCGGGCAGTGAAAATGAGTTTGACACCCCTGCTTTACAGCACTCATCTCAGAGGCTGTCAGTTTTAAGAAGCCTTGTTTCTCATCCACAAGGGAGTATTGCGCTCCCACCCCTTATATGGCCAGGTGTCAAGGCATATGTGTTCTAGGGCAGAGTTATGTGTTATGTATTAGCATGTCAAAAGCTATATACAAAGTATACAGAATTGCAGCATTACTCAAATTCTGTTGCACTAAGGATTATTAACACCAGGAGAGTACATATGGGAAAGACAGGGAAATAGAATATCCATTGTATCTAATGTTTGTAACAATAAATAGTACTTACACAGTACTTATTATGTGCCAGTACCATTCTGAATGTTTTTCATATATTAATATTATCTCATTTTTTCCTTACAAAACCCCTGTGAACAAGTACTATCCATATCCTCAGTTACAGATGTGGAAACTAAGGCACACGGAAGTTAAATGTCTTGCCTAAGTCACACAGGTGGGAAGCTGCTGTGCTGAAATTTGTAATCCCTTACCCCACCTGTACTCTGGTTCTATATTGCCTCACATGGTATTATAGAATATTTTATACTTTTCTAAGCCTCCTAATTTATATCACTGTGTCCTTAACAATGATGTACAGTAAGCTGAGCAAAGACTATGTGGCCATTTTACAGAGGGATAAACTGAAACCCAGTGAAATGAAGTGGTTCATTTCAAGTCATATACTTGTTTGATCATAAGTTTTTTACTCTTCTCAGAGTAATCCCTCCTGTACACAGTCCCACTTCAACTACTGCAGGGAAAACAATTTAGCCTCCCACTCTTTACGGTTGAGCCATTTAGACCCTTCCTTCTGTTGACAGCGAATAGTTTATGCATATAAAGCACCCAGAATGGTACCTAGCAGATAGTAAACACTCAGCAAATGATAGTACCCTTCTTGCCTTTCTCTTTCTCAGCTCTCATACAGCTGTCTCTGCCCACCATCAGTCAAGGCTCTTTTCTGGCCCCCAATTGATCAAATCACCCAGGGTGGCCCTTGGTAACCATAAGAGATAAGGTTACCACATGAAACTTAGGTTGATAAATGAGAAGGCTCAGTTACTTCAGCTTAGTTGCATGACAATGGCAAAAAACAAAAGCTCAGAAACAGGGTCAAATACAGGTGACCAGTGCTGAAAAGTTTTTGTTCAATGAAGTCCCAGACCAACATTACCAATGTAACTGAGAATCACCCACTCTCCCCACACCCTAGCCCAGCTCTGGCCCATAAAAACAGCAGGTGGGATAGAGTGAATTTGATCATGGAGTCAGTTGCCTAGAATCTTGAGACCATAACATCCTAGGGAAAAATAAATCTTGCTCATCTCAATGGAGACTATATAGCTGGAGGTGTGTGACTAGGCATGATGTCTGGCATGGCATGTGGCCTTTACTTAACAGAATGGATTCAACGTCTACTTAGTAAATCCAACTTTCCAATTATCTTCCTTCTCATTATCTTGAGAAAACATCAGCCATTGAATGCAATCATGTCACATCTAGGGGAATGATTAGTGGTCTCTTATGTAAATAAAAAAAGTATCTACATGCTCAATTATCCACAATTCAAATATCAACAGAAATACTGTGCTCCAAATGTCATAAAATATAACTTGAAAATAAAAATATAACAATCCTCACAACCTGGCACTACCTGCCCATAACGTACTAGAAAGTGTTAGCAGTGTGGTTCTGCATTTCACTAGTGTCAAACTACCTTAACGCTTTCAAGTTGACATGCAAGGTAATTTTATATACGTTTTGGACATTTTTTTTTTCATGCTTGCCCTTTTTGGCCTCTTTCCAGACACTTGTGTCTGATTTACATGCAACATCTGCTGAGGATCCTTGGGAAGAACTAACAGTGTCTAAACTCAAAGATGGAAGTCAATTTTACTGAGTAGGAGAGAAGTGGAAAGGTGTGGGGAGGTCTATGGCTGGGGCATCTGTCCACTGGCCCTTCCTTGCAAAGGCTGTGTAGACCACTGTAAGTTTTCATGTCATGTGTCACAGCCTGAATCCTCTATCTCTCAGACATTTCTGAGTCTCCTATGCTAATCTCCACTCCCATCCTAAAAAAAAAAAAAAAAAAGCACAATCTCAATGTCTCAGCTTAGGTGAGAAATGCCAAAAGGGCAGATTTCCTTGGAGTTGTTTTTACTACTAACCTGCTTAAACACATTCCAAGATAAATTCTGTTAGTCACAGGTGACAACACAGATGGAGAAATGAACACATGTGTAAAAGCACTCCAGAACTCTGGAATATATGTTTTCCAGAATTGCACCTAAGGGACTGCTACTGCAGGGTGAGAGGTAATAGTAAATGCAGGGAGAAGAAGCCTTGTTCACCAGCAGCAGCAGTCATGCCACCACAGTAGCCAAGTGGTACTCACATATTTGCCAGTGATTTCAGACCCCACTGCCATACTTATTTCCATATTTCCAAAGCAACATCCATGGTGTGACCAGAGTAATTGAAACAGAAACCAAAGGAAAGGGCCAGGAACCTTGACACCACTGCTTTGGAAAATTTTGTGACCCTTTTTCTAGTGGTTTCTATACAAAGCATAGTAGTAAAACTCCAAATAAAAAAAAAGCACATCTTGCTCTTGGGGAATGTTGCTATTGGTAGCCATTGGAGGAAGGTACAATAGATAGAATAGCAACTGCAACTTAGGGCCGTCCTCCCAGCATTTGGCAAGAGAAGGAGTAGTGCTTTTGGAATAACACTCAATTGTTTGGCCCTGGCCAGGTGGCTCAGTTGTTTAGAACATCATCCCATACACCAAAGGGTTGTGGGTTTGACCTCCAATCAGGGACCATACCTAGGCTGCAGGCTCAATCCCTAGTTGGGGTACATGCAGGAGGCAACCAATAGGTTTTTCTTTCTCACATCGATGTTTCTGTCTCTATCCTTTCTCTCTAAAATCAAGAAAACATGCCCTCAGGTGAAGATTAAAACATTATTTTAAAAAACACTCCATTGCTTGGTAATGTGATGGTGGTACAGGACACAGTGCAAGGGATACATGGCTGAAGCCCAGGTCCTCCTTCAAGCCCCATTATTAATTCACTGCATGGCTCTGGGCAAGTAAGTTCAAGAAGTTTCTTTATTCAATAAAGAATTAACCAGGTAGTGAGTATTATAGGCCAAAACTGAAATGATTATGAGAACCTAGAGATTTGAATGAGAATGGAGGTAGCTTCTTTTGTTCAAGGCCATTTTCAATGCCAGCAAATTGTAACTTCCCTGTTGAAAGCTTTGTGAGTCAAAGGGAATAGAAACCAAAAACCAGAGCCCAAAGAAGGTGAAAATGGGCATAGGCACAGTCAGGAGCCCAGGCAGGGCCTGAGCAAGGGCAAACACAGGATGAAATAAAAACTACTACAGATATGACAAATTGGTTGTTTGGATACTTGGCCATTCAGTGATCTGCTGTCCACAGGATTTATTTTATAGAACTGGCTTTTAGTATATTAATCTATAACCATTTGATATGTATTTGCTACATGTGGATTTCCCATTTCTTGTTCCAAGGACTTAGGGAGCAGCACAAGGTAATGGGAATGGCTAATAGGACTGGCTTCATGGGTATGCAAACTATAAAGTTGTCAGGGCTCCACACTGAGAAGAAACCCATGTGTAGTTTAAGGCTCTGTCTTCAAATTCTTATTGTTTTCAACCAGAGACCTCACATTTCTATATTTTATTGGGTCCTGCAAATTATATAGCTGATCCTGAGAGCTAGAGTGTTAAGTGAGTATCAGCAGATGGCAAAGATAAGACCAATGGCCACTCACTGAGTTTTGCCAACCTAATGGCTCATGAAGGCTCCCAGCCAAAGGCTAAATGAGTGCCACAGGGGTGCCATACACATCTTGAGATGTGTTGAGTGGAAGTGGTGACTGAGATACCAGGGCATCCATCAGGAAGTATTTGAGGGCTATTTTAGTAACACCACACATCTAGGTAGCACTCACTATATACCAGGTACCGGGTGAGCTCTTTGTACATATTGTCAAATGAATTCCTATTTGTGAGTGGGGTACTATACCAAGTACTGTGGGAAAACCAGAAATTCTATTTTACATCCTTTTCAGGGAGGAGCTTATTCTCTAGTTAGATAGAGACACATAAGCAGCACAGGCTTTGGGCAGCAGAAAAGTGGCAGGATATATGGATGTTGGGGGAAGCTGACCTTGTTTCAAAGACAGGAGTATGGAATGAGGTAAATGGTTCTGGAGCTTCCACTCTCTATAAGGCCATCTGGGCAAATTGTGCCTCAAATAGTCTCCCAGGACTGGCCCTAAAGAATACCACCCAAGAGGGCAAAGTGAGAGCATCTCTCTACCCCTCACCCTCTCTCCTCCTCATCCCTTTCCAGCATAAGTCTATCTCTATCCCAGCTCTTGCTTTAGTCCTATACACACACTAATAAGTGCCCAAGTGTTGCCATGGAAACCACCACTTCATCTTTGTCATGTAGTGTTCTGCAGCTGCAAGGTTTCCAGCTCTGGGAAGCTTTTTGCAAATATTTGAGGAAAGTGGCAAATGCATCAGCCAGCAGTACATGTAGCTCTGACCTGTGAGGTGGGAGGCTGGAAGGGGCTATATCATAGTACAAGGTCCACTGGGGAATCCACTCAGTTGTGGGGTCACAGGAAAACAATTACCTTTTATTTATTTTTTTAATTTTTATTTAATCTTTATTGTATTTTTATTATCAATTTAATCCCCTTATGCCCCTCCACCTGGCCATCACTACATTGTTGTCCGTGTCCATGAGTCCTTTTCCTTTTTGCTCAATCCCTCTAACTCCCACCCTGTCTACACTTAGCTGTCAGCCTGCTCTCTATGTTTGAGTTGTTCGTTCATTAAATTGCACATATGAGTGAAATCATATTGTATTTGTCTTTCTCTGACTGGCTTATTATACTTAACATAATGTTCTCCAGGTTCATCCATACAGTTGCAAAGGGTAAAACTTTTTTCTTTTTTTATGGCTGAGTAGTATTCTATTGTGTAAATGTCCCATAGTTGTTTTATCCATTCATATATTGATGGACACTTGGGCTGCTTCCATATCTTGGTGATTGCAAATAATGCTTCAATGAACATAGGGGTGATTATGTTCTTTCAAATTAGTCTTTTGGGTTCCTTTGGATACATTCCCAGAAGTGGGATCACTGGGTCAAAAGGCAGTTCCATTTTTAATTTTTGAGGTACATCCATACTGTTTTCCACAGTAGCTACACAAGTCTTCATTCCCACCAACAGTGCAAAAGGATTCCACTTTCTCCACATCCTCACCGACATTTGTTGTTTGATTTATTGATGCTAGCCATTCTAACAGGCATGAGATGGTATCTCGAAAATAATGACCTTTGAAAACCACAATGCCTTTCATTAATATGCTGGCCCCCTATCAATGTTTTACCTGTTTTCACTACCACTGGATTATTCCCTAGAGCCTGATAGTGCCAATCCCACCCACCTGCTCAGGAGACCACTATTAACATTCTGGACCTCTCTATGGTACCATTTAAAACAATAGGGTGGTAGAAACACATGGAAAACAATAGGGCTGAGAGTTGCAGAGGGGAAAACATCCATAATGATATTAACCAGAAATAAATCTTAGTTTATTCTGTACATGGCACTGCACTAAGCATTTTATGAGGGTTTCCTCATTTAATTCTCACAATATCCTTTGAGATTGGTCCTATGTGCCTCAAGTGGCTAAATGATTTACCCTGACACTCACAAAGAATAGATCATAGAGCTGAGGGTGTGAACCATGATTTGTAGTACATTCTTAATCACTCTGTCACACCACTTTTCTCTAATAATGGATTTACTGTGAAATATAGCAGGCATTAAAAAGTATATGAAAATGTATATGTATTTTCTTAAATACTTTTATTTATCTGCTTCAGGTAATTGATCCATAGGATGCTGCTGATGATAAGAGTACACATTTATGAGGCACTTACATTTTGCTAAGATTGCTAAGTGCTTTACCTACATTCTAGATATGTAATTCCCAAAACAACCCAATAAATCAAGGACTTTTATTATCATCTCTGATTTAGAGAAGAAGAAATTGAGTCTTAGAGGTGTTAAGTTACTAATCAAATGGAATTGGCAAAGCAGAGACACAAAGCCAGGTCTCTCTCACCCCAAGGCTATGATGCCATTTGTAGTCACCTAATGGCATTCTCTCTGGACCTAGATTAAGTCTTCTAGTATATGCAAACTTCCAATTCTGACTACCCTAATGGCATTATGGATTCATTTTTTGCTATATCCACTTTTTCTGGAATGGTTAAGAAGTTCTGGGGGCCCAACCCTTCTCTAACATTCAGGATGTCCCACTGGAGTCTTAGGGAGAACAGGTGTGCCTTAGCACAACCCCTAGGATTATGTACCTGACAGGTCCCCTTTTTAGCTACAGAGTACCCCATGGGCCTAGATACTTTAGGGGAATTCATTCACCTATGTGCTCACACCTTGCCTTGCCTTCCTGGTTTAGACGTCAGCTCAGTTACGACTGGGTACACTAATACTACATCTCTAATCATTCAAAAAGCTGCATCTGTGTGGGCTACAGTCTAGCCTGGTTTTCCAAGTGAGAAATCATCTCTGCCCAAGTTTTCCCACTGCTCTTCATCTGCATGGTCTATTAAAGCACCAGTCCACTCTACTGAGCTTAGAGTAATACCAACACTCTCTCTGTCTCAGTTCATCACTGTGTAACCTCACGTGCAGGCATATTCTTCTGGTCTTTAGTAAGTGGCAGGTGGTGGAGTATGGATGAATGTATGTTATTTTTTGCCCAAATGAGAGGCTAAAGTCAAACTGCAGATACAGGTAAAGCTAGATCAGATATGAAACAGATAAGTTGATGGCATCAATTTTATAAAATGCTAATTTCTGTCATTAAAGAGCAACAGGAACTTTACAAATTGGAAGACTGTAAATCAGCAAGGAACATCCAGCACATTAATGAAACAATTTCACCAAAAGTCTTTTGTCAAAGTTTCCAGGATCTAACAAGGGGGCAGAAAGTAAAACTGGCTTTTGGAGTAATAGGTGTTTTGTGAGTGTTGGAAGGGTGGTTAGTCATAACCCTTCATACTACACTGAATTTCATGGATCAATTTAAGAATATCATCCAAGGAAATACAAGCTTAAATGAAAGTGAGATAGAGGAAAGAAAACTCTAAGGTCTGGCTTAAACTGGGTTTATCATAAGCCTTCCTTACTATTGACTAGGTGGGTGACCTTAGGAGGCAAGTCATAGAACTTCTGATCAGGAAGTGATTGTAAAAAGTATATCTTGTCCAATCCTCTCTTGGTGCTTAAATATATTTATACCAGCCGCCTTTACTGACATCCTGAAAGTGACAGGGAACTTGTTGCCCATTAAAGCATTTCCTCCAATTCTTAATGAGCTCTCAGTTTTATCTATTTTGTTACTTGACAAGCACTTATATTGTGCTTCATATATAACAGACTGATCTAAGCAAATCATAAATATTAAACTATTTAATTTTTACAACAATCCTATTATGTTGGTGTTGGGAACAAGGAAATTAAGAACTAAATTTAACCTTAATAGACAAGAACCACATTGTAGCTAAAAGGTAATGATAAGGGAGACACAGGGCAGTTAAGCAAACATCCTGTGTCTAGCAGATGCTCTCCCCTAGGTAGGCTAGATAAGCAATGCTTTGTAGTTTTTAATGAGAAAATAGAAAACTAGCTAGCTAGAGCCAGGAGATTACTAGGTTAATGAACAAACAGCCTGCCTTCCCGCCTTATGCAAGAATGCTTGGTTTGAAATTCCCGCCGCGGTCTTTGTAAGTGAATTGCTAACTGCCACGTCTACTTCTATATAACGCTTGCTTGCCCACCCCTATATAAGAACGTAGTTGTACACGCTCGGCGCGGCTCTCATTTGCAGCTCCTTGTGGGCACTGTGTCACTGGACACTTTGAGAGTTCGCCCCTGTGCAGGTTAAACTTGGCCAATAAAGTAACATCTTTGATACCCTGAAAGTCTCCGATATTGGTTCTTGCGTGTGCTGGATGCTACATTTTGGAGGCCCCAGCGAGATCAAGATCTCTCCGTCGGTGGAGTTTTCGGTTCGGAGACCAGACGGGCAGCTCAAGCTGAGTAAGTATGTACCGAGGATCCTCTTTTGGTTTCTGGTTTCTGGGCTCTAGAGCAAATAACCCTGAGGTAGTAGGTGGGACGCTGCCGGTAACCTACCCAGGGACCTCCAGAGGCGGGACGCTGCCCCTGGAATTTGGTTTTGGAAATTAAGTAGTGACCGGTCACGTCAGGTTCCCTTCCCTTTTGCGCCATGCCGCGCTGCGATTGAAATATTTGAGTGTGTGAGTGAACGAGCTCGTGAATGACTGTGTTTGTAGCCCCACGGGGAAACCTATGGGGCATGAGAGGGCCCTAACCTGCGGATCCTGTGTTAGATCATACAGCATAATGGTTGGCAGTCTAACCCGGACTCTGATCGGGCAACCTTAGCCAAGATCGACATCACCTCGCCAGAGGGCAGGCCAGGCGGGCAAGCGACTGTGTTCTGGGTCTTGTTTTGTCTGCGCGTTGTGTCACAAGTTGACTTCTGAATTACATGCCTAATTCGTGTGTGAGGGATATTGCCTTGTCTGTCGCCTTGTTGGTTTGTATTATTTGTCTCTTCTCCTATCTCCCGGACCTCATCAGAATGGGCCAACAGGAGTCAGTGACGGGATCCCCACTTGATTGTCTGTTAAGGAATTTTTCCGATTTCCAGCAGCGAGCACAGGGGTATGGAGGACCCCCACCGGATCCGGAATTTTTAAGAACATTAAGCCAGCATGAGTGGCCCACCTTTGATGTTGGATGGCCCTCGGAGGGGACTTTTGACTTGCCCACCCTTTTTGCTGTTTGAGCCACAGTATACAGGGTTCCCCATCCAGATCAGTTCCTCTATATAGATGTCTGGGTCGACATTGCCACCTAGCGGCCCCGATACATCAAGAAGTGTCAGGGTGGAAATCAGAGAGGGTGGCAGGCTGTGTGCCTAGCATCAGCAGGGAATAAGGCGAAAGGGAGGGGAACTGAGACCCCAGTCACCGTATCAGGCAGGCCCCCGGGACGGTCAAGACTGTACTCCGTCTTACCAGGGCCGCCAGAGGACCATTCAGATCCTGTGAATGCACCCCCGCCTTATCCCCGGAAGGAGGGGCCTGATTCTTCCTTGCAGGAGATAGGTGGAGTTTCCAGCCCGCCACAGAGGCGAGGGGGAACTCACTATGGAACGGGCGCGGGAGGCACCGCCATCTTGCCTCCTCCAGGAGGCGCTGCCATCTTGCTGCTCCGGGAAGCACCCCCTGCACCGGATGCCCCGCCACGGGCACCCCCATGGTTAATCTATGTTCCCTTTTCCACTAGTGATTTGTATAATTGGAAGCACCAGAATCCTCCATTTTCTGAGAAACCCCAGGGATTGATTTCCCTCCTAGAAACCATTTTTAGGACTCACCAGCCAATTTGGGTTGATTGTCAGCAGATTTTTCAGACTCTCTTTACATCAGAGGAAAGAGACCGTATTATAAGGGAGGCAGCAAAATCTGTATTAGAACAGGAGGGGGAGACAATAGCTGGTAGAAGGGAGATCGAGGACATCCTCCCCTCTCAACCCCCTGCTTGGGACCCTAATATTACTGGGGGAAGGGACACGCTCCGCCAGTACCGCCAGGCTCTGTTAAGGGGATTAAAGGCAGCAGCAAGGAAGCCTACCAATTTTAGCAAAGTCAGTTAATAGCACAGAGAAAAGGGAATTTACATATGAAAGATAGATAGGAGAGGGGCCAGGAAGATCTAGGTATTAACACCGCTGCAGGCTGGTCAGAGTTCCTGCAGCCCCAGGGGACCCACTCCTGTGAGTGAAATGGGAAAGGCATCCCTAAACAGAAAGTCTGAGTAAGTGCAGGCCGAGCAACAAAAATCCACGGAAAACTCCTCCCAACACTAGGAAACAGTTAAGGAGATTCCTAAGAATGGCAAGTGACTGCTGCATTTGAGTTCCAATCTTTGGGCTCACTGCTAATCCACTGTGTGAGGCTCTGAAGGGACCTAAATATAGCCCTTTAAAGTGGACAAAGGAGCGCACTCAGGCTTTTGAGTCTCTGAAAGCGCACCTGGCTTCATCACCAGACTGGAATTGTCTCATGGAAAGTGTGACTGTGTGTATCAACTCAAAAAATCACACAGGTTAGTAAAATCCTAGGAATTAAGTGAAGACTCCCATGCCGCATCCCTGACCGCTCTAAGACCCGGGCGGAGGGGGAGAGAGGAACCACGAACTGTTAGAGGCACCAATCGGAATCAGTGAGTGCCACATGCTGAGTCTAATACTGAGTTTAAGTATAGTCCTTCCCAGTGTGGGAAAGGAACCAGGATTAAAAGAGGTTGATGGTTAAATCTGGATGTGTAAAAATTATGTGTAAAAGATGTGAAAGTTTTAAACCTGGAGTAAAGGAAACCTGAATTGTTTTCTGGTTTTGTAGGAAACAAGCAAGATTTCTAACATTGGTGTTGTTTCTGATCAGAAACCCTCTGTACTTTAAGACCTAGGAAAGGTTACCTGTAACCTGTTGGGGAGAATGCTTTTGCCACTTGGGACCCAGGAAGGGTCATTTAGGGCTGACGAGTGCTTCAGCCAGAGGCAAAGGGGGCATGTCTCTGCCAAGAGACCGGACCTGAAGGAGCATGTCTCTGCGAGGCACCAATAGACACATTGGTGCAAGAGAATGCTTCTACCTGTGTATTATTCTGGAACTCTATGTTTGGATTTTGCTCTATATCTGCTCTGCAAAGGAAATTGAGGATCCCAGGAAAGGTTGAAACTGTATACTCTGCAGGAAAGTGCACAGGGGAAAGTGTAAGATGTGTAAATGAAGAAGGCATATTGAAGAAAGATTAGAAGGTTTGTGAATGTTTCAGAAGGTCTGTGGAAGTGAAAGTTTTCAGAAGCCCGGTGGATATCAGAAGGGAAAAGATTTCCCTTCAGGCTTTGTATTTTTCTCCCTACCTAATCCCTCCAGAATTTGGCACTCTGAAGAAGTGAATGATAATATAAGGTTTCTTTTCATAAAACCAATAAGACCAGTCGTTAATAGTGGTTTTGTTAACCAAGACTTTGACTGGAATGTCACACCTGAAGGAGGCATGTATGGGCTCTGGTCATCACCAGAAAGCCCTGAGGAACTGGGATTGACTTGTGAAGCTAGCATAAGCCCACGAAAAAGCCTGGTACTTTGGTTGGTTGTGTGGTTCATGGCAGTCTTTCCAGGGAAGGAACGAAGGTTGCTTTGCTGAAAGATGGCCAAAAGAAACCTGTAAGCACAATGGAAGCCTCAAGGATTTAATGAAACAACTAGTACAGGCGAAGCCAGATGGCAGATTTGTGGCTCTGCTTCTGTGCCCCAGGAGTGGACTGAGAAGTCAATCTAAAGTCTCCCTGTGTGAGTTCCAGCAAGGTAGACTCAAGGAACATAAGTGATCCAGGCTGCTCTTTGTGTGTTTATGCAAACAAACAGTCAAAATTAAAGTGGGACTCAAAGTAGTCCCCATAATAACAGTGAGGGTGATCTTAAGGAGAAAAATTGTGGTTCAAGGAAAATCACAATGCTTAGTATTAGACATCAGAATGGTGCAGCTAACTGTCTTGAAAGTTTGTTTTCATTTGAAAGTTAAAACTGAGTTTGTAATATCACCAAAAATGTACAATTTACAGGTACGGAGGACCTGTGAAATTGCTATTGCTAAATGTTATTGCAGGAAGGACCTTGCAATTGAATGTCTTCCCAAAAGACAGTCTCACAGGCACAGAGACTGGTTTGGGGATTGTTGTGTGAATTAACCTGTGTGTTCTTCTGTTTTCATAGGGCATATGCCTATGACTTCATTGCCTAAGTGATCGGTTGCAATATAGGCCTCACTTAAGGAGCCCATTTTCATCGTTGCCCCCTGGAGCTCAATGGTTTGGCTAAACTAAGTGGTTGGGTTAGTAAGCAGTTTGGGCGATCTGTGGGCTTCACTTTAAAACTGATTTTCCCTTTTCTGTCTTAATAGCTTGAACAGGAAAAGTTTAGATATCTGAAAGGAGGGAGATCATAATATATTCCCTCAGCCTGAGTAAAGTATAATGGACTACAAAAGCTTTGGATAGGTGTAGCATGCCTTGTATACCTTCCTCCTGATAAGCCATTCCTTACTTAAGTCCCTGCCTTTGTCATTTAATGGTTATGATTTAATTGTGCCTTCCAACTCTTTCCAAATCTGTCACCTCCAGAATATAACCAGGATGCCAACGGTCCAGCAATGCCAGCCTTTGGACACCGAGCCTGTGACTTCCTGGTGACAGCCAACTGACCAGGATTCTGTAAGGTCCTTCCCCTTACAGGAAGGACTCCCTCTATGCTGCACCCCCCTTTCAGGGCACCCCTGACCCATGGGTGGGTAAAACAACGTCCGTTTCCAGCCAGAAGCAGTTACAAGAAGATGAGACCTTTGTCCATTGTCCTTTAAAAGAATTTAAAGTGGGTATATCTAAAAGGAGGGTGCAGCCAAAGGGTCCCCAAATAGAGATTTGGAGGACAAAATCCCCAGAAAATCAATTAAAAGAAAAGTAGACTAGACCTTAAGATATACTCCTGCTAGCAATGACTATAGGGCCCTACATGTTAAATAGGGTCATAGCCTTTATTAAAGAAAGAATAGAAGCAGTAAAGCTAATGGTTCTATCTCAACCCTATACTATGATTCCTAATGATGAAGGGTCAAGGGTTTGACAAACCCCCAAGAGAAAACAGGGGAATGTTGGGAACAAGGAAATTAAGAACTAAATTTAACCTTAATAGACAAGAACCACATTGTAGCTAAAAGGAAATGATAAGGGAGACACAGGGCAGTTAAGTAAACATCCCGTGTCTAGCAGATGCTCTCCCCTAGGTAGGCTAGATAAGCAATGCTTTGTAGTTTTTAATGAGAAAATAGAAAACTAGCTAGCTAGAGCCAGGAGATTACTAGGTTAATGAACAAACAGCCTGCCTTCCCGCCTTATGCAAGAATGCTTGGTTTGAAATTCCCACCGCGGTCTTTGTAAGCGAATTGCTAACTGCCATGTCAGCTTCTGTATAAGGCTTGCTTGCCCACCCCTATATAAGAATGTAGTTGTACGTGCTTGGTGCGGCTCTCATTTGCAGCTCCCTGTGGGCACTGTGTCACTGGATACTTTGAGAGTTCGCCCCTGTGCAGGTTAAACTTGGCCAATAAAGTAACATCTTTGATACCCTGAAAGTCTCCGATATTGGTTCTCACATGTGCTGGATGCTACATTTGTACTGTTATTATCCTCAGGTGAAGAAGCTGAGGTTCGGGAAGACTAAAATATTCAGACAGCAAGTAAGTATCAGAATTAGGATTCTGACCCAGGCAATGTGGCTTTTGACTGCATGTGCTAAATCACTAAAGTATGAAAAGATATTTTACTAGGCTGAAATCTGTTTATTTCTTTTTAATTTGCATACCATTGGTCTTAATACGTTCTCTTCCTGGAGTTCCATAGGCCACATTATATTTAACCTCACAAAGGCCTTTTCCTAAGCACAAGGAAGATTAAGATGCTGGTACCATTGCTGTAACAATTATAGGGTTAGTACCTCACCCTAGGTGGGCAGAGAATAACAGGGCATTTTATTCTCAAAGTGCCAGACCCAAAGAAGTAAAGGAACTCCAAAGTCAAAGACTTGGTTGGTAATAGAGTTTAAACTTGAATCTATGTATTTGGAAATAATATCAATGTCTTTTATGATACAGTTCTGTAGTAGGGTGCAGGCAGAGGGTCCCCAAAAGAAGGATTTGTAATGGGGTTCAGAAATCAAAGTGTCCAGGAAATATTAGAAAGATATATAGGATGTCCTCACCCTCCACCACAGGTGTGAGTTGGGGGAAGTGGCACATGGAGCAGGGCCATTCAAAGCTGTTTTGCATAGCAACTAACCTTTTCAGCTAACCTCTGGCATGGTCATTTAACACATCTATAACCTTTAACTGCTTGCATAGATATGTTAAATAACTGTGGCCATGCTCTGAGCCAGGGGGATGGAAGGAACTTCCTCCCAAGGTGTAACTGGGAGGCAACTCCCCCTAGTTACAGCGCCTGTGTGAGAGCTTGGAGATGATTGGCTCCATGACATGGGGCCACCCCTGCGCAGACTCAAGATGCTGGACTCAGTAAAGCTGGACTGATACTTAAACCCAGGCTTGGTGGCCATTGAAGAGAGAACCATGCAGTTTTTGGCTGAGTGGAGACTCCTGCAGCCATGTAAAGAAAGGGAGCCACACGCCTGCAGCCATGTAAGCAGGACCACACACTTTTGGCTCAGGGGGACCCCCCCCCCCGCATCCTTTCCATGAGAAGAATCACCATGCAGCTTTATCACAGAACCACCATGCACCTTTAGCTGGAGATCCTGGCAACACAGCTGATGGTGCTGGGAACCAAGGAAGGCCTACCAGCCAAGCACGGATTACTGGGAAGAACCTGGAGCTGCCTGAGCCATGGACTTCTATTTCTTTCCCTGAGATACAGTACCTCAGACTGGGCAAAGGGGGGAAGGAAGGCCTGTGTGTGTCTGTGGCTGTTTTAAGGGACTTTGGGATTTTGATGAAGACATTAAGTCATTACTCTTAAGGATGTGTAACTTGAATAAATAATTCCTTTCTTTTTCACCAATCTCTAACATGGAGAGCTATAATTCTCTGGTGGAGGGAAAGGTGAACCTAGTATAGGAAGACCCCAGGAGGAGTGGTAGCTTTAAAGTAATACAACTACTTGTACAGGCTCAGTAAAAGTCCACCAAAACTAGCCACAAAGGATCTGCCCTATAAGAATAGAGTCCCTCCAGCCCATGAGGTCAATATCTGCTTGGAGTTGGCCTGCTCCCATGTTCTCTGCTATAAACTCTGGGTGTCTGGTTCAATTTTTTGTTCCAATCACTAAGAACCTGGTTACCTGTCCCCACCTGTGACAGTTCCTCACAATACCTCTATCCTTGTCTCCTTCCCCAATGCATACATTATTATTGTTATAGTTACATAATTATAGCTATCATTCAATGAGTGAGTGCTTAACTATTCTGTCTCTGATATTCTGCATACATGTTCTCACTTAATCGTCAGAGTGACTTCTACCTTGTGACAGAGGAAATACTATCATCTTTATTTTACAGAGACGGATGTGAAGACAGAAGTCAAATAATTTGCCAGTACCTAAATAGTTAAGTTGCAGAAGTTGGATTTGAACTCAGACCTTTCTGTCACCAGATTCTGGGATTTTAATAACTATTTTGAAGGCCTCTCCACAATTTTCATAGGAAACCTGGCACACCTTGGAAACCCCTAGTTGAAAGGAAGATTTTTAGTGTTAAAAGACCTATGAAGACCTATAGATACCCTGTTTCTGATATAAACAATTTTTTTAATATTGGAAAAGAAGAATTTAAGAGAAAGAAGGTAATTTGCCTCATAAGTCACATGATAAAACATGGGGCTATAACTGGTAATACATGATTCTCGGGAAAGATTCATGACTGCTCTAATTTTACAATAGTATATTATGTACTATGTACTGTACTAGGAATACAGTCTGTCTGCTACTTGATAGGCTAAATGTATTTCTTGACAGGGTTATGCTGAGTCTCTACGGTTAGGAGAAAGACAATGCTCAATCTATTTCTGCCCAAAACTGAAATACATGCTTTTTCTTGAGAGGTAAAAATGAAACTACCAAGTAAAGAAAGATTAGTTTGTGAACAAATAAGGGATATGGGAAGAGGTGAAGAGCCATTCATACTGTAGGAGGGTATAGCCAGGGAGCTCCCAAAAGGAGGATTTGTAATGGGGTCCAGAACTCAAGGTGTCCAGGAAATATTAGAAAGATATATAGGATGTCCTCACCCTCCACCACAGGTATGAGTTGGGGGAAGGGACACATGGAGCAGGGTCATTCAGAGCTGTTTTGCATAGCAACTAACCTTTGCAGCTAACCTCTGGCATGGTCATTTAACACATCTATAACATTTAACTGCTTGCATAGATACGTTAAATAGCTGTGGTCACGCTCTGAGCCAGGGGGATGGAAG